>NC_141695.1:1409892980-1410237980 GCF_964263255.1 Lissotriton vulgaris | reverse complement strand
GATAGGTAGAGTGAGGGCGATAGGTAGAGTGAGGGCGATAGGTAGAGTGAGGGCGATAGGTAGAGTGAGGGCGATAGGTAGAGTGAGGGCGATAGGTAGAGTGAGGGCGATAGAGTGAGGGAGGGCGATAGAGTGAGGGAGGGCGATAGAGTGAGGGAGGGCGATAGAGTGAGGGAGGGCGATAGAGTGAGGGAGGGCGATAGGTAGAGTGAGGGCGATAGAGTGAGGGAGGGCGATAGAGTGAGGGAGGGCGATAGAGTGAGGGAGGGCGATAGGTAGAGTGAGGGCGATAGATAGACAGAGTGAGGGCGATAGATAGACAGAGTGAGGGCGATAGATAGACAGAGTGAGGGCGATAGATAGACAGAGTGAGGGCGATAGGTAGAGTGAGGGCGATAGGTAGAGTGAGGGCGATAGGTAGAGTGAGGGCGATAGGTAGAGTGAGGGCGATAGGTAGAGTGAGGGCGATAGGTAGAGTGAGGGCGATAGGTAGAGTGAGGGCGATAGGTAGAGTGAGGGCGATAGAGTGAGGGAGGGCGATAGAGTGAGGGAGGGCGATAGAGTGAGGGAGGGCGATAGAGTGAGGGAGGGCGATAGGTAGAGTGAGGGCGATAGAGTGAGGGAGGGCGATAGAGTGAGGGAGGGCGATAGAGTGAGGGAGGGCGATAGAGTGAGGGAGGGCGATAGAGTGAGGGAGGGCGATAGAGTGAGGGAGGGCGATAGAGTGAGGGAGGGCGATAGATAGAGTGAGGGCGATAGATAGAGTGAGGGCGATAGATAGAGTGAGGGCGATAGATAGAGTGAGGGCGAGATAAGAGTGAGGGAGAGGAAAATCTTAGGACCAGAGGAGTTAGTGAGAGAGGGAAGGCATGAAAGATTAGGAATTGTGAAAGAAGAAGAGAAGGGAACAGAACATGGATAAAAATGATGGGCAGACTCGAATCTGAGCGACATCATGGTATTGGAGAAAGCTAAAGAAGTGAGGGATGGGAAACATAAGGAGCCGTTTTTATTAAGAATACATAATTCAATAAAAAAGCTAACCTGTATTTGACGATTTATCTCCTGTTGTGCTTCAGTTCACAAGCGGCCCATGCAGCCGGTGTCTGTTCACGAGAGGCCCTTACAGGAAGGAGATCTTGGTGCACAAGCGGTCGTCACAGCAGTGTATTGTGCACATGTGATGTTTACGCTTTTATGAGAATTTAGGGTTGGTGATTGTTGGGACTACGATTCCACGAATGCTACATACCAAAAGGACCGGTTCAGGTGTGAGACTCCCGTTTTTTGTGTGTGTTCCAAATGGGTTTATTTCAGCTGCCTCCCCCCTGCACTTCAACATAAGTCAAAAACACTAGCTCCCGATTTTTTTTAAAAATCTCCAGTTTTTCAATATTAAGATGTTGGCATGTAAAAATGCAAAATGACTGTTTAGGACATACATTCTTGCGTTTAATAATACAGACTATCAATGTTTACTAGTAGAGCTAAACTGGGGTCACGCTGACAATTTCTGTGCTGACTGATGTACTCCTAGAACCAGACGACAGTAAGAAACAAACATTTTTGGGCTTGTTGCACCCAAAACCGCACCTCATGGTCCTCCCGCATGACACAAACTTTCCCCACACAGGATCAAAACAAGGACAATACACTGCCAACTGCACACCCTACACAGTGTAGTATGGTACTAGTGTAGACCAGCGCATCAGGGCCCCCGCACAGGGTAACACACGCTTATAAATGCTGCTGCACGATACGCGTTAGCACACAGTGCAGCTGATATTTGAAAGGAGGCAGCCCGTTTCCCTCAGATATGCCGGTGCCAGTCCACACGTTGGCCCCAGCCCCACAACACCCATGTTAAAATAAAGCAAAGAAAGTTGCAAGCATCCCCTTTTAACAAATTACAAAATTGGGAAATAGCTTGTTTTTAAATAAATAAAATAAAACATAAGTGGGTCATGATTAACACGTCTATACTATGCGACGGCTCGGAGGTATAATGCTTCGCTCTCTGGGGCGCTTTGTTACCCGCTTGATAGTCAGCACGTTTGCTTTCTGTACACTGGTCCCACAGCCACACGCAACCTAAAAACAAGCACCACGAACCTTCAAAAGAGGCCCAAAACATGCGCAAGTCTCAGTAGAAGAGGTAGGCGCTCTAGTTCTTTGTTTGAACTCTATGGCTTGTGATTGGCTAGACAGTCGAAAACACATACAGCGTCTTCCCGCCCCTGATTTTTTTTGGATGAGCGCGAAAAGGGGCGAGCGCCCCCCCCCAAGCACGTAGGTAACGTTTACGTTTCACGCGCTAATAGAGGCCTGGAGCTCGTCCAGCTGCTTTTAGCATGTCCCCTCATCCCATAGCTGATTGAGTTTTTGCATGCCTTTGCACAGTTATCCGACGTCGGGAATTTAAAACAAGAGACCCGGTGAGTGGAGAGGGTGGGGGGGGGCGCGTGAGTCTGAGCGTGCGTGTATGCAGTGTGTAAGTATGCATGTGTGTGTGTGCGCGGGGGGGGGCTCTATGTGTGTGCGCAAGTGTGTGTGTGTGTGTGTCTCTGTGTGTCTGCCGCGTCGTGCTGGCAGAGGAGCTGGAGTGCAGAGATGACACCAGCGCAGCGACAAGAGCCCGGTGAGGTAAGGGGGGATGCGCGTGTGAGCGTGTGTGTAAATGCAGTATGCGTGCGTGCATGTGTGTGTGTGTCTGTGTGAGTGTGGCTGTGTGTGTGTGCGCGACAGAGGCATGGCTGACTTCCTGGCAATCTGAGACAGGAGATGTGCACGGCGCCGGGCTGGGCGTGCGAGCCCACAGACACCAATCGCCGCGCGTGCCCGACCCCTGTCTCAGATTCCCAGGCGGCGGGCGACATTACTTGTCGAGCTGGACGCAATGCTTCGCATTGCTTTCTCCAGCTCGACCTAAAAAGAGCGCTTTTTGCAACTCATCGTCCAATATTTACTTTGTGGAATCTTGTATAGATTATAGCAATGCGGGACACAATGTGGCGTGATTGGGGTTATATGATGCCTGGGTGTTCGTTCGTTAAATGGTTAGATGGTGGAACGGGCAGCAAAGCTGATCAGAAGCCTCCGGTTGTACGACTAAAACAGCAAGCACTCACCTGAGGACGACTTCTTCTGGCGGCGTGGCGGTCGGGCTGAAACGGCTTCAGCAAAGCGCCGACATTTTCCGATTCGGGGGCGTGGTTTTCGTTCTCTCCTCATCCCATAGGCTGGAATGTAAAAATTCCAGCCAATGGGAAGAGAAGAGAACGAAAAGAAAGAAGAGAAAAAACACACCCCCGAATCCGAAAAAGACGGGGTTTGAACGGAGTGACGCCCCTCTCCTCCAATGGCTGGCCAGTATTTACGAGGCCAGCCAATGGAGAAGAGAGGCGGGTTCAAGCCCCTATACTAAGAATCAATAAATCTCTGACCGAGACTGCGCAAGAGCAGCCTACGGTCCTTGACCTAAAAATCGAGATGGGCGAGCAGGTGTCTGCTGTGAAAAAAAATGCTGCTGCCGCCATTGTCTGTATTGCCGCCGTGTAGTTGTTCACATGAAAGCGGGCACCCTTCTGAAACATTAAGCATGGTCCCTGGCCATAAGGAGCAGACAGCAGAGAACTGATAAGCGGTCCCCGGGCCATGAGGACCAGACCACAGAGAGTTGAAAAGCGGTCCCATGCAGGAAAGCATGTACTGCTGCAATAGGAGAAAGCCATTAAAAAAAAAGTGCTCACATACTGCAAATGAAACACACTGAGTAATAACACAAGTAAAAGAGGTCCTTATGGGAGGTTCCAAAAGGAGACAAGGAGTCACTAAGGATGGACTACTAAGCCTATTCCCGAATGAAAAGCAACCCTTTAGAAAGGACATTAAACAACAGCCAATTAAAAAGAAGGGCGGAGCTTCAAATCCATAACCGAATACAGCATGTTTCAAATAGACAGCGCAAGCTCTGAATAGGGGAGACCTAAAACAGTTACTCTACGTCTACTTCCATCTCTATATGACACCACTTCACTTAGATAGAGTTCCATGTTTACCACAACACAATGAGAGCAGACCTCTGAGCCTCCAGGACACCAAACTCTCTTTGCATTTCAAGTAGTTGGACTAATGCACCTCTCTATAGAAGTATGCAAGCCTGGCTCAAGGTGTCATTGAACAAAGTAACAACGCTACACAGTCATGCTAGTGGTAGCCACTCGCTATACAAGTGAAATACATTTCACTATGGCCTTAATCTACAAGGATTACAAGGTTTTCACCATTCAATTTTTTCAAGGTAAACTTAGAGTAAAGTGTGTGTGGGAAAAATAGTACGATCTTAAGCTCAGAATGGATGAAAACAGGGGGCATTACTGAGTGTGAGGTGTCCTACTCTGAAAAGTACACTAATACAAGTCTAGAAAGTACTGCACGCATATGTTTACAGGAAGCAGTATTAAAATAACTGTTAGTGAAACCCTGTGTCCTAACATACCTAAAAACGTGGGCTTTGCAGTTTGCACAACTATGTGAGTGCCACACATCAAAGACACAGGGAGAGCCTTTAATGTGCCTGTATTCAGAAGCATTTAGTATCGACACTTTTATTCACCCTTCCGTCCACCCCCAAAGTAATGGATCACCTCTACTGCAAGGCAGAGTATGGTACAAGTGTGTGTTTTTTGTGAGTTTGATGTCTGCATGTGTGTGCATGAAAGAGAGTGTGTGAAAAAGAAGAATGAGTGAAGACGAGAGAAAGAGGTCACAGAGAGAAGCTTTTTTAAAAGCACTATCTGAAATGCTGTGTCTGCGCGTGGAAGTGTGTAAGAAAGTACCCCTTTTTGTTAGGTCACTCCAACTTTTTGCCAGGTAATTGATGTGATTTCAACTGGAAGAGCACTAGGTTACTGCTAAGCAGGTCCTCGGTGCTAGATCTCTTTCCCAAAACTGTAAATTTGTTAACCCAATTGGCAATACCTTTAGCACCCTCTATAAGTACCAAGTGCATGGTACCCTTGGACCTAGGAAATGAGGTACTAAAGAGGGACACCAAGGGCTGCAGCATGAATGTTGCCATCCTAACGGGCCCCTAACCAAAATCATGCAGGGGTACCATCGCAGGCTGTAAGTTTTGGTGCAGACAAAAGTGGAAACACGACCGGACGACTGTGCCATGTCCTCCAACAATATGTAGTATTTCTAAGTCATCCTTACAGCCCTAAGGCAGGGTGATTGATTTTACATGTGAGAGCATACTTGAATGAGCAGATATACAATGTGTTGGTCAGTTCCATTATTTTAAAAGAAAAGAAGTCCCTCAGCATAAGGATATCCCTTACGTCGTAATTCAACCAGCCAAATAAATATTATGGAAGGCCGTACTCAACCCAAAGAATAACCGAACAATCCAGTTAAAGCTGTCTTCGCTCACTAAATTTGAAGATGGTGACTAACGTCAGTTTAGAAGCTCCGTAAATACATGCAAAAAAGAAAATTATACTATGAAAAACAGTTACTTACAACAGAGTCCTAATATATCCTGACGTTAGTCATTACACTGTAGCTTCTAGCGTGTCATCATATATAATCACATATTACAGCGCCTATAGCGTACAATATATTAAATTAAAAAAGGACCAGAAGTTATACACAGCCAATTGCCTTTTTGATTATTGGACTTCTAGATATAGAAGTTTAGATTAACATAGGAAGCATTTGTATATAGAGGTTTGAATAAACGTTTTGATACAATTTATCATTTAGGTGGAAAATTTCTAAAAAAAACATCTCTAAAACTGCAAGATACGCCGCTAGAAGGATAAGAAGCAGTATCTTCTATGTATAATCTGTTACTTTAAATCCCTCAAATCTCGAGGTATGTGATGGCATTGAATGTTTAAAAGAAGGACATATAGACTAGAAAGCAAACTAGTAAATTAGTGCACACGTAAGGAGTTAGATACGTGTAAACAGAAATAAATGTAACATGGGCCAATTATATATAAAAAACGGTGATCAACTAGCTGTGTAGGGGCCATTTATAGAAAACAGTGATTAATTGGCTGTGTATCATTTTTGGTCCTTATGTATGTGCATGAGCCATTTATAGAAAACAATGATCAATTGGCTGTGTATAACTTCTGGTCCTATTTAAATGTAATATTTGTACGATATAGGCGCTGTAACATGTGATTATATATGATGACACGCTAGAAGCTACAGTGTAATGACTAACGTCAGGATATATTAGGACTCTGTTGTAAGTAAGTGAATTTTAATTGTTGTATTTCTTTTTAGTGATTTTAAAAAAACGTCCTGAAGAAGGTGTACTCATCCACATAAGACACCGAAACGCCGCGTCGACTCTTGTTTTTTTACTGTGTATTGTGCATAATTACTTGATGAAATGTCTGAATCATGTATTTTGAAGTCTTAATATGTTTTTAACTTTTAAAGAAATAACCTGATGGTTTTAACTGTTTTTCATAGTATCATTTTCTTTGTTGCATGTATTTACGGAGCTTCTAAACTGACATTAGTCACTATCTTCAAATTTAGTGAGCAAAGACAGCTTTAACTGGATTGTTCGGTTATTCTTTGGGTCGAGTACTGCCTTCCATAATATTTCTTTGGCTGGTTGTATTACGACGTAAGGGATATCCTTATGCTGAGGGACTTATTTTCTTTTGAATTTGTTCACCCTGTCCCGTATTGGTTCAGAGGGTACCTCCCTTTTTGGTTTTGGTATTAATACAGTTCCATTATTGCCAGTCCAAGTGAACAGGGAAGCCATTTTAGAACATGTGCTGGACACTGGTTAAAAGAATCTCCCAAGTTACTTGATGGCTTCTCTGAAAATATGGATGTTTGGTATCAAACATCTCACATTTACAAATCCACCATGATTCCGGTGGTGGATTTGTGAATACATGCACACAGAGGGCACCTTAGAGGTGCCCCCTGGAAAATATACCAGCCTCTGGTGTGCTGGCTGACTGGTCTCTTCCAGCCTGCCTCCGAGACAGATTTCTGACCTCCAAGTGCGAGAGCCTTTGCTCTCAAGAGGTCGGAAACAAAGCCTGCTCAGGAAGATGAAGCACCCTGTCTCTCCCTCAGGATAACCTACTGATTAGTACTCCTAGGCCGACGAGCTTCAAGGAAGCTCTCGCCTTTGAAATGCCCTCACAGGAGAGGTGGCCTGTCCCCCATTTGTCCAGAACCCTTTGGCACCTGGACAGGCAGGAAAATAGCTAGTAAGCTAGAAGTGCCCACTCTCCCCTGGCTAGTACCACCCCCTATGGTGGCCAAACCTGATATGGGTACGACTTTTCAGAAGTGGCCATCTTTGTGGTGGCACACTTAGGAACTCTGGGACAGGGTTACGCCCACAGAAAGTGGTAATATGCCCCCCCCCCTCTACCGTGACTGCTCCTGGTAAGAGAGACCAGACTCCTAAAGACCCCTCTGCACCAGTCGCCCCTGGGCTGTGGGGAAGAGGATCAAAGGTGTCCGTACGTTCCAAAGAAATGTAAGGCCCAAGCCCCCCTGTTGGTTCAGCCCAACTTGCCTCCCAGTCCGAGCCTGCAGCCACTTTACGCAAAGGCCGATCCCCATAGAGTAACATTGGGAACCCAAAGCTGTTTTGCATCCCTGCATCCAACCGCACTTGTACCACTGGTGTTCTGCCCCCACCACTCACCTTAACTCCTGTAGATTGGTCCTATAAGTCACTGTACTGTACCTGAATGAAGCATTGACTTTTCCTTCCATTGCACAACATTGCAGCTTCTAAAAGAAATGTGTTACTTCCCTGTAACTGCAGTTATCCAATATTGGTATCTTTCATAGATTCACATGCATGAATCATTCCCCGTAGTCGGGATTGGAGTCCCCGTAATGTCCCATTAGACATATAGAGTAATAGGACTAAGGCCTCACATTAGTAACATATCCAGGTCCTTTTGTAATAAGGCCCAAACTCTAGAGACCAACTAATCAGCTGTCACCACCCTCTAGAATCTTCCTGGAAGGAGCTCTAGTCCCTCAGACTTTTCGTAAGCACAGTGCTATATAGAGAAACAACTGAGAGTATGTATGTATGTATGTATGTATGTATGTATGTATGTATGTATATATATGTATGTATGTATGTATGTATGTATAGGCATTTATATAGCGCACTACTTACCCGGAGGGTCCCAAGGCGCTTCGACCGCTGCGAAACCCTTCCTGGCTTCCCTGAGAGATGGTCCCTTAATGGGTATCTCCAGGGTGAGACCAGGCATCCCCGGCGGTCTGGTGGGGCCGTTAGTGAAGATGAGGCAAGCTAATGCCCAGAGTTGCCGAGTGTGATCGCTGATCAGAGTGGGCATCGAGGCGAGAGAATTATCGAGTCCGCTGACCCTGGTCCAGAACCCTGCCGCGCCGGGAATCGAACCATGGTCCGGGGCCGTCCTCTGCTCTCGGGTCTGCCGCCTCTAACCAGTGAGCCACACTACCACACTACCTCACTCTAGTACTAGGTGAGCCCTTTGAAAGGGAGGAAGTGGGTTGCATGTGAATCTATGAAAGATACCAATACTGGATAGCTGCAGTAACCGGTAAGTAACACATTTCTTATCCAGTATTAGGGTATCTTTCATAGATTCACATGCCTGAAACAGAATAGAAAGCAATGATGAGCACATTTCCTTTTGTACAGAACAAAAAAAAGCATAAAAACACCAGTTAATAAATATATCAACATTAAAATGCAAAGCAATAAGTTGCAAGTATGGCAAAAGGTATAGAAGTAACGGAGAAATGTGCGTGGAAAAAGAAAGAAAAAGGCTGTGTGAGAAGTTAGCCTGGCATATGATGTCCACTAGTTCTAGTGGGCACCTTGTACCAGTCTAATCAACCCTCATTGATGGTGGTTGTAAAGTCAACCTTATATAAAGCTATCCTAGTGGTAGCATGAACCAGCAGTCTTTAGGCGAAGACTTCAGTAGGCGAGTTAAGCAAGTTATTTTACCATATATAATCCCTTGAATATCAAATGAAAGGACACCACCTAAGGTATATATCAAATACATATGTATTTAATCTAAACGCAACCCCTCTGCACTTTTTATGAGGTCAGAGGTAAAAATACAATACAAATCCCACAGTTAATACACAATAAGTTGCACAGTATACGTTATGCCCTAGGGGCCTCACTAACCATATACTAAGAAAGTGGTATAAGTACCACGTTAGAGTTAGAAAGCAGACCTGGGGCCTGTAGAATCGCTGGGGCTACACTAAAACACCAAAGGTTAGGTAGTAGGAGACCCACCGGAGGTGCGTGCAGTCTAAACACAGGCGCGGGTTCCCATTGACTTTCTATGGAGTTCGTAAAAGTTACAAGTTAAGGACACTTCCCGATGGACTAGGACGGAACACTTTTAGACTTAGACACTAGGAGGGCCAATACCCTCGAGATTACCAGAGTACTCGAGTTACCTCACCCACGGAAGCCAGGTGCATAGGTGTCTTTTGATGTCAGGTTTCGTCGTCGTTTTCTATGGAGAGCTGCAAAGTAGTGCAGCAGGCGACCAGAGGCAAAGTGTCCGGGTGGATCGGAGATGTGAAGAACCTAAAAGCAGACGGGACAACGTCTGGGTCACTAGCCAGTGACCAGAAAGGAACCAGGCGATGTTGGGTGCTTGAAGGTGAAGAAGGTGAGTTTGTCTCTTCAGCCACGAGGTCCAGGAGGCATCGACGATGACCAGGAGCTGGATTCGAGCTGCTCCACGATGGATCTAGATGACTGCTGCGTCGGTATCCGGATTGGACCCAACAAGCCTTGGCAACCACAACCCATGTGGCGCTTCTCCTTTGCAGGGAAGCTGGAGCAAGCCTGGAGCAACCAGGATCGCAAGTTAGATTCAAGATGGCGTCTTCAGGGGGCCCACTAGCCAACGGGCAAGGAGCCGGGAAGACGCGTCGAGCACAAATGTAAAGGTGGGGCCCCCGGGACACTCGCGGAGTGTGGAGCTTGGGCTTCGGTTCAAATGATGCTCGGGGCTGGGGCTTCTCGTACCCCAATGCACAACGTACTGAGGCTTCAAGAAAGAAGTGCAGGTAGCAAAATGCAGGATGTCCAAGATGCCCGGTTCCACGTCTCTCGTGTCTGCCACGGGTCTCAGCTTTGCTGTGGATGTGGGTCGGGTCAGAGAAGTCTCGAAGTCCAGTTCTTGAGTCGCAGAGTCTTCGGGTTCCGGCAGGAGCCTTGAAACTGCAGACCGGAAAAGTTGCTTTTGGTACCTGAATGAACAGGGTGGTCACTCCTTGACCACAAGGGAGATGTCTTTCGTCTTCTAGTCAGAATAGAATGTCGAAGGTCCAAGAGTTCTGTATCCAAGTTTTGTTCCAGGATCATCTAAAGTCCTGGGGACACAGCTCCTATACTTAAACTAAGGATGGGGGCTGGTTTACCTGTCTAGGTCCCTCTATGGGTGGACCTGAGAAGGGGGTGGTTACACCCCTTTCCCTTTGTCCAGTTTCGCGCCAGAGCTGGGGTTGGAGTGCCCCAGCAACTGGTATGAACCGAGCTATGGATGGAGCACCTTGTGTGCCCCAGGAAGTGTCTAGATGCATTCACTGAATGCAGCCCTCCCTGCCCCAATACACAAAACCCCTGTCTGGGGAGGTGCTGGCACCTCCCTAGACAGGAAACCTGTTGTCCAGGCCGCCCTTGCTGGAGTTTCCCCCAGCAACAGGAGGTCAGACTCATGTCTGTGACAGCAGCATCCATTTTGTGATGCTGAGGCTCTGTTCAACTTTAACCGGGTAAAGCAGTAACATACATGTCTTTTCCCTCTAGAAGGGTGGAATGCTACTCCCGCCGCCAGAATTAGCGGGGGGGGGGTAGTAAACCAAAGTTAGCATTAACCGCGAGGATTATAATGCACTTAAAGAGTATATGGTATGGCTATATCATAGAACAGCTATAAGGAGATGGTTCCGAAAGCTGCAGAGGGGCTCAGCTCATGCTAGGGCACCCTCTCACATAACACCAAGCATTCTGGATTGTCGAGGCCTACCATAGGAGTGGCTTATAGGTGTATATGTGTCTATATGTAAAGGTAGATATAGGTATACTATATCGAAGTAAGGGGTAATTACACCACCTTACCCAGGCTGTGTGAACAGACATGTGGTGTCAGTTTGAAAGGCAAACCAGGGGTGGCACAATAGATGCTGCAGCCCCTGGTAGGCCTAAGGTGCACCTATGCCCTGGGTACCTATTGTGCACTATACAGGGGCTCACAAGGGTGACCCAGTAACCAATCTGGTGCTGGTATGTACCTAAAGTACATGGAGTCCATTTTATAGAGAAAGCAGATAGTCTGGGGCCCTGAATACCAGGGTCCCAGGCCAACTAAGTCGAAAACCAGCAGAACACGAGGAAAAACATTGGGGGTATAGTCAGATTCAACCTTCCTACAGGCTGGTGGGAAGGAAGGAAGGCTCACCTCTATCGAAATAGATGACGTAACACCACCTGTCCCACTGCAGCATCCTTCATTAGCTCTGTATCCAAACAGTAATGCTTGGTAATTGTATGCAGCGTCTTCCATGTTGCCGCTCTGCAAATGTCTGTGATAGGCACACCCGCAAACAGTGCCATAGAAGTAGAAACTGCCCGAATGGAATGGGCATCAATTCTTGATTGTAAAGGTTGACCAGCTTGTTGGTGACAGAAGACAATAGCACCAGAGATCCATCTAGAAATACTTTGTTTTGTAAGGGGAAAACCGTATCTAGGTAAACTGTAAGCCACGAAAAGTTGGTTGGACTTGAGGAATGCTTTCGTTCTGTCAAGGTAGAATTTAAGGCAGCGTTTCAAATCCAATGACTGTAGAGCTCTTTCAGCTGCTGTTTGAGGATTTGGAAAGAAAGTCTTTTAAGACTCATTCAGGTGGAAGTCCGACAGGACTTTTGGAATACATTTTGGATTAGTGCGAGAATTAACCTATTGTTCTTGAATTAAAGAAAGGGATCTTGTATTGTGAAAGTGTGAAGGTCACTAACTCGTCTTGCGGATGCAAGGGCTAGAAGAAGGAAAGGAACTTGAGATCAGCTCTGTGTATCAGCTCAAAAGGATGTGTCAAAAGCTGAGCAAGGACTGTGTTAAGCTGCCATGTTGGAGGTGGAGACTTTACGGGAGGGAAAATCCGAAACAGACCTTTGAGAAATTGCTTTATCAATCTATTCGACCAAAGAGAAGGTCCTGTAGAAGATCTCCTGAAACAGGATATTGCTGCCAGGTGAACTTTATTGGAAGCATGAGCGAGGTCCGAAGTTGCTAGATGGAGAGGTTTTGGCAATATCTCTTCCGGAGAGGATGTGAAAGGATGCACCTTAGCAGATCTACACCAGATACAGAACCTTTTCCATTTGAAGGAATAAGTCCTGTTTGTACTATCCGCTCGAGTGCGAGATAGAACAGCTCTGCAGTCTGGTGGAATGTTTAAGCACTGAAATTCGTGGAACGTAGGTGCCAGGCCGATAGTTTGAGAGTTGCTGGATCCGGGTGTTGGACTTGTTCCTGGTCCATTGTCAGGAGAGATGGAAACTGTGTCAACTGAATTGGAGGTTTCAGGGAGAGTAGATAGAGTTCTGTGAACCAATGTTGGCGAGGCCATGCTGGGGCTATTAGAATCAGCGTGCAGGGTCTGCTTTCATATTCCTGAGGAGCCTGGGAATCCGGGGAATCGGTGGAAAGGCGTAGGCGAATACGCCGAACCATGCTATTGAAAATGCATTCCCCAGAGAACCCTGTTGGGGATGACAGCTTGTGAAGTGTTGGCATTTGGCATTCTGCTGTGTGGCAAACCGATCCAACAGTTGTTCGCCCTAATGACAGAACATGCTGTTGAGAGTATCTTGGTTCAACTCCCACTCGTGGTAGGTCATCTGCAGTCTTCTTAGCGAGTCTGCCAATGTATTATCTCTTCCTGGAACGTACTCCGCTCGCAGGGAAATTTTGTGCTGAAGTGACCAGTTCCACATTTTTTGAGATTCTTGAGAGAGTGAGAGTGAATGAGTTCCTCTCGGTTTGTTCAGGTAGTGCATCGTCGTAGTATTGTCTGCTCTGACGAGCACTAGTGAACCTTTTATCCTGGGAAGGAAAGCCAGAAGAGCTAGATAGACTAAGTTCTAGGAGGTTTATGTGCAGTTTCCGCTCAGAAGATGACCACTTCCCACTGATGTGAAGCTCCTGAAGGAAGGCTCCCCAATCTTCTAGAGATGCATCCCTGGTTATCACTTGAGTAGAGGCTTGAGTTAGAAAGGGTAGGGGCCTTGAGAAAGATTTTGTGGCTGAGTCCACCAGTTTAGAGAGGCGACCATCTGAGGAGTCACCTGTATGATATCGTTGAAGGATCCGTTGATTTGAATCCACTGAGCGGAGAGAGCCTCTTGAAGAGGATGCATGCGGAGGCAACAGTAGGGAACTAGAAGAATGCAGGAAGACATAATTCCGAGGAGGGATTTGAATAGGCGCACTGAAAGAGACTTTCTTCTCTGTATGCATTCTGCCAAACGCAGGTGTTTTTGTTGTCGCTCCTGTGACAGGTAAGATTTTTCCAGGACAGCTCCCAGAAATGTTATCCGCTGAGAAGGCTGTAGGACTTGTCTGGGTTGAGGGTAAGACCCAATCTTTTGAAAAGCCGTAGACAGGCTCTGGAAGACTTTCTCGTGCTGTCAAGAGGGTGCCTTGACGAGCTAGTCGTCGAGAGAAGGAAAGACGTGGTGATGTTGTTGCCTGAGGTATGCAGCCACTGGAGAAAGGCATTTTGTGAAGATACATTGTAGTGACCATATTTTTGGCTCTATTTGTGAGTGATGGTGACTTTAAGCTTGCTACTATCCTGAATCTCTATTCTTGCCTCGTGTTGGCCCTTTTCAGGCCTTTTTCCAGACCTAGAAGCATACACTAGAGGATAGCTGCTTTATATGATGATAGATCCCTTATTGTTGACTCTAATTGATCTATTGCCTATTGGCTTTGACATAATTATGTGTCCTTTCATCATCCTACCTATAGTAGAGGGTGGATCCTGCAGTCCTGACTTTATATTTCATATTGGTATGGTTTGTGTATGTACTCTGATAGAGTTAAGTGTTATTTCATCCTTCTCAGGCCTACAAGACCCAGAACTAGAGAGACTCCATTTTGCTTTCTGTCCCTGCAGACTGAGATGCTTGCAGGGTAAAGGTGATGTTTTAGTTATAAGGTGTTGTTCGCTAGGGGAAAACCAGCCGAGACTGGTTCTTATCGGAAGAATGTGTTTGTCTCTTGGGCCCAGACGTAACATGCAGATGGCCACTGCGTAATGGTGCCATGTATTATCCATTCAATGACCGGTCGTTCTGACATTGTCAATGGTAATTTTTCTAGTTTTTCAATGCTCAGCACCGTATAGTCTGCTCCTTTTTGTGCCAACGAGATTTGTGTATCAGTAAGGTTTAAGATAGAAAATAATGCTGTTGTGTTGATTAGACGCCATGGCACGTAGCCTGAATGGAGGTTTTGTAACCTCCAGCCTAGCTGTACAATAGAACGCAATTGGGATTGACCATGTTGTAACATTAGCATATCCTGTTCTATTATATCAATAGCAGATGATACAATGCTGTCCAGTGAATAAATTCTAAAGGACAGAGTCGTTAACCCTTTGTCCACTACTGAAAGTGATTTTTCCAAATTAATACGATCAATTTCTTGTACTTTTTCTGCAGTTTCAATTTGTGTTATTTTCCAAGCTTCATTGTAAGCTGCGTATATACCGGCGTATATGAAATGTTTTTGACGCTGTTTGCGAGGTCCCATTATGAAATCTCGCAAGTCAGCACCTTCTTTAAGTTAAGTGTTGCTTAAATTCGGGTAGTGTGGATTTCTGTAGCCATTTGAGGCATAGTTTTCCTATACTATATGTTGTAATTATCCCTGGATGTTGTCTCTGGGAATATCTTGGGTCTGGCCTGTTCTGTTTGAACCCCTGTGTTTTGTTCAGGAATCTATCTTGACAGTTATTAGTGTCTTTGGGCCAGATCAACCATTTGTTCCAATCAGGAATAGTTCTGTTTTGTTGTAAAATATGGGACACGTCTAACCTCTCGTCTGTAGTGTTGTTTCTATCAGGCATAGGCTTTGGTATGGACGGGTTGTTTAAATCTTTTATCTTGGCTAGGCCAAGACAGGTTGTTTGTTGAATGGTGTCATTCAGGAAGTTATTTGTTCTGGGATCATGCAGGCTCTAAATAATGATTCTAAACCTTGTACCTGCCACTCTTTTGTACCCCAGATGGTTTTTGTCTCAATGTTGTTTTTCCAAAATTCAAAACCAAATGTAGACATTTTTTCATAACATTTTCCAGAATAAATCAGTTTAGTATTTGTCAACATGTTTTTCATTCCTGTCTTATTTAACATTTTGAAATAAAACGTTTCTGGATTAGTGATATTAAACCCTGAGAAGTATGGGAATTTTTCATAAAATGTTTTTGAACTGCCTTTTGGCGGAGTTGGACAATGTTCCCATTGATTATAACTGAAAACATTTCTAGGATTAGCAGATTTATGCAGATAATGATGCCTAAAGTGATTGAAGCAATACATTTCTTCATAATTCGAAGAACCCTGTAAATAATCATGTTCTGTAAATGTTGTTGACATTTCTAAATCTGGCATCATATTATTAATATTTTCAAAGTCCCAATCATCAGAGAAAGTACTAGGTGATACAAAGTCACTTAAGGAGATCTTGAATTGATGTGGATATTTCAAGAGTTCAACCGGGCCATAGATTTCGTAATCAGTTTTGTCCCATGCTATACCACCAGGTATATGATTTGCTGTGATGTTCACTGATGATCGTTCTCGTTTTTCGATGTGAGAAGATCTGTGTGGTTTCAGGACCAAGTTGATGTTCTGACTTGCTGTGTCCATTGTACTATATTTTCCATCAATAAATCTACCCAAACTTAAAACCAAGATGAGCCATAGAAGGAGGAAAAGTACGCCTAACACAATCCATAATTCAATCCATGGTGAAATCAGATATGTTTCTCCGAATTGATGAAAGAGCTCTGTAATATTCTTTTTGAAAGTTTTATTTGCTGGCTTAATTTCATGTTCACTTGGATCACCAGAAAAGTCATCGAAGTTGATAAAGTAGCCAGATGCAGTTCTGTCAATTGGTGGAATTGCTTCCGGATTTTCATTTATCTTTGGATATGTATGTTCAGATGCTACATCATTGTAGACAGGTGTTTCTTGACGAACTGTTTTAATTTGGGTTTCAAGAGGCACATGTTCCATAGTCCTTTTTTATTCAATGCAGGTTTATCAAAAGTGATTAGTCTTTCAGTTTGAACCTCTTGGATTGTAGCAAGATTTGGTCTTCTGGTATTTCTTGGGAGTCCACTGGGCCTACTAATTATTGGCCAAATGATTGTGGTTTTACCAGGTCGATTGATACAACTCGGTTCTCCTTTTTACCAGCAAGGGGCGGTAGTACTACTGATCTTGTTCCGCTGACAGCTAAGACAGGTACTGCTTTTCTGTAAGAAGGCCCAAATTCCTTTTTTACTGCAATATTTTCTCTGACCTGATCCCCAATCTATGGAATCCAGACAGGTCTTGCTGGGACAGGTGGTTTTTCTTCAGTGGTCGTTGGCTTTAGGTTTGTGTTACTTAGACTTATTCTTGTTTCATTTAAGTCCTGTAAAACAGCCAAACGATCCTTGATATCAAAGGTTTTTTGTTTCACCACTGAAGTCTGACAATCGAGATCATGAATGATCATTCTTGTACCAAACAAAAGTTCGTACGGAGTGATGCCTCCTAGAGAATTTCTTGGCAGATTATTAAGACTATGTTGGACACTTATTTGATGTTTGACCCACCCATCACCCAAACCTAATACCCTCGCTGATATAGATTGCTTTATGTCACGTTTTTTTCACTTCACTACCACATTTCCTTCTGAATGGAATGGACTAGAACACCGCAATGCAATGCCCATGCTGGCCATGGCCTCCTTGTAAGCCCGAGAGCTAAACGCAGGACCATGGTCGGAATGTAGCATGCCAATTGTGTATGTGCCGATACAGACAAATCTTTTATAACAGTTCTGTCGTCAGCCGAGCGCTGGGGCCACATCCAAATGAATCTCATCTTAATATTTATGGGACCGCATTTGTCCGGTTGGACGCCTGCGTATAGATAGTCTAATGCGGTCTAATAAAGGTGTCTGGACTGGTCTTACTGTGTTAGAGTCAGATATCTGGTCCGATTCATAACTGCGATCTCTATTGCAGTCCTGACACTCCATTGCAAAGTTATAAACTTGCACGCTCATTCCCGGCCACCAGTATCTTGATTGTAATTCTATTAGAGATTTCAGGATCTCTTGGTGCCTCAGACCCATTCCCATGTGTGCTTCTTGTATCAAGAAGATTTTCCGGTTCGTGTTTGGAATTACTCTATCCCCCACTCCAGGGATTCGAGCAAAAGGAACGGAGTTCGCATCAATTATGTATGTATTTCCGAGTGGATAATTTAGCGGTAATGCCGCATAGTTGCCTTTCAATGAGGCTTTCACTGCTAGTAGCGTTTCACCGTCTATTTGTTTTTGTGTATGCTTTTTTGTAGCTACGGAAGCCGGTTGACCTGCTGCCGCTGTGGCTCTGTCAGCCAATGAATTCCCTGCAACGTGAACGCCATCACGTTGAAGACTCTGCGTATGTATCACGTGAGTCTTTCGTAGTTCTTCCTGCAAAAGAACTACTTGTTCCCATAGTTCTTTATGCTTTATTGTGGCACCTGTCATCTTTGTAATCGCATTTTATCCAGGTCTGCATGGAATTATTGTAAGACTGGACGCAGTAATGCAAATCGCACACTATCAGTGTGGGGAATTTGCGATCGGCATTTTCAAGCGCCATCTTTAGAGATCTTATTTCAGCTCGCTGAGCTGTACAGTTTCTGAGTGATTCAGTTTTAGTGACCATCGGTCTAAATTTACCCAAGCGCCAGCGACCTTTAACAATTGCGCACGCTGCATTGTAAATTTGTTTTTCCACAGTTGTGCAAATCTGTCCATGTAGATTACACAGGTGTAATGTTCGAGAGGCAGAATTTCGATTGACAGAGGACATTCATTTTCATATTCCAGATATTCTAGTTTTTTCATTTTCGGATCAAATGCGTGCTTCACGTCTTCTGTTCCAAGAGAATTTTCCCATTGTATCCATTTTGGATCTAGAGCTACAGCATTTAGAATGCCTGGTCTTGTTACCGCCTCAAGGGCTGATACTGCTGTTAGTACAGATATGCTCTTCCCTTGGGCTAGGGCTCTTTCTTTTGCTACAGCAGTTTGAACCGCAGTTAGAATTTTTTCAGTAGAACTGAATTTCATTTCAGCTTGTGTGTACAAGTGTGATTTGTAAGCTATTGGTACAGTTTCTCCCTCATTAGAGGTCAGGTATGTGAATCCGCATCTTCCTGGGATGACTCAGATTACAAGGTTGCGTTCGTTTGCAGTTATGTTTTAGTTAACATGTCTGTTTGTAATGATCGTAAAATTTCTATGTGTTTCTGAGTCCAATTAATTGGTTTAAAATCAGGTTTTATTAGTTTGTAGAGAGGTTTAACCCTCTCTGCATAATTTAGAATGTATGTTCTTTCGAAATTCAGGAAACCTAGAACTGATTGTAAGTTTTTCACCGTTTTTTGGAGCTTGCAGTACTGCACACTTCTCTAAGAAGTTGTCTGCTAGGCTTTTGCCTTCACTCGATAACTCATATCCTAAAAATAGGACTGTTAAGTGGGCAATTCGTGACTTTTTAAAGTTGAATTTGTACCCTTCAGATGCGAACCCAAGTATGATGGTGTTCACTCTTTTCAAGTGTGTCTCCAGGCCATCGTCTGTAAGATAGAAGTCGTCGACATAAGATAATGCCTCATCATCATACATTTGTAGTAACTCTGTTACCCTGGCTGAAAATAATCCTGGGCTGTTCTTGAATCCCTGTGGGAGACGACAAAATTGTTTTTGGGTCCCCATGCTGGAGAAAAGCTGTCAAATATCTGCTTTCAGGTGCTATGTTTTGACAGAAGAAACCATTTGAAATATCTAATGTCGTTTTATATTTTTTGCGAACGATATTATTCATTAGTGCTGCACTGTGTGAGTTTTGTACTGCAAAAGTTTTACAGCAGGAGTTTAGGTGTCTGTAGTCCAAAACTAGACTATATGAATCGTCTGGCTTGGAGACGGGAAACAAAGGATTGTTCATTTGTGAGGTGCAAGTTTCAATCACCCCCTGATTTACAAGTTGATCTAAGATTTCTCTGACTTGTTTTTTAGCTTCTTGCTTAACAGGATACTGCCTCTGTGCAGTAGGTTGATTTTTTAACTGGATTTTATGGTGAGGAGAATCCTCATCCCATCCTACATGATTTTTATATAATGCAGGGGCTTGGGCCACTGCCCATTTCCTAGCAAATGTGTATTTTTTTATGAATTGGAATGTGATTTGAGAAGGCAGGCATAATCAATTGTTCGCCATGTGGGCACTCCCTGACAAACTCTGGAGGCCTGTCTTTCTCTGCTAGAAGGATATCATAACCTTTAGATAGATTCTCCCAGAAGAGACCTTTTATTTTCCTAGTTTTATCTCCCTCTATACGTAATGTTATTTCATATAGTTTATGGGGCACGCAAACTCTGGTGTCTGCAGTTTCCACTTGAATATATTAATTTGTGTCCACTGTCTCCAGAAGATTCATCAGGATCTTGCGAGCTATGGTCACTTCTGCTGCGCGGTCTAGCATTGTCTGGGCCCACTCTCCGTTTTTCAGTTGTGTCCTCAGAATTCTCGGCATGTTTTACTTTAATACTGGCTACCTTCTTTCTGGGAAATTGTAATTTTTTACTTTGATGAGCAGGTTCCTTGTCTTTGGACTTGACGTGCTCTTCTTTATGTTCTGACCGTCCTCTTCTTTCCGATTTCTGTGAGGAAGTCTGAAAAGATCGAGAGGGACGTGTATCAATATCTTGATATCTGTCAGGTTTTCTCAAGTTGTCCCTATTACTAAGGTTGTATCTTTTTTCAGAGGGCTACCTTTGGGGAGACTTGCCTCCTCCTTCTGGAGATCTATCCCTTCGTTGAGGAGACCTTCCTCTGGACTGAAACTGTTTTTCTCTGCGAGAGGTTTGTTTATTACCCTCCCACTTCTTCTTTTGAGAGTTGAGATTATTTTTAATGAAAGTCTTTTCAGGATTTTCAGTTAGTGTATTTAGTCGGTAGGTTGTACCGTCAACTGTTAATTGAACTAAATCTCTATATGCTTTTCTTAATTCTTTTACTTTAACTAAGAGCTCTTTGCTTGACATTTTGTCAGGACGTGGTGTATAGCTGGCTAGAACCGGCCCTTTCTACCAGGACAAGGAGTAAAGTAAAGATACAGCACTTACAGGAGTGACCCTGAGTCCCTGAGTGGACACTGCGCCAGATCGTGAGAAGCTAAGGACGCCAACCACCGCCACCAGTCGCGCCGCCGCCTCGGGACTCCAAATCCCGACAGGCTCAGCGGCGGCGCGTTCCCCGACGCGTCATACGCGCCGGGAGGGGCACCATAAAGCCGGAAGCCCTCGGTGGAGCGGGGGGAGCCCTTTCTACCAGGACAAGGAGTAAAGTAAAGATACAGCACTTACAGGAGTGACCCTGAGTCCCTGAGTGGACACTGCGCCAGATCGTGAGAAGCTAAGGACGCCAACCACCGCCACCAGTCGCGCCGCCGCCTCGGGACTCTAAATCCCGACAGGCTCAGCGGCGGCGCGTTCCCCGACGCGTCATACGCGCCGGGAGGGGCACCATAAAGCCGGAAGCCCTCGGTGGAGCGGGGGGAGCCCTTTCTACCAGGACAAGGAGTAAAGTAAAGATACAGCACTTACAGGAGTGACCCTGAGTCCCTGAGTGGACACTGCGCCAGATCGTGAGAAGCTAAGGACGCCAACCACCGCCACCAGTCGCGCCGCCGCCTCGGGACTCCAAATCCCGACAGGCTCAGCGGCGGCGCGTTCCCCGACGCATCATACGCGCCGGGAGGGGCACCATAAAGCCGGAAGCCATCAGCGTCGCGGGACGCGAGCGGGACGCCCGGGGCTAAGCCCGGGCAAAGGGCGGGCCCTCTACGGCCCTCAAAGGCCGGAATAGGCCGGGCCGGGCCACCCCCATAACCTGCATCCCCGTCCAAAAGACAAACGATTATGGCGAAACCGGGATGCGAAGCTCAACCTATGGGTGAAGGGAACTTAATCTGTGGCCCTCTGGACAAATTCTTCTCCAAAGTAAAGGGAAAAATTGATAGAGACCTGGCCTTGGCAGAGAGGCGCATTGCAAGGAGACAATCTATTGAACAACTGAAAAATAATATTCTCATACCAGCTCCCTCACCTACTCTTGAGCCTAGCCCACTTAATTCCACCTTAAAAATCACGGTAGAGGATTTAATGAATACTGATAATGTGCCCTCAGTTTTTCAATCCTACTTCCCGCCAAACTATGGATCTCTGCTCCCATCCCCTTTAAAAATTGTTCATCTTACAACCACGGCATCCGCCGACCTCATAGACTTGGTTACACCAATTCTGCCAAAGACAGCGGAGTTCGTGGGGCCGGATATCATAGAAATTCCATCCTCCCAGGCCACACAAAAGGTTTCCATGTTCCACCCTTCCCCAGTGGTAGTAAAGTCAGATAAAGTGACCAAAGGGAGACAGAAACCTAAAAAGAATCAGCCTAATATTCGATCCCCGCCCAAAAAACGAAGGAAAGAATTACCAACGAAAAATACGCCCAAAACCCAAACCTCGACTAAGGACATACTCACAAAAGAATTGCTACAAATTGTAGAAGGAATACCAAAACCACCACGGGAAACATTAACTTCCTGCGTCCCTCCCACAATTAAAGACTTCGTGGATGCCATGGAACATCTTGTGAAGGCATTATTAACACCAATACTCGAGAGAGTGAAAAGAATAGCTACTGAACTGCATTCCCTCTCGGAGACCCTGACCCGAGCCCAAGTTGCAAATCCTGACTCCACATTAAAATCCGGCGACAAATCTAAACAGAAAGCAAAAATCACAACCACCACAGCAAATCCCACTATTACGAAAAATGGGGGTGGGAAACCTAGTTGTGAAAAACCGATTAAAGATCAGATGCCTACCAAACAAACCCCGGTATCAAACCAGAACAAAACTCAACCGTTAGTCTCCACAAAGAAGCCACTAACTACTCAAAAACCAGCAGCTTCTCCAAAAGCGGGTCCTCATACGCAGGCAAATTCAACACAAATCAATTCTCTCATTGCCTCAGCTAAAATGGGAAATCCCCCTCCTACCCGGGAAAAAACCCACCCTGCCAGGATACAGGATAATCGGCCAGCTAAAAGATATGTCGACTTACCACCGACCGCATCACAAAATGTTATCATACTAACGGGGGTCGCACCACTTTCAAGTACAGGAGGATACGAAAATCATCACAGTTTAAAAAACAAGGTGATTTTCTGGCTCAGGGAAAATAGGCCCCTACCCCCTCATATAAACGGGGATATAATAATGGTGAGAAGAACCGACTGGGTTGGTATTCGCCCCAAAGACATAGAAGGGGATGTGGTTATTGTCACCTTTAAAGATCCGAGGGTCATTGCACATATTACAGATTGGTTCTCGGGACTCCACAGGGGACCAATTCTGCCAAAACCCTTAGCCTACTTCTACCCGGAAGCGCTAATGTCCTCTAAGCCACACAAATCTCACTATTCTAAATATTCATTTGCACAGTATAGAAATAACCACCGTACCCAGGGAGTAAGGGACCAGATATCCTTTCCCGCAAACGATCTCTTTCTACCGTCGACTCCACAGTTTTATCCACAGGGCAATGTCAAACGCCCCCCCTTCTTCCACCCAACTTGGAATATACCTTGTTATAACTTCTTTGAACCACTCTGCGGTATGGAGGACGTAGAATGACTCGCTCAACATAAGCAAGTAAATGATGGCGGTAGGAGATCCGAGAGTACCATTGCTCTCTCCAAACATACGCAGGTTAATCATGAAAAGGGCCCAAATAAAAAATCCCCACATAATGGGGTAAATAATAGAGTCCACAACACTGACAGGGGCAAAGAAAAAACTCAAAGTTGTCTTATCTTTAATTTAAATGCCAATTCACACTCAAACAACAAGGCAGACAAGAACAAAACTAGCAATTTACAGTTCCTCTCGTGGAACCTAGCAGGACTCTCTTCTAAAATTATTTTACCAGATTGGATAAAGGTGGTAAATCAGTATTCCATCCTGTGTTTCCAGGAAACTTGGGCGATCTCTCCCATCCACCTTCAAGGCTTTAAGACATTCCATTCACCGGCGGCTGCGACTAAACAGGGCAGACACAAGGGGGGTCTATGCACCTACATTAGTGTAACAGTCGGTCAGAAGATTAGGAAAACTTTACTGAGAGATTCCTTTCAGATAATTGCACTGGACATCGCCCCGTCATTGTCATTGCTCATAATAAATTTTTACAATAACCTACCTGCAGATCAATTGGAGAAAGCCATGGATAAT
This sequence comes from Lissotriton vulgaris, assembly GCF_964263255.1. Lineage (NCBI taxonomy): Eukaryota > Metazoa > Chordata > Amphibia > Caudata > Salamandridae > Lissotriton > Lissotriton vulgaris. The sequence continues at coordinate 1,410,214,293 of NC_141695.1, read as the reverse complement.
TTACAACAAGCCATGCTTACGATCAAAGAAAACTTGGGTGGAGAGTGTGCAATTCTTCTTGCGGGCGATTTAAACTGCCATATCTGCCCAAACACAGAAAGAGACGGTTGTGACATTTATGATACATATGCCTCAGACCCTGGTTTTTCCGCCTTTAGCCATTTTTTGCATACAAAGACAGGGGATCTTTTTAACACTTTTGTGATCTCCTTTAACTTACATATGGTAAACGAGCTCCTGCACACCCCATGCCCCCCCAAACCAACTTTTCATGGCAGAGGCAGGAACACCATTATAGACTATTTATTATTCTCTGAAGCACATGCTTTGTTAATACAAGATTGGAACACACTAGATCATCCACACAGTGACCACTATCCTCTGTCCATGACCATAGACTTACCGGGACCATCGCTGAGCCGGAACTCACATAAAGATTCTTATGAACAACCAATTATGTTGGGAGCAAAAAACGGATATTGTGTCAAATGGGATAAAATCAACCCAAAAAATCTCCTAAAAAACCTAGTCAACAAAAGGAGGGAGGAGATCCATACTTGTCTTTCTAATAAGGTCAATCCCGATGATATCTGTAATGCTTTCATAAAAATTCAGGGTACCTTGAAAGAACTCTTGACGAGACAGTTTAAAACGGGTACATTTGTTCAAAATGGGTGGTTCGATTCAAAATGTACGAAGGCATTGAATTCCCTAAAGAATTTGCTGCGTGTCCAACCCAAACCTCAACTAGAAATACGCCAGGCCAGAAATCAATATCGTCTAGCCTTAAAACAGAGAAAAAAGGAACTGAAACAGGAAGCATGGCAGAAATTGGTGGAAACATCGGAGATGGGGGATATGTCAGCTTTTTGGAGACATATTAATTCCCCTCTGCCATGGGTTAAAATGCCCGAGAGGAACCTGGACATGGCAATAAGTGGAGAGATGTGGGCGGCGCACTTCCAGAAGCTCTACACTAAACCCGCATGTTCAAATAACCTCAACCCGGATTCACTCTCCATAAACTCAATCCGGGATACTCCATGCCAAATCCTTTTTTCACTTGAGGAGGTGGAATCAGCCATTAAAGAAAGCCCGCCTGGGAAGGCACCTGGTCCGGATGCAATCCCTGCAGATGTGTACAAGGCAGAGATGCAATTCTGGGTTCCCCTATTGACCTCTGTCCTTAATTCTATAAGCATCACAAAGCTCCTGCCAACTTGGGGAGAGGCAATAGTAATACCAATCTTTAAAAAAGGAGACAGACACCTGCCATCGTGTTACAGGCCCATATCTCTCCTCGACACCTTAATGAAAATTGTTGGACGTATAATCCTGAAAAGATTAACCACCTGGATAGAGGAAAAAGATATACTCTCGAAACTACAATATGGTTTCCGGTCAGGCAGAGGTACAACTGAACAGGTCCTCAATTTACACCTAATTATGTCAAAATACATCGACATTAAAGGGCACAGTCTGTATATAACATACATAGATCTCACCTCAGCATTCGACTGTGTCCTGCATGACCAACTATGGGATATCTTAACCCATTTCGGGATGGATCCATCAATTCTTCTTTTCATTAAGGCTCTGTACCGTGAAGCAGGAGCCAGAGTGAGATATGGACTGAGGGGAGAGTGCTCGCCACGTTTCAACATCAACAGAGGGGTTAGACAGGGGTGCCTTCTGGCTCCCCTGCTTTTCTCCCTCTATATAAATGCGATCGGCGAGCATCTCAAAACCATCGAGTGTGACTTCCCTAAAATAGGAGGACAACCGGTTCCAATTCTGCTCTATGCAGATGACGCTGCAATTCTATCCCAGACCAGAATGGGCCTACAAAAGGCAGTATCAGCTTTCACGATTTTTATGAATGACAGGGGCCTCAAAGTTAACATAGCAAAATCCTACACCATGCTATGTAACAAAAGACAAAAAACCCCATGCCCCATCTTCATTGAGGACCAAAGATTGGAGACAGTGGAGGCTTTTACATATTTGGGAATCTGCCTACATAGAAAGTTACTCTGGAAAGCGGCAATAGAGAAGAGGAAACTCGCTTTCTCGAGAGCGATTGGAGGTCTCCGCGATTTTGCAGGAAAGATAGGGGGCAGACCAGTTAAACAACTATTAACTATATATAAAGCAAAATGTGCATCTACCGCTATCTACGGGGCTGGTCTCTGGGGCGTAGATAAAAACATCTCAACGATACAAACTTTGGAAAATCAATTCCTAAGATATCTCCTCGCTGCCTCAAAGTCAACCTCTGTATATAAAATGCACATTGAGCTGGATCTCCCGTATATAACAGATACTATAAAAACTGAACCCCCCCTTCTCTGGCACAAAATTTGGACTACCCCTGAGACTGCTTTTAATAGAGAGGTGCTACAGGACATTTTTAAATTGGAAGGGGCCAAACATTCCAAACATTCTAATTGGTTGAACTATGTCAGAAATTTCTTTATTGAGATCGGGCGCCAAGAGTGGTTTACAGATCCATCATCACTGGAAAATATTTCGAGAAAACATTTGAGAAAGATTTTAATGGCGCATTTGGAATCAGTCAGATGGAACAAACAAAAACTTCTTGATACCATCCTGGCATATCAAAGGGTAACACCTCAGAAGGGCCTACAATCATACTTATCATCAGACTTTCCGTGCTACTCAAGGATGTTACTCACCAGATTCAGAATGGGATCTTTTTTTCGATACGTAACATTCCCAAAATGCAATGACTGGTCACGGATCACCTCTCTCTGTCCCTGTGATACTACTTCACAACAATCTAATATTCACACCATCCTCTTCTGCAAGTATTACGGGATCCTGAGAAAAGCCCTATTATTACCCTTACTAAAGAGATGGAATATCAGGACATGCAAAACTGCTTTTGAGCGTTTACAGGAACTTGAGGATAAGGAGGTGACAACCAAAATGGAACAGTTTTTAAAATTAGTGATAAAATTTAGGAAAACGCTAGATTGACATTGGAGATAGCGATTACTCCTTTCTGTTTTTAATCTGTTTTTTTAAAATGTAGACTTTTTACCTTTCTTCGTAGCTTTGTATGAAATTTTAAAATGAAACATTCTCAATCATTTGTTATTTAAATGTATTTTTAAACCATGTATATGAAGGTATGCTTATATGATATTTGTCTAAATATCGAATAAAGCTTATTTTGAACCTTTGAACCTTTGACCTAGCAACCTGGCACCTTGCAGCAACTTCACAGTGCTTGGACTGACGAGCAAAGATCAGGAAGAGATCCATCTACTGGGTTTGTGACCATCACAATGGGCCCCTTGGAGTAATTCCTTGGACAGGACAGGTTCTGTGTGGTGTGTGGATGGTTGATAATGAGGCACAGTCCCGATTTTGAGGGGACTGGCTTCCTTGATGGCTATATGAGGAAGCAGGATTCCTCAACTGAGAGGAGGGGGCTTTACAGCACCCCAGAGGCTTGTAAACTGGAAAGGGCTCAGACAATATGTTCCACGTTACTGGACCTTGTAGTTTGATCATTTGCCTCTGTTCTACTTTCAGCTAAATTTGAGTTGAGAAATTCAACCTAGAATTGCACAAAATGAGATGCCAAGTAGTGAATAAGAGGCCAATTTCAAAGGAATTTGGGCCCAGTGCAGACAATCTCAAATGCAGTTATATATTGTTGTGTTTTTTGCAACCCTGGCGGAGACATTTTCTTCATTAAGAACAGATCAACGAAGTGTTAATACTTGGGCCTGATTACGAGTTTGGTGGTGTTGGAGCCGGCCGCCACACCTGGGCCCTGCTTCCATACCGGCAAACCCATCCTCTGACACCGCGCCAGAGTAGGAGTTTTCTCCTGGTCTAGCGGGCGGTACTTTGACAGTCCCAGTCAGTTGGCCCTAGAAAGACACCGCATGGAAATGCCAAAGCAATTTCCTGCATGGCATGGACTGTGAAGTCCATTCCGTGCAGAAACTGTGGGTGCATAAGGGGCAGAACATGTGCTCCCCTGCATGCATTCCTTGGCCTAGAGGCAACAGGGGGCCCTGTACGGCCCCCATAGTTTCCCCACCGCCACGCTTTTTATGACCGGCTCACCGCCATGAAAAAGGTGAATGTTACAAGACACATTATACGCTTAGAGGTGTTGCAGAGGCACTGCCAGCATATTATGGCTTCACAGTTGCGGTTGCAGCGGTCCTTTGGGGGACCGACTACCAAACTCATAATAGAGCGGCCAGACTGCTGATGTGGCAGTGCCCGTACTGCCACCATGGATACGGCAGTCCATCGGACTGCCAGAGTCATAATCAGGCCCTTAGTATACAGTGCTTCACTAACTACCCTTACAAGCTGTCTTTCGGTTATAAGTCTAGGGAGCTGGGTGTGCATATTGATATAACCATACACAATATGACAAATGAACTGTGTTCTCTAAGACAAAGATGTCCGTAAATTATACATAACTTTAAAAATAGTGAGCATTGCTGATGTGCAAGTCACTAAATGGTTTTTACGCTGTAATTCTCTCTGTGATTTTCCCTAATGGTAGTTAGTTGCCATTCCACATGCTTTGCAACAGGTCTCAGATACCAGCCCAGCAACAAACCATTAGATTATTTCACTAAGCAACAGAGTACCATGTACAATGTGCATAGCAACAGGTTGGCATGCCATTGCTGGAAGTCAATCATTGGCATAGCCACATAAGTACGTAAGCTTGTTTCTCAAGTTGGGAAGAGGAGGGCCATCTCTAAGGGCCTAGGAGCCATGCCAGTCTCAAAAACTTTTCTCCACCAATAAGCAAGTGGCCCAATGATGTGGGCTCTACCAAGGTATGCTGGGAAGGTTTTACATTGCTTAGCAGTTCTGACAATGAATGTGGCTAGAATTTGTTTTAAAGAAAAATCCTTTGTGGTGTTTGTATATTATTTGCTACAAATTTCGTGACCTTTGCTAGTATTTGTATTACAATCATGGGAAAAAATTATTTTGATACGAAAATATCTCAAGAATATCGGGATGTCAAAAATATTGCTGACAAGAATATCAAAGGTAAAAATATTGTTTTTAGTATTGTGTTTACTATTGTAAAACAAATCGATGTAGAAAGTTATGTTGCTTGTAATATCATTTACAAGTGTTAATTAGTAAGTAATGTTTTGTAGTGTTTTACTTCTATATATTCATTTTAGTATTTGTGCTTTAGTAAGATAATTTATTAATTATGAAAGTGTTAATATTTGTAGTTGTATTAATGTTTATGAATATTGGTTTAATAAATATTTTTAAAAGAAGAAGAATATTGAGTTTTGAGGGGATAAGGGTGGGGAGTTTTAAAAAAAATATATATGTTAAAGTTGATTTATGTTATTTATTTTAATGAATGCAAATTATTATTTTGCAATTCTTAAATTAGTTATGTAATATTAATATTTTATTACACTTTCTTTTATAATTAAAATATTAAAATATGTATTAGTGACATTGAAAAATAATTGCATATAAAAAAATATTTAAATTAATCTTTTTTAAAATATAAAAATGTACTTTAATAAAGTAAAATAATTCAAATCTTGTATTTAAAAGTTTTGAATTTCATACTTTTTATAAAAAGACATTTCAATTATATATATATTCACTGAAAAAACATAGGTTTTAGGCATGTTATAGTTAGGAATTAGCATTTAAAAAACCTTGCAAATTCACTGAAAAAAACGTAAATTTCACACATGTTATAGTTAAGAATTAGCATTTAAAAAACCTTAGAAATTCACAGAAAAAACCATAGGTTTCACACATGTCATAGTTAGGGGAATTTCAATGGTTTTGATTGAGTGAAATGTCCAGCTGTTATAGTTAGTTCAGCTAACTATAACTCGTGCGCCTGCAATCTACTGCTGATGATGTCACATATTACATCACTCATTACATGGTCAGTGACATCACTCATGATATCACTGAAGAATAGTCCTGGGGTTTTCTCCGCCTGCATCGTTTCTCTTTTGGAGAGGATTGACTGGGATGCTTGTTCGTATGTGGATGACATATATCTTACAGACGACGAACTTTGGGAGCATCTGTGTCGTGTTAACGGAATAATTTGTACCTTTGCAAATTTGGGTTACAAATGTAACTTTGCAAAATCGCACATTGCTGAGTTCACAGTGTTGTTTCTGGGCTATGAGCTCAAAAATGAAGGTAAAGGATTGGCTCCTCACTTCCTGGAGAAATGCGCTCAGCTGCACGCTCCAACAACACTGAAGAAATTACAATCTTTACTGGACTTCTTAAATTTCGGGAGGACATACATTCCGGAATATGCCCATGGTATCAAGCCGTTGTATGCTTTGATACAACCAAAATTTTCAAAATCTTGCTGGCTGCCTGAGCATTAAGCTATACTGCAATCCTTGCAAGCTGATCTGCTCGCTTCTGAATTTCTACAGACTCGTGATGAGTAGTAGTTTCTGTCCTGTAACTCCAGTTATGTAGTAGGGGTATCTCTGTTAGTCATAATCTAGTGAATAGTCCCGCCCATGTGCGTGGACCTCGGCAATCAAAAATAATCTCTTAAGTTGTCAAAACATGCAGAAAACTGCAAAGACACTTAAGAGAGAATTTAAAGACACATAATGCAGCCTATATCCACAGGCTACACTGTCCAGTACTTCCACTAGAAATTCCACCAAATAACACCACACATAATACAGCCTGCCCAGTTTCTACCATAGAGAAACTTGCCTCCCCCAGTAAAAGACACTGGAATGATTGAGAGGAAGGCATGGACAGACAAGCCCCATAGGCTGCCATTATGTGGCTTAAATAGGATACTGTGCCTTTAAGAGAACTTTCCAGAACTTCTCCCAGTATCCCAGAATGCATAGCAGGTCCCTCTACTTTCAGTTCTTTTTGAAGGCGTAGCACGCCAGACCTGTCGCATTCCGTACATGACGAAACATCTCCACCGGGGAGGAGGGTGGGCGCTTATGACTATAACAGAGATACCCCTACTACAGAACTGGAGTTACAGGACAGAAACTACTCCTTCTGCAGTAGGGGATCTCTGTGTATAGTCATAATCTAGTGAATAGAATGGCAAGCCCATTACCACACCAAAGCGGCGGTGGAGAAGAAAATAATGCCACTACTGTGCGAACAAATTCCGCAGCAAAGCCTGCCCAACCTGAGCGTCTGCCCTGGCGTCAGTGTCCAGGCAGTAATGTTTAGCAAAGGTATGAACCGACTTCCAAGTGGCTGCCTTGCAGATTTCAGCAATCGGCACGTTACGGAGCAGAGTCGTCGTGGCAGCTTTGCCCCTGGTGGAATGAGCCTTAGGCTTACCTCCTAAGGTCTTATTAGCCTTTTGGTAACATAATTGTATGCAGGACACAATCCACCTAGAGATGGACTGCTTAGAGGTAGCAAGACCCGTCCTGCCTGATCCATAATTAATAAACAACTGGTCAGACCTACGAATATCTTTGGTTTTATCCAGATAAAATTTCAACACCCTCCTAACATCCCGGGAATGGAGAGACCTTTCCGCTGGAGACGAAGGGTTCTGAAAAAACGTAGGCAAAGTTATGGTCTGGTTGACATGAAAATCAGAAATAACCTTGGGAAGAAATTTAGGGTGAGTGCGCATAACAACCTTAGCAGCATGAAACACAGTATAAGGTTCAGTACAACACAACGCCTGAATTTCACTCACCCTGCGGGACGATGTAAAGGCAACGAGGAACGCCGCCTTCCAGGACAGGTGCTGCAACGAAGCCTTATGAATAGGTTCAAAAGGCTCCTTCATCAATCTGGACAGCACCACATTCAATTCCCATGAAGGCGAAGGAAGCCTGACAGGAGGGAATACTTTCTTCAATCCTTCCAGAAAATCTTTGATCACAGGGATCTGGAAAAAGGAAGTCTGTGAAGGGCATTTCCTGTAGGCAGTCAATGCAGCAAGATGAACCTTAATGGAATGAACATTAAGGCCAGACTGCGCCAAATGTAAAAGGTAAGGAAGGATGACATCTTCCTTACAGGTCGTAGGGTCATGGTTCTTAGACTGGCACCAGATACAAAACCTCTTCCATTTGTAAGTATATGAAGTTCGAGTGGAAGGCCTCTTAGACTCCTTCAGTATGTCCATGCAATCCTCAGGCAGATTCAGATGGCCATATTGCACTATCTCAGGAGCCATGCCGCCAAACTCAAAGACGAGAGGTTGGGGTGTAACATCCGTCCCCCAAACTTCGTGAGAAGGTCCGGCCTGCACTGCAACTGAATGTGAGGAAGGAGAGACCGGTGAAGTAGGTCTGTGAACCACCACTGCCTGGGCCACTCCGGGGCAATGAGTATCATCCGAGCCCTGGACCGGGCCAGCTTGATGAGCACTGCTGGAATCAGAGGAATGGGAGGAAAAGCGTACAGAAAGCTGTTCATCCAGTCGATCCATAAAGCATTCCCCAGCGTCCCTTGCTGGTAGTACCTGGAGGCGAAGTCTCTGCACTTGCTGTTTTCGGCGGTGGCGAACAAATCTACGTCTGGAGTTCCCCACCTTGCGAAGACTTCTCCTAGTACTTTGTCGTTTATGACCCACTCGTGGTTTTCCTGAACCAGCCTGCTCAGTGCGTCTGCCTGAACATTCTGCACACCTGGCAGATGGGTAGCCGTTATTGTCACTCCGCTGGCTAGCCAGTGCCAGATCGCCTGCGCCTCCTGTGACAGAGTGCGCGATCTCGAGCCCCCCTGCTTGTTGAGGTAATACATCGTGGTGGTATTGTCCGTCTGTACAAGCAGAGAGTTGGTCTGGAAGGACGGAAGAAAGGCCTTCAGTGCCAAGTGAACAGCTCTGAGTTCCAGGAAATTGATGTGATACGTGGCCTCCATCGGTGACCACGTTCCTTGAATCTGTAGAGTCCTGGAGTGCGCTCCCCATCCCAGGAGAGAAGCATCCGTCACGACAGTCTGCGTGGGAATGTCCTTGTGAAAGGGAACCCCTCTGAGGAGATTCTCCGCTGAACACCACCACTTCAGAGACTGAAGAGCATGCAGCGACAGTCAAATCTTGTCTTCCCAAGATCCTTTCCTCTGATCACACTGGTCCTCCAAGCACTCCTGCAGCGGTCTCATGTGCAGCCGTGCGTGCGGCGTCAGGAAGATACAAGAGGCCATCGATCCCAGTAGAGAAGACACCGTCCTCACTGTTGTAGATGGAGTTGTCATAAGAGCCTGAGCCTTCCGAAGGAGAGATAATCGTCTCTCTTCCGAAGGAGACACGCTTGCTGACAGCGTATTGATGGAGGCTCCCAAGTTCTGCAGTAGGGGATCTCTGTGTATAGTCATAATCTAGTGAATAGAATGGCAAGCCCATTACCACACCAAAGCGGCGGTGGAGAAGAAAATAATGCCACTACTGTGCGAACAAATTCCGCAGCAAAGCCTGCCCAACCTGAGCGTCTGCCCTGGCGTCAGTGTCCAGGCAGTAATGTTTAGCAAAGGTATGAACCGACTTCCAAGTGGCTGCCTTGCAGATTTCAGCAATCGGCACGTTACGGAGCAGAGTCGTCGTGGCAGCTTTGCCCCTGGTGGAATGAGCCTTAGGCTTACCTCCTAAGGTCTTATTAGCCTTTTGGTAACATAATTGTATGCAGGACACAATCCACCTAGAGATGGACTGCTTAGAGGTAGCAAGACCCGTCCTGCCTGATCCATAATTAATAAACAACTGGTCAGACCTACGAATATCTTTGGTTTTATCCAGATAAAATTTCAACACCCTCCTAACATCCCGGGAATGGAGAGACCTTTCCGCTGGAGACGAAGGGTTCTGAAAAAACGTAGGCAAAGTTATGGTCTGGTTGACATGAAAATCAGAAATAACCTTGGGAAGAAATTTAGGGTGAGTGCGCATAACAACCTTAGCAGCATGAAACACAGTATAAGGTTCAGTACAACACAACGCCTGAATTTCACTCACCCTGCGGGACGATGTAAAGGCAACGAGGAACGCCGCCTTCCAGGACAGGTGCTGCAACGAAGCCTTATGAATAGGTTCAAAAGGCTCCTTCATCAATCTGGACAGCACCACATTCAATTCCCATGAAGGCGAAGGAAGCCTGACAGGAGGGAATACTTTCTTCAATCCTTCCAGAAAATCTTTGATCACAGGGATCTGGAAAAAGGAAGTCTGTGAAGGGCATTTCCTGTAGGCAGTCAATGCAGCAAGATGAACCTTAATGGAATGAACATTAAGGCCAGACTGCGCCAAATGTAAAAGGTAAGGAAGGATGACATCTTCCTTACAGGTCGTAGGGTCATGGTTCTTAGACTGGCACCAGATACAAAACCTCTTCCATTTGTAAGTATATGAAGTTCGAGTGGAAGGCCTCTTAGACTCCTTCAGTATGTCCATGCAATCCTCAGGCAGATTCAGATGGCCATATTGCACTATCTCAGGAGCCATGCCGCCAAACTCAAAGACGAGAGGTTGGGGTGTAACATCCGTCCCCCAAACTTCGTGAGAAGGTCCGGCCTGCACTGCAACTGAATGTGAGGAAGGAGAGACCGGTGAAGTAGGTCTGTGAACCACCACTGCCTGGGCCACTCCGGGGCAATGAGTATCATCCGAGCCCTGGACCGGGCCAGCTTGATGAGCACTGCTGGAATCAGAGGAATGGGAGGAAAAGCGTACAGAAAGCTGTTCATCCAGTCGATCCATAAAGCATTCCCCAGCGTCCCTTGCTGGTAGTACCTGGAGGCGAAGTCTCTGCACTTGCTGTTTTCGGCGGTGGCGAACAAATCTACGTCTGGAGTTCCCCACCTTGCGAAGACTTCTCCTAGTACTTTGTCGTTTATGACCCACTCGTGGTTTTCCTGAACCAGCCTGCTCAGTGCGTCTGCCTGAACATTCTGCACACCTGGCAGATGGGTAGCCGTTATTGTCACTCCGCTGGCTAGCCAGTGCCAGATCGCCTGCGCCTCCTGTGACAGAGTGCGCGATCTCGAGCCCCCCTGCTTGTTGAGGTAATACATCGTGGTGGTATTGTCCGTCTGTACAAGCAGAGAGTTGGTCTGGAAGGACGGAAGAAAGGCCTTCAGTGCCAAGTGAACAGCTCTGAGTTCCAGGAAATTGATGTGATACGTGGCCTCCATCGGTGACCACGTTCCTTGAATCTGTAGAGTCCTGGAGTGCGCTCCCCATCCCAGGAGAGAAGCATCCGTCACGACAGTCTGCGTGGGAATGTCCTTGTGAAAGGGAACCCCTCTGAGGAGATTCTCCGCTGAACACCACCACTTCAGAGACTGAAGAGCATGCAGCGACAGTCAAATCTTGTCTTCCCAAGATCCTTTCCTCTGATCACACTGGTCCTCCAAGCACTCCTGCAGCGGTCTCATGTGCAGCCGTGCGTGCGGCGTCAGGAAGATACAAGAGGCCATCGATCCCAGTAGAGAAGACACCGTCCTCACTGTTGTAGATGGAGTTGTCATAAGAGCCTGAGCCTTCCGAAGGAGAGATAATCGTCTCTCTTCCGAAGGAGACACGCTTGCTGACAGCGTATTGATGGAGGCTCCCAAGTACTGTATGCATTGGACCGGAGTCGGGACAGACTTGGCCATGTTGATGTGCAGCCCCAGCTTGTTCCAAAGAACGCACGTCTTCTGGAAGTGTGCTCGCGCTTCCGAGAAGGAGGATGCCTTGATCAACCAATCGTCCAGGTACGGGTAGATGAACACCTTGTTCTTCCTCAGGTGTGCTGCTACCACCGCCATGCACTTCGAGAATGTTCTCGGCGCAGACTTCAGTCCGAATGGGAGTACTGTGTATTGATAATGATTGGCGCCGACTTGGAACCGCAGGAACTTCCTGTGTTTGTGTGCAATGGGCACATGGAAGTAAGCATCCTGTAGGAATATAGCACATAGCCAGTCTCCCTGTTGCAACTGAGGATAAATCTGATGCAACGACAGCATGCAAAACTTTTCCCTGCGAATCCATTTGTTTGCCTGTCGCAAGTCCAGAATGGGCCTGAACTCGTTCTTGTCCTTCTTGCGAACCAGAAAGAACCGGGAGTACAGACCTCTTCCTCGCTGAGACAGAGGTATGTCTTCTATCCCCCTTTTCCTTAACAGGATATCCGCTTCCGCCTGAAGCTCGCGCAGCTGAAACTGCGAGCTGACCGGTGGAATTGCTGGAGGAGGGCTGGTGAACCGAAGACTGTATCCATTGCAAACAATATTCAGCACCCACTTGTCCTGAGTAATTTTTCTCCACTCTGCCAGAAAAAATTGAATGCTTCCCCCTACCGGAGTGGGTAACAGATCCGGGGGAAGTAGGTTCCTAGGGCCTAGACCCAGCCTGGCCCTTGGGCGCCGGAGCCGACTGCTGGCCTCCTCTGCCCTTCTGGCGCTTCTGGAATGGCTTACGGAACTGTTGTTGTTGTTGTGACTGTCCCGAAGCCTGGCCACGTCCTCTGCCTTTCCCACCGAACCGCCGTTGGAACGGGCGGTACGACTTCTTCGTGTCTTTAGGCTTCTCCAGGCCCACAGCCGTGAGCGTTTCGGCCTCCGCCTTCATGCGGGCCATCTCATTGTCTGCATGCTTCCCGAAGAGGGTCTCGCCAGAGACTGGTAGGTTGGCTACCCTCTGCTGTGCGTCCGGTTTCAGGGACGTAAGACGGAGCCAGGCGTGATGTCGTTGGTTAACCCCATGGCAAAACCCATGAGCTGCCAACAAGGAAGAGTCCGCTGCAGCGCTGATAATCTGGTTAGCCACCAGCATCCCTTCATTCAGCACTTCCTGGAAGTCCTCGCGCTTCTCGCGGGATAACAGCTCCGCAAACTCCTGGAGGGAGTCCCAGAGGGCGCGGTCGTAGCGTCCCAACAGCGCCGTGGCACTCGCAGCCTTCATGGAGATAGCCGATGTTCCACACACTCTCCTCCCTGCCGAATCCATCCATCTGGACTCCTTATCCGGGGGAACCGTTGATGACGGGGAGGTGGCATGTTGCTTGCGGGCCGCCGTCACAATTACAGAGTCTGGAGGGGGTTCCGCCCTCAGAAAGGCCGGGCCCGAGTCGGGAGCCCGGTACTTCTTCAGCAGCCTCGATGGAGCCGCCTTCGTCACCGCAGGGGTGAGAAAAAGGGCCATAGCCGGTTCCTCCAGGCCCGGCACCAGAGGCAGGAGAGGACGAGACAGGTGTTTTTGATGCAATGTCTCAAAAATGACTGAAGTTTTAGGAGTAGGCACCGTCAAGGATATGCCCAACTTCGCAGCGCCCCTTAAAAGGACATCCTGGAACGCCACCAGGTCATCAATCGGGGACACCCTCGTGTCCGGTGACTCCGACAAGGTAGGAGAATAGTCCCTGGTACCAGAGGACCTAGTGTGGGAGCGAGATTCGCGCCTCCTATGGCGGTGTCTCGACCTCGTGGATGATCTGTGTCGCGATCTCTCCCTTCTCCCAGAGCGAGAGCGAGACCTGCCAGCCCGTGGCCGCTCCACCGGTTTCCGTGGTGGGGTCTTCCTTGGCTCCTCTCGGGGTTTAGGTTTTGGGGTCCCCTTAGGAGGTACAGGCAAAGACGGCAGTGAAGTGGACCTCGGCGGAGGAACCCTCGGCTGCGGGGCGGGCCCATGCGGAGGAACTGGTGGCGGTGGGTCACCTGATGGAAGCGGAGGGTTGGGTGGCGGATCCTCTTTAGGAACAGGTGGAGGTGGCGACCGAGGCCGAGATGGCGTGTACACCTCGGAGTACACCGAGCCCGGTGACCCCTTAGGCGAAGGGGGCTGAGATCCAGCCCCTTCAGCAGGTGATCGCTTCCTCTTGCGCCCTCCACTGGAAGCAGTCTGACTTCTGGGACCAGAATCCCTCTTGCGCCGTTTTGGAGAGGCAGAACGACTCCTAGACGCCGACCTCTTTCTTCTCGATGCTGAGCGTCGCTTTTCTGGCGTCGAACGTCGCCTCCGCGACTCCGGCGTCGAACGCCGCCTCCGCGACGTCGACCTCCTCTTCCTCGACGTCGAACGCCGACCCCTCGACGTCGACCTCTTCCTCCGTGACGTCGTACGCCGCCTCCGCGACGTCGAACGTTCCTTCCTCGACGACGAGCGTCGATTCCTCCGTCTTGATGCTCTCGACGTCGAGGAGCCCCTCGACGTCGACCGGTGCTTCGACGGCGATCGGCGGTGTCGCCTCGACGGCGAGCGCCGATGCTTGTCACTTTGTCTCCGACGTCGATAGGAAGACCTTGACGTCGATGAGGACGTCGACGGTGGCTTCGACGGTGACCTCTCCAGGCCCTTCGACGTCGAGCCGTCACGCCGTCTCGACCCGGAGCCCCGGGGAGAAGGGGAGCACACCGCTGTCATCCCTCTCGACGTCGTCGTCGATGCAATCGACGTCGACCGAGACCGGGACCGTTTGCTGGACTTCCTGCCTCTGGGGAGCCCCCCCAGAGGCCTCAGCAGAGGCAGAGGGAACCTTCCCAGCCTGCCCAGACCCACCTGCAGCCTGCAGACGCCTCTCCTCAAGGCCAGAAAGCCTGATCTTCATCCTGTCCCTCAGAGTCCGAGCAGTAAACTGCTGGCAGATGACACAGTCCTCAGGGACATGATCTTCAGGGAGGCAGACGATGCAGACACCGTGGGGATCACTCTTGGCCTTTTTCCTCCCACATGCTGGACACTTATCAAAAAGGCCAGACATTTTAGAGCCCTAAAACGCCTGAATCAGCACACAAAAGAGAAAGAGAACACCAAGAAAGTAAACTGAAACACTTTTAAAACACAAAAGTGCCAAAATATCCAATAAACCCTTGAAACAAGGGAGAGCTCAATGCCAGGGTCCTGTAAGCAGGAGCCGGAAAAAAGAACTGAAAGTAGAGGGACCTGCTATGCATCTGGGATACTGGGAGAAGTTCTGGAAAGTTCTCTTAAAGGCACAGTATCCTATTTAAGCCACATAATGGCAGCCTATGGGGCTTGTCTGTCCATGCCTTCCTCTCTATCATTCCAGTGTCTTTTACTGGGGGAGGCAAGTTTCTCTATGGTAGAAACTGGGCAGGCTGTATTATGTGTGGTGTTATGTGGTGGAATTTCTAGTTGAAGTACTGGACAGTGTAGCCTGTGGATATAGGCTGCATTATTTGTCTTTAAATTCTCTCTTAAGTGTCTTTGCAGTTTTCTGCATGTTTTGACAACTTAAGAGATTTTTTTTGATTGCCGGGGTCCACGCACATGGGCGGGACTATTCACTAGATTATGACTATAACAGAGATCCCCTACTACAGAACCAAACTAACCTGGTGATAAGAGTTGTCCCTGGGACGGTGGGTTTCACGTATCTAACTTTTAATGAGGGAGATACAGTACCTATTGCTTACAAGTCACACTTGTACACTTCGGCTGAAATGCGATTTTCCACTGTGGAGAAAGTTTTAACGGCTGTGCAGATGGCAATTCTCAAGGAACGTGCCCTGTCACAGGGAAAGCGCATGTTGGTTGTTGCCCCGTGTCCTGCCTTGGAGGCAGTTACGAAAGCCAGTGTACCAAATTCTAAAGCTTTGCACCCTCGGTGGATTCAATGGGCTGCGCCCTTGACGTCCCAGGATGTCACGTTTATTTTTGATGCCTCATTACGGTCGCAGGAGTTCTTGCAGTATGAATTTGTTCATCCGGCTCCTTTAGCAATGCGGCCTTTGGAGGACTTCCTTTGCATCATTTACACTGATGGTTCGACGCAGGTTGCGCATGGCTCTAAACATGCCTACGTTTCCGCATGCGCCATTGTGGTCGGTTCCATGGTGGACGATGAGTTCAAGTCCAGTGTCGTGCACACGCAGACACTAGGGGACTGCACCGCACAATTAGCAGAACTTCGTGCTCTGATGCTTGCTACGTTGATCTTAGTGTGACGACTTTAATTATGAGTGATTCTTACTACTGTGTACAGTCTTACAATGAGAACTTGTTCTTTTGGATTCATAATGAATTTCGTGATTCCAAGGGTAGCACAATAAAACAAAAAATGATCTGGGTCCGAGTGGCTGAACTTAAGGAGAAGTTGCCACTTGTGTTTGTGATTCATACTCTTGGCCATCAACGTGTTGGAGTCCACGCTGTCGGTAACTCGCTTGCTGATGAAGCGGCGAAGTCAGCGGTATCGACTTATCTAGTTGCAGCAGTTACACGGTCCAAAAGTAAAATAGATGATGATATCTTAGCAGCTGTGGCTGCCACTGAGAAGGGAGGTAAATATCCTGCGGGTTCCCTTCAAAGTATACATACCACTTAAGTCCTGATAAGGTTCCTTATTTGAAAATACCTGATGTTGGAGAATGTTTGATTCCAAACTTGGATCGCAGAGCTACTTTGATTACAGCGGCGCATGAAGGTGTGGCTTCTGCGCATGCGGGTGTCTCGGCCACTGTAACTAAGCTTCAACTACGTTTCTGGTGGCGGGGACTGTACAAACAGACGCGCGATTATGTCCTTCAATGTGACATATGCCAGCAGATCAAGCCTTCGACTGCTGCGCGTCCGCCTCAGACACAGTTGTACATATCTAATAAACCACTGGGTTGCGTTTATTTAGATCACTGTGGTCCTTTTTCTTCTGATACTGCGTATAAGTACATCTTAGTAGCAGTTGATTCATGCACACGCTTTGTGTGGTTATGGCCACATCGCAGCACTGATTCACGGACTGTCATAAGAGATTTGCGTGTCTTTGTAGGGAGTTTTGCCTGTGGTACCTTCCATTCGGATCAGGGTCCGGCTTTCACCTCTAAGGCATATAAGTATGCTATGATTTTGTTGGGCGTCCGAGTCAAGTTTTCGTCTCCATACAGACCGGAGGGTAATAGTGTAGTGGAACAAATGAACCGTGACTTAAAGCAATCTTTGACAGCACGAGTTATAGGCACTGGCAGAAACTGGTTTGCCCATCTCAATGGCGTGCAGCGTGCTCTTAATAATCTCTCTAGAAGGTCTCTGGGTGGGCGGACCCAGTACAAAATGCTTTTTGGTATCAAGATGTATGTCCCTGACCTCGATGGTATAGACTGCGTGGCCCAGGCCACGGCCTTTGACATAGATGAACATTGTAATGTTTTACAGGATCTACAAAAGACCAGAGACAGCCTTGCAAAGGAACATTTGCCCTCCACATCGGATGATGCTTTACAGATCCCGGTAGTTGGCTGGCTACCCAAAGTTGGAGAATTGGTTCGAGAGAAGATCGATGCCAAGAAAGAATTTGGTCCTTCCTATCGAACACCGGTTCCCGTTCTTGGAATGAAGGGCATGAGAACAGTCATTTTACCACCACTTCCAGGTCGTAAGGAAAACAGGTTTATCTCAATTGACAATGTCAAGATACACAGAGTGGCCGATTCTTCATAGTATGACACCGGCAGTTTCCTGTCCTTCGATTATGCGAAATTCTGTGTTGGCTACTACTTCTAATGCTGAGCCAGAAGTGGCCCTCGAGATGCCTGCAGTTTCCAGTCCTTTATAAACCCCTCCCCTGCTGATGACGGAACCGGTCCGTCATCAGCTGCAGTTGAGCTGTGCTGATGACGGAGCGGTTCCGTCATGGCCCGGCCGCCGCGCCTGCACGGCGCTGATTTCGCGCCTGCGCGGGCGTTCTAATGAGCGGGGCGGGTCATGACGGAACCGCTCCGTCACCAGCATAGCTCAACCGCGGCTGGTGATGGAGCGGCTCCGTCACCAGCATGCGGCTGCCGCGCGGCCGCCCGCCCCTTTAACGCTGCGGCGGAATAGCCGCCGCAGCGAAGGGGTTAAGTACTTTTCCTGTTAATAACATTGATGACCTAGATTACACCTAGCCAGCTGATTTATCGATGCCTGATTTGCAGACACGTTTGGCCACAGAATCCAGATTCTCCTTTGACTCTGTTTCAGTACATTCTAAAAAACCCTCACGTTTTGCGATTTATGCCACTTTATTTAAAAAAACAGTTTTTGATTCCCCCTTGGACATATATTTGGCTGGTTCTTTTTTCAATTTACCTTTTTATGTCAATTGGTTTTGTGTTTTATTTTTTTCGTCTCATCGATGGACACTATATAGAGGAAAGAACATGCATTCGGCACCTTAATGGAACTTTGGCCCCCCTTTCCTCATCACATTCAGCACACAGACTGAAAAGAGACTTTTTTACAATAGCAATCTTACAGCCATGTCGGGTCGGTTGGCAACAGTTCCAAAAAACATACCAGGATGAATAAATACACAGCCCTTCAGCCAACAACCCTAGGGCCCGGCGGCAATCAAACAATCATGTTGTGTCGTACATTACATCACAGGAGGAATCAGGTTTTTGTTTTTTTGTTTTTTAGAGAAAACCCACCAACCAAAAAATAAGAAAATAACTGCAGAGTCTAAACTGAAGACAGAGACATAAGTGATCCTTCTGAGGAAGGAGTACAACATCCACAACTGTTTCATAGTCTATAGGAAGAGCAGACGGGAGGGGGGGTAGGGGAAAGAGAGATAGCCTGCGATAGATAGACAAATCCAAACCAGAAGGAACATCATGCTAGGGGGAGTGCAGCACTTCCGGTGGTGGCTCAAATGGAGGGGTACAAATTTCGCCGCGGTATTTGTTCCACTGATTCCACACCCTCCCCCATTTCTTGGGCCTGCCCCGGGCGATGTAAACTGTTTTTTCACGAAACATGCACCAGTCCATGTTTCTAGACCAGGCCGACAGGCTGGGAGCCCTAGATGATCCCCACAGTTGCGCAATATTACACTTAGCGATCATGTTTCCCATGGAGGCCCACTGCGTCTGTGCCACAGTATAATCATTAGGCTCCCACACAATCAATAGACACCTTCGGGCCTCGGGCAAAAGCGAAACACCCGTCACCTCAGTCATAACACCATGCACACGATTCCAAAAGGACGCTACCGTAGGACATTCCCACAAAATATGAAGGAATATAGCCACCATGCCGCACCCACGCTTACACAAATCATCCGAGACATATCCCATACGCAACAAGCGAGGACCCGTCATATACACTCGGTGTAGGATTTTTAACTGCACCAATCTCAGACGGGCCGAGATTGCTACCTCCTTCGGGGAGGATATCGCCGCCTGCCAGTCCTCATCATCAAGTTCCAGTCCATCGCTGGTCCAAGCCATACGGAGCTGTAGAAAAAGGTCCGCTCAATCGTTTATCAGCTTTTTGTATATAAGGGAGATTGCACTATCCGGGACGTGTCCATCGAGTACTCTATCCTCCAGGGGTGAGGATTCTGGAACAGGCGTGCCAGCCGGAAAAACAGAGGAAAGGGCGTGTCGGACCTGTAGGTACCGAAAGTACTCTCGATGACTGAGTTTGAATTCTAATTGCAACTCTTCAAAAGACTTTATCTGATCTTTCCGTCAAAGGTCCCCCACCTTACTAATTCCAATAAGGTCCCAATTATCAAAACCCTTGGTAGTCCACAGATTGCCCAACCTCTCAGCCGCGTAAAGTGGAGTCGCTCGAGTAAGAGTATCCGACCAGCCCATAGCGGCATTAGCGTTGTACCAGACTCGTACCGCAACTCTGGTAGGCCCGGTCAAAGCCACATCTGACCGTTTGGAATAAAGCGCCATGTTATAGTCTCCGCCCGGCAGCATCCATTTGTCCATAGCAAAAGCCGGGTTAGGAGCTGGACCACACATCGCATGATTAACCGAGCTCAGTTGTGAGGCCCAGTAATATCGTCGTATATCTGGGAACGCAATACCGCCATCATACCAAGGCAGCGTAAGCTTGGCCAAGGCAATCCGGGGACGTCCGGCCCACAGCAGTTTCCTTTGTAGGCACTCGATCTCATGGAAATAGCTGGAAGGAACTAGATCCAATGTATTCTGAAGCGCATACAGAAATCTGGGAAGGGACATAATTTTGAATAGGGCTGCCCTGCCCACCAGGGACAGCGGCAGCCTGCACCAGGCTTTCACGTCTGCTTTTAAGCGAATAAGCGGGAGGAGTAGGTTGCGCTGATATCTGACAGCCGAATCACGCGAAACGTAAATACCTAGATATTTAAACCCGGAGGACGAAATTTGTATTGGACAGTTGCTTGGTACGAGTGGAGTATCGTCCGTGAGCGAATACACACAAGAGTTGCCCCAATTGATAACCAGCCCAGAGCTCCTCCCAAAGGAATTAAGGACGTCAAACAATACCCCCAGTGATTTCCGAGGGGAGGTGAGGTAAAGGAGAATATCGTCCGCATAAATTGAGATGCGATCTTCAAAACCAAGGGCCCACCTGATACCCCTGAGGGACGGCTCCCATCGCAACCAAGCGGCCAAGGGCTCCAGAGCCAAGGCAAAAAGCAACGGAGAGAGAGGGCATCCTTGCCGCGTACCCCTCCCCAGAACAAAGGGAACTGAAACCCGACCATTAACGACAACCTGGGCCAGAGGCTCCTCATAAAGTAAGCGGACCCACCCGATGAACACCGGTCCGAAGCCGAACTTCACCAGAGCCGCCCATAGATATGGCCACTCCACTGTATCAAACGCCATAGTGGCATCTAAAGAAACCAAAATGGCCGGTTCACACAGCGTTTCGCCCTCGCCAGCATGCCATGAAGACGCCGTAAATTCAGCGCTGTATTACGAGCAGGAATAAAGCCAGACTGATCTGGATGCACCAAATCCCCAATCACTTCAACCAGACGGTTAGCTAATATTTTCGCCAAAACTTTAGGTTCCGCATTCAGGAGTAAAATAGGAGGTATAGAATTCACGGGGTTTTCCCTCTTTAGGGATCACCACGATAGAAGCTAAGCGCTGGTCATGGGGAAGCAAACTCCTCTCCCTGGACTCCAAGAACATCGAGCGAAGATATGACGCCATTTTGTTCGGACACAACTTGTACAGCTCGATGGGAATGCCGCTTGGGCCCGTGGCTTTTCCAGAGCGGATGGAGCGAATAGCGAGCACTACTTCATCAGTGGAGAAGTCCGCCTCCATTAGCTCTCTATCAGAGTCGGACAGGCAAGGCAAAGCGATATCCCTAAGCAGAGGATGGGAGTCCTCCTCCGGCCGATCCGAGACCGGTGTGTACACCTTACGAAAGTGGGAAGCAAACTCCTCCACAATCTCCAACGGATCAGTCACACGTATACCATCCACTCGCTCAACCACAGGAACAACACGATTCAATCTCTCCCTCTTGTCCAACCAAGCTATCAACTACCCTGCCTTATCGCCCACATCATACAAACGACCCTGTTGTTCGGAACTCATATCTTTCGCAGCATTCGTAACCAAGGCTCTATAATCAGACTGCTTCAGTTGCAAAACATGCACTTTTTCACGCGTTACCCCACACTCAAGATCCTCCTCCAAAGCCGCTATATCGGACTCCAGTTGTTCAATCTCCTCATTGTGACGTTTCTTAGAGCTGGCCACAAGCGACAAAGTCTGACCCCGTATCACAGTTTTAAAGGCCTCCCATAGGGACACAGACGAGGACACCGAACCCACATTCTCAGCGAAGTAGTGGTCTATAGCTTTAAGTACCCCAACCCTTGTCTCTGGAACACGGAGAAACCAAGGATTCATTGGGGCGACCCGGCCTCCTGCATCTAAATAGAGATCTATATGGATCCATAGCGGGGAGTGGTCCGAGATGGCTCTGGGCAAATGTCGGGCCTCTCGCACCGTCGTGGCATGAGCAGCGGGCACTAGAATATAGTCAAGTCTGGCTAAGCTCCCATGGGCCCCGGAGTGGAAAGTATATTGGGCCTGACCTGGGTGAAGCATCTGCCAACAATCCACCATGCCAAACGTTTCCAAGAAACCACTTAGGCAGGACTGCGACTGTGTAAGAGTCCTGGGAGGATGTCGATCTTCCAGACCATCAACCACCGAGTTGAAGTCCCCTCCAACTACCAGGAGCCCCTCCGGAAGCCTCAGTACCAATCAACAAAAGTAGTGGCCTGCAAACCCGGGGGGACATATATCGAGAGGATGGCAACCGTTCTCCCCTCCAACCTACCAACAATCGCTGCATACCTTCCCCTGTCATCTAAAATCGTTTCATCAATCTCCAAGGGAAGGGAACTACGGATCATAACACCAGCCCCTCTAGAGCCCGAAGTGAATCCCGAGTGAGCCACCAGCCGGTAGCCCCTCCGGTTCATTGCATGGAACGAATTCCCCACCAGATGCGTTTCTTGCAATGTCGGGAGAGTGGCGCTTCACATATTGGAGTACAATTCCCCGTTTAATTTTGTCCCCCAAGCCGTTGACATTCCAACTCAAGACTCTAAACCCCCTACCCCCCATCCCAAAAATGAGTAGTTGGGTACCCCAAACCCCACGAAGGAAACACGAAATAAGCCATGCAACAATACGTAGCCTCAAGAACAGTACAAACAAGAAAAAGAAGCCCCTCCCCCCTCCCCCAAGATACCAAAACAACCCCCCCACCCTGCACCCCTGCAATGAAATCAAAAAACCACCCCATTCAGCAGTGTGCCTGTCTCCCTACCCCAGAAAACTAAACTACAAGTAGAAAAGGAAACACCCCCGGAGGAGGAAAAGTCCCGAATTCCCCGCCGCCCCAGGGCATGTCTGTACAAAAGTCATCGGCCCAATAAAGGATAACAATCCACTGCAGTACATTATGATGGTAGCACACACCGATGCACTTACTCCTCCTGATCCCGTTTGCCGCCCTCAGCACCTCTAGATTGTTCCGCATTGTCCCGTGGCTCAGGTAGTGTGTCCAACCAGTCACTGACCACCTCTGGCATATCAAAGAAGAGCACCCGCTCATTATGTTCGATGCGCAATCGGGCGGGGAAAAGCATAGCATACTTCATGCCCAGGTCTCTTAGTCTCCGCTTCACCCCAGAAAATCCCAATCTCTGCTTCTGCACCAAAGGGGTGAAATCCGGATAAAATTTAATGGACGCATTCTCGAACTTAATGGGGCCGCTAGTCCTCGAAGCCTGCAAAATGGCGTCCCTGTCCCTGAAGTTAAAGATCCGCGCAATGATGGGTCGTGGGGCAGTCCCCTGCTTGCGTCTTCCGCCCGGAATTCTGTGAGCACGCTCCACCGCAAATAGATTACTCAGGCCCTTAGGGGCGAGGTGGTTGACGATCAAATCTTCAACAAGTAAGTCTGTCAATCGATCGGCTGAGGACTCCGGAACACCGACTATGCAAACATTATTGCGCCTAGCGCGACTTTCAAAGTCCTCAAGCCGGCGAGCAAACTGAACTCCAGACTGAGATCCGGACTCTTCGGATCTCGAGTGACCAGAGACATCTGTGGTGAGACTGGCTGTCTTGGCCAAGACCAACGAAAGAGTCAAATCGTTGGATGTCAAGTCCGCCCTAATCAGGCCCACATCCACCGTCACTGTGTCGATCTTAGCTGCCAAGGTTTCATACTGTTGGCCCATCGACGATTGTATGCTAGCGATGGCGCCCATCACGTCTCGAAGAGTTGGGTCCTCCGACTCAGGGGGGCCACCACCAAGGTCCTCCGAGGTTTTACCAGTCCCGCTGGGCGAGCCTTTATTGCGCGCAAATCTGTCCATAATGGAGGTCTGAGTCCCACCACCGCGAGTCGCATTCTTGAGGGACCGCTTTTCACTATCAGACTTGGCCGCTATGGTGGGTCGCGCACCCCTCAGGGGCTTTTGGGACCTGGTGTAAATGGCTCCCCACAAGGAAGAACCACGAGAGACTGGAATGCAGGGCGTCGGCGAAGATCTGTCAAGCAATGGCGCTCACAGGCCAACTTGGTCACTAGGCAGTCACCTCCAATCTTCGTAGCCAAAGAAAACGAAACAGAAATTAGACCCCCGGTAGCCGTCCCCTACCACAGGCCGTTGTTGCTCAATTACTTTCGGGGTGCTCCAGATGCCCAAGTCCCGGGATGAGCCACGGTGTAGGCCTCCAGGCTTCAGGAAAGAGTAATTCGGGCGTCCGGCATCCGATTCAAAATCTGAAAAAGGCCTTTCAGATCAGGAGAGTCGTAGCTATTAGAACCTGTCGTCAGAAACAGGATTTACGCCAGGATAGACGGTGGAGGCGGCGAGGGTTTCGGGAGCTCACAGCTCACGCGACCATCTTGGATGCGTGCTAAGACTTGAATGTTGTTAACATCACTGCTTGGCCTGTTCTTGATGGGATTGTGTGGGATGCAGTTAAATTTCAGATCCATGGCCCCACTGAAGTGGTTAATGTCCCTAATGTGCTTAGAGTGAACATGGGGGATGTGGTGAAACAAAACATACGTTCTGATGATTGGGATGTTCAAGTCGGAGAATAATGCTTCTACGGCCTGAAGTATTACGCTGCCTTTGATGCTGAGGATTTATATTTAGATTCTGCTAATTATGGTGAATTATATTGTTTTCAACATTTTGGTAACCATTATCTGCATAAAACAAGTTCCAGAAGGGTTATTGTAAATTACACTCAGTGGGAACATTGCCCAGTGCCGTTACAGGGCAGCTCCAGTACTTTTTTGAAAAAGTACACATATTTTACCGACTTTAATCAAACAAGTCCTGAATCCTTTTATTTTAAAATGACACAAAAGTCCATGTCCAAAGTTAGACTTACTGATACTAAATTATTGTATTCGAAGTCCTTTCTAGACAAATTAGCTGTAGAGGGCTACGAGCTATGGAAGGAAACCATTGACCTTAAATCAGTTTGGGGTTCTAAAAGTTGGCAGGTACAAGGCGTTGAGGCTTTGCACCGTGCATGTCTCATCCCAAATCATATGTTGTTTTGAAATTCTACCATTTTTCAAAAAACATGCTTTGGATTGGCAACTTCTAAAAAATTAAATACACCTACTATCCCCGATTTGGAGGAGTATTCCGGTTGGAACAATTTTACACAGTTTTCCATTCGACAGTTGCAAACACTGTTGCACAATTCATCCTTTAATATATCCAGTTTGGATTCGAAGGGTTGGCTGATGTGGCACAGAAGCTCTGATTCGTGCCAATTTCGTTTTCTGGGTTTAGCTGACGGGTTTACATAAGTCAGGCCTGATCCCCGTTTTGATAATGACTATTCTGTCACCACTTACTCAGTAGGCAAATTGTGTCAGAATTGGCTTCAACATTCTACATTAGCTGCAGTTAAATTGCACTTATTGAAACTGAATGATAATGTGGATTTAAATGAATTTATAAAAGGCCCGGCTAGTGGTTGATCAAAGAGATGGATTTATGCGGTTTATAATGAAATCTGGAAACTATCACAGATTGAGGCTGCTAAACGCCTTAGAGCTATTGATCAAGCTAATTTGGAGAAGGTGCTTGCAGTTGTGGATAACAGTATTAACATGCTTTCTTCACGCATTTACACATTGAATATTATTGTATCTTCTGTTGTTGATATTGTACATGATGAAGTGTCTGTGTTATAACATGGTCAAAATCAATTGCGTTCCATTATGCAATTTGCGTGGACCTTGCAGACGCTTAAGGCTGGTAGAGTGCCTTGGAATTATATGAACGTGTCCTCTCTCTTTGCCCCTTTTAATCTAACGGATAAACAACGCATGCTTTCAATGCGTGATGCATCATTTTCCATGTTATACATTGAAAGGTTAGAATGTTTGCCATTCTCTGTTGCTGAGGAGACTGCTGCAACGTGGCTCATCCACGGATTAATTACATTAACATTCGCCTTGTACACATTTATGAATTGTAGCGATATATTGCAATTGGGAGATATGAACCATTAGGGAGCGCATTTCTCCATGAGGCATGGTCGCTACCATTTGCATATAGGTGCCTGAAAGACAAGAAAGAGGTTTACCTTAGGGAGAGGAATGCACAGAGACACCTGATCATTCTTTGATATGCAGACACATCCAGTTACACAGTTCTTGTAATCAGGATCGTCCGAATTTAGCCTGTGTTTTGAAAGGTACACCGGTTCCCGCAATAGTTCCAAGTGGCAAACTGAAGTTATTTACTGTGGAATAATGAGGAATGTTATGGGTTAATTAAAGGTATCGCTTATGTGGTAACAGTATCAGAGCGTGTGGTCTGTTGCAAAAAAGACCTGTATCCTCCTACACATGGGAATTCAGATGTTTCCATCTGGCTGCGCATCCCAACCTTGAAAGCAGAGTTCAATGGTATGAGCAGAATAAGAGCCCTTTTGTCTCAAAAAGAAGTGGCCCTGAGTTTGGCCCGAGAAACATTTGTCCTTCACATAGCGAACACGCGCACAGAGGTGCAGGCGCTTTTAAATACTGACTTGCCGTTGCATTTCAGCGAGCTGGTTCTTCAAATATTTAATGCCTCCTCCACGTCTGGCCTTGCTCACTTTGTTAAAATAGTTAGCAGTGGTCTTGTGACTTCTTTAGAGAAAATATTTGGAGTCAGCCCTGCATTCTTTCATTCTATATTTTCAAGTTTGTTTGGTGGCTTCCCTGTTTTGCTTGCATTGCTGCGGGCATTTTGGTGATATTTTGCTTTATTAAACATGAATGCCCATCCTGCGTTAAAAGCCGCAGAGCCCCTCCTGCCCCTGTTTCACAACCGGATGCTTGATTACTATGGCACCCTGCCGCTTGCGACTTTAAGCACGGCATTTGGATTATCATTTCGGTTTTCCTATTTCACATCTGTCCAGCCTGTGTTTCATTGCCTGAGCTGCAATTTAGACTGGGCCCTTGATTTGTGTCTCTGCAAGACGGTGTCTCCTGACATCGATTTTAATCATCTGATGGGCCCCGTAGTTGCTCACAAGTTGATTTGTTCTGGCGAAAGGATTATGGCCTTGGCAGCGATGCATGGACTAATGGGTCATTGGGACATACTCGCAGCAGCGCATGAGTTCTTAGCACAGAGCTTTCTTGTGAACCCACCGAGTTGTCCTCTGATGATGCTAGAGGATCCAGAGATGGAGGAGCACATATGTTCTTTCGCACTGCTTAATTGGATGGCTGAACTGTTTTCGGATGATGACAGTGATTTCATGCTGGAGGCTGTAGCTGCATATTTTCGGAACTTTTGCCCATTGCACGTTCCAGATTGCATTATTTTTTTAAATAAAGCTTTTTTAGTACGAACTGTTTTTTCCACACCCCTGTCCTAATATTTTGAATGATAATAGGCATTGAACTGATGAGTTTGAATCTTTTTATTTTTTCCGTTGTAAGGCCATTGATTCTAATTTTAGCTTAGCTCATTATTATTGAACTTTGCTTTCATGTTACGCACCTATTATAGCCTTACCTTATTTTTGACCGTGCTCGGATCATTGGGGGGGGGGGGTGTCATATAGCTACTTCTTTTCTATATACTGTGTTAAGTTAGCATGAGCTTATTAAATGTTTAAACGCCATTTTTCCTTTTGCTTCATTTTGCACACGACACATAATTGTTATTTTAGCTTTCAACCTAGAAGAGCGTTGTGATTTATTTGAGAATAATATGTTATTACTCTGATATCAGTTTTGCTTGGTACACTGTCTGCACAGGGAGTGCTGAAGCCTACAAGGATAACACGACACAGTGTTGTTGTGAGGTCTGATCTTCGCACCTCCTTAGACATAACACAAATGCTGCTGCCAAAATAGGGCTCTAAGCGGGTTTAAGATTGCGTTTCTGAGAATGCACAAACACACTTGATGGTGCTTCGCATGCAGAGAGCTGGTGGAAGATAATGTGATCCTCTGCCACTGAGATTTTGAGGTATGGGCCAGCCCTGCTAAAACCCAAACAAGACCTTCATAGATATAATATAATATGCTAAATAGGGAGGGTGAGAAGTAGGTCTTGTTAATTCCTATTCATTACAGCATTTTAGTATGCTGTCACCGTTTGCTTTCTATGGACTCGTAACTATGCTGATACCTTTGATTCTTATAATATGTTTGCTTGTATTATGTAAGATACTGCGTTTGAGAACCCTGCATTAGTAAATAAATATTTCAAATATGCACGTGTCCTCTTTTACTCCATGTTCTGGTTTGAAATGATTATACAGCGAAAGAGTGTTCATGTGTTCCACGATACCTGAGGTACTCTAAGCATTGGGAGTTTGTTAGGACCAATGAGACACTGTAGCAAGCTCGGTAAGGGGATTTTGGGTACTGGGGTGAGTTTTGGGCCACAGTAATTCACTGAGGTTCCAAATCTCTATGCACAGTTCTGTAGGAGAACGGAATCACTGCTACAACATCGGCAGCACAACACATATGGCCAAGAAACGGGTCCTAGAGCATAACCGTGCAATTAGTAACTTGGACCAACAAAACCCGATAGCACGCCACTTTGAAAGTCATCATTTCTCGGACCCCAAGAAACTCGCATAGTACATCAGTGAACAGGTTAACTTAGGCCAAAGAGGGGGAAACCGTGTATTGAAGCTGAGACAAAAAGAGTCTAGATACATCATAGGACTCTGTACCTGTTACCCCAAAGGTCACAATATTGATGAAGAGTATAATGTGCATCTACAAGAATAAGAATGTTCAGGTGAAATGTATGCAATAGAAATGTATGACTTATATGGCTTGACAATTCTATAGGTTTTCTTCTTTCCTTAAGCCTGTTCTAAGTGCATTCTTCTTTTCTTTTCCATTCCGCAGATGCAAAGGGAGGGAAGGTGTCTCTGACCTACGACACAAGTACCCTAATCCTTTCACTGTGGTCGTCTTCTTCCATCAAAAACGAAAGTACCAAATCTTATTTATTTAAGCACTGTTTTTTGCTAGGTTGTCACCATGTTCATTATTGATGTTATCCTGGGAAGTCTATGTATAATGCCTGAAGAATGACGATAACAATTTTATTTTATTTGAGAAATAGGTTCAAAACTCACTAAACAGAGTAATATGTAATCTGACATCAAATGTTTCTAACTGAGATTATATTGTTCTACTACCTCTGATACTCCTGTATAAATAAGTCGAGAGATAGCCAGTCCAGACAAGGACTAATAATCCACTAACCAGGATTGTAATATATCACACCGAGTGAGTGCTCATTGAGAGTGGTACACAGTTACCCTTTGAATTTCTTCATCGAGAGGGTTTGATTTAAATTAGGGTGGCATTCCACCGTCCCCCTGTGAAGTTATATTGGTCTTCCGGAGGGGTTCAAGAACTTTATTAACAAACGGCACTGCCGAAAAAAATTAGGATTGGATGACAAAGAGTCACTGTGATCACTAGGCAACCGCATACGGAAACACGCAACCCACGTGATTCACGAGATGACGAGTACACGGGAGAGCAATGGCCTGCAATCCCTTAGAAGAGCTCAGTTGATGTGAATCACAAACGGAACAGATAAAGTATATATTGAACCTTTGTCAGAATGGTAGATGAAGTCAGACACAAGACAGCAACAGGCGACAAAATATAAATGCAGTAAGAAGTTTATTTTGATAAAAATGGAAAAATGGAATCTGCAATTAGAAATTAGTAAAATGTCTATATAAATAGAACATAAGACAAACAGTATGAATATGTTTTGTAATAATACTATTATGTTGATATGCATGTATTCATGAACATTCAAATATGGCGGAACACGAAAAAGTCTAGTCCGCTTTCTATGCGTAATCCCGGGATACTTAAAATGTTTGTAATTTTGGTGACAACTTGTGTGATCAAGCGCTCGTGGAGTGCGAAACGCGTCACGTTCGGTTTATGAAGCAATAAACCTAACTGCTTTGGACTTACACGTGAACTGTGGTTTGTTGAACGATGCCCAAGTGCTCGTAAAGGAACGCTGTTTCAGAGTGATATTGTGCCGGTAGCTCCGCCAGAAACGAGCCACCCCTACCGAAGGCGAGGGGATGCCAGAAGGAGCGTTTTTCTTGTGGAATATATATATATATATATATATATATATATATATATATTCACAGAAAAAAACAGAGGTTTCACACCAGTTATAGTTAGCTGGAAATTTTACTGACATAAAACCATTGAAATTCCCACGTTATAGTTAGTTGGACTCACTATAACCTGCGCGTGTAATGCACTGCTGATGACATCACATATTACATCATTCATGACATGGTCAGTGACATCACTCATGACATCACTGATGACACCATCCAGTGAATGTGTGTCTTTCTGAAAAATAAGCATGTTTTATATATGTATATGTAAAGGTCGATGGAAGAATAAATGTTTCAATAAGTGTCTTAATGGATGTTTTAAAAAAAAAAAATGTGATTGGTTAACTGGCTTATTAAGTGTATCATAGTGAATACATATATTAGCGAGTATTGTTTAAATATTTAACTGTTTGTATCAGTGTTTCACTTTGTGTATAAGTGGCTGCATGGGTTGGTGAGTAGCTACATGTGTGTGTATATGGGTTATTTGATGTTTTTTTTACTATCAGTAAAAGTGTCTGTATGATTTGGTGGGGGTGTTACTTAGCACATAGATGCATCAATGACTGACTCACTGTTTGTATGTGTTTTGAAGCCCGCATATGTGCCGGACTGTATGGGTGGATGAGTGTGTATATGTGTGTGTTAGTGAGTGAATGACTGTCTCACTAGTGTCTTTATCAGTAACGACATATGTTTTAATCTAGTATATGTGAGTATTGATGTTTATAAGTGAGTATATGTGAGATTGTAAGAGTTCCTGTTTAAATAAGTATGTGTTTCTATAAGTGATTGTTTAAGAGAGTAAGTATGTGTAAGTTTCCTTAGAAGTAAGGTGGTAGTGTGTGTATAGCTGTAAATGCAAAAAAATGGATGTTCAATAGTTTATTTGCATGTGTGAGTATGTGTGTGAGCAACTTTTGGAAGACTGTTGATGTGTAACAGGATATATAGGTGTATCACTACATATGATGAGTGAGTATATGTATGAGTGACTATATAGAACTGTTGGTGAATGTGTATATAAATGGTGGAATTACTGAATTGGTTGTTGTAACTGGTATAGGTATCTCCACTTTTTTGAAAATGTTAGTTTCTATTTTCGAATATGTGTTTTAAGGGTTACTTTACAGTGAAAGGAGGTCAGTCACTCTGTCACAAGGACGGTGTCATCAGTGATGTCATGAGTGATGTCACTGACCATGTCATGAGTGATGTAATATGCGATGTCATCAGCAGTGCATTACACGCGCAAGTTATAGTGAGTCCAACTAACTATAACGTGGGAATTTCAATGGTTTTATGTCAGTAAAATTTCCAGCTAACTATAATTGGTGTGAAAACTGTTTTTTTCTGTGAATTTAATTGGTTTTTTAAATGCTAATTCCTAACTATAACTGGTGTGAAACCTATGGTTTTTTCAGTGAATTTCAAAGGTTTTTTAAAGGCTAATTCCTAACTATAAGTCTCAGTTTATATGTAAGACTGTTAGCGCTTTATTTATTTATTTATTTAGTTTCTTATATCGCGCCAGAATCGACCCCAATGGGGTATCTCCACGCTTTGCACGCCAGGATGGTAAGGTATGTATCTCTATAAATGAGCTATGAGCCATTATTCTTCCAGGAACAAGGTTGTCTTAAGCATTTTCCTGAAGGATATGTGATTGGTGTTTTGGCTGAGGGGCAGTTTATTCCATAAGGTTGGCCCCATATGGGAGAGAGCACGGCCACCTTGCCTGGTCTTCTTAATGAGCGGGGATTTTAATAGCAGTTGGTTGCTTGATCGGAGAAGGCGATCAGGTTTATAGAGCTGGAATTTTTGGGCTAGGTATTTGGGGCCATCTCCAAAAAGGCATTTATGCACAGTGCAACAGATTTTAAACTTGATACGTTGCCGTATCGGTAACCAGTGGAGTTCTCTCAATAGGGGCTTAGAGGGAGTTCCTGTGGGAGCGTTCAGGATTAGTCTTGCCGCCGTATTTTGAACCACCTGTAGCCGGTTTAAGGCAACCTCATTAGCTAGTATCAGGAGCCCGTTGCAATAATCCAGCCGGCTTATCACCAGGGCCTGTACAAGGGTCTTTCTATACGTATCAGGCACGAGAGGGAAGACTCGCCTTAACAGGCCAATGGTGCGGAAACATGCTCCAGAGATGAAATTTGCATGTTCCTTTAAGGTTAGATTTTGGTCTAGCTTCACACCCAGATTTTTTACGGTCAGCTTTGGGCAGGGCACTGGTCCCAAGTCCAGAGGCCACCAGTCGGGAGACCAGAGTATGGTAGCTTTCCCAAAAAGCATTACCTCCGTCTTCCCGACATTACATTGGAGGCAGTTGGAGGCCATCCAATTGGACACTGCCTTCATGCCCTCAGCAAAATTTTCCTTAACATCCGAGTTAAGAGAATGGAAAGGGTAGAGGAATTGGGTGTCGTCGGCATAGGACACCGGTGTGAATCCATACTTCCTCACAATCTCAGCAAGGGGGGCCACGTACACATTAAACAATGTGGGGCTTAGGCATGAGCCCTGTGGCACCCCCTTCGTGAGCACCCTTGAGGTGGAACGATAGGGGCCCAGGCTGACAGATTGTGATCCCCCGGAAAGGAAACTCTCCAGCCATGACAGAGCCTGTCCTCCAATGCCCACTCCCTGCAAACGGCCCAGAAGTATGCTATGGGACACAGTATCAAAAGCGGCCGACAGGTCTAACAGCACCAGAATCATTGAGCCTCCTCTATCCTGTGACATCTTGATGTTATCGGTCACGGAGAGGAGTGCTGATTCGGTGCTGTAGTTGGGCCTGAATCCAGATTGTGAATGGTCCAGGCCCCCTGTCTCCTCTATGAAACTGGAGATATGGATGTCGACATGTTTCTCAGCCAGTTTGCTCAGGAAGGGCAATAGAGAGATGGGCCGGAGGTTAGAGAGTTCCGTCCAAGGTAAGGCTGAGTTTTTCCGTATAGGATTCACTATTGCTTCTTTCCATTGCTGGGGGAGTTGCCCTTCTTTGAAGGAAAGGTTCAAGATTTCATGAATGATTGGGCATAGTGTCCTGCTCAAAGTGGTTATCAATCTAGCAGGAAGCAGATCAAGAGGGGAGCCTGTTTTCATGTTGTTTATAAGTGACATAATGTCACTGTCAGTGGCTTCAGGAATGTCATGAAAGGTGTCCCTTTGTGACCCCCGATGAAGAGTACTTGGGGCCTCAGTGTCCATAGGGTGTTTAGCCGCGGTGATTTTATTGTAGATAATTTCAATTTTATCTTCAAAAAATTGAGAGATGTTGTTACACAGCTCTTGGGAGAATGTGTCGGGGCTTTCACATACCACAGGGTTAGTGAAGGTCTGCAAGATTTTATATAATTCCCTGGTGGAATTGCCCGCTTCAGCTAGCTGTGATGTTAAGCAGGTCTTTCTAGCTTTTTTTATGTTTTTATAATAGATGGACATAGCCTGCAGATAGTGTTCCTTACTAGCGTTAGTGTGGGTTTTCCTCCAGAGTTTTTCCAACTTTCTGCATCCTTGTTTTTCTAGTTTTAATGCTTCAGTATACCATATCTCTTTTTTGGCTGTAGAAGATTGTTTAATTAATTTTTGAGGGGCCAAAAATTGATAGCATCCAGGAGTGCATTGTTGAGTTTGGATAGAGCCGACTCAGTATTATCAGAATCTGTTATTATTGGTTCTTTCCAGATTTGTTCAAATGTGTCCGGAGTGATTTTATGCCAGGGTCTCCGCTTGATAGTCAGAGTGACAGGGGGTCAATAGGTTTGGCTAGATGCATGAAGGAAAATTCCAACATACTGTGGTCAGACCAATTTATGAGTTTGGAGGGATGGCAGTGTATGGTAGGGTGGTTCGTAAAAATTAAATCCAAAGTATGGCCTCCCCTATGAGTGGGGCCAAGGTTTCACAGATGAAGGCCTAGAAGGGCGAGATCAGCTAAAAGGAACTTTGTATCAGGGTGTTCTGGTACATCAGTGTGAAAGTTAAAATCTCCAAGTAAGATGAAGTTCTCTTTGGCCTTCATATGTGGGGCTAATATTTCGGTTAGGGCCAGGGTAAAGCCAGCGTTAGGTCCAGGGGGCCGGTACACTAAGGCACCTTTCCAGTGATCCTTGGATCCTGTTTTTATTTTAAAAATCATTATTTCCATGGAAGGTTGTATGATTTGTTCTATCACTAAGATATGAAGCCTTTCTTTATGTATGATGGCAATCCCGCCACCAATTTTGTCCGGGCGGTCCTGTCTTAAGATTTTGTATCCTAGGGGAATCCCCAAAGTAATGGACGGGATGGTATGTGGTTTTAACCATGTTTCCATAAGGAAACAAACCTCCGGTTTGAGGCTCTGGATAGTGTCCCATATCTCGGAGTGGTGTCCGGGAAGTGATCGAACATTTAATAGAAAGCTTTTCCAGCCTTTCGTTTCTGGTTTACTTTCCTTGGAATATCCACTAATAATAGTGGTAGATGTGGCTTGGAACCTGCATGAAAGGCAGGAAAAAGGCCCTTCGAAACATGCAGTCCCTGAGGTCGTAGAGCTAATAAGGATTGAGAAGTGTTCCCGAGACATGTGTCTTCTAAATGGGCCATGGTGGAGAGTAGAAGAAGGACAGAATAAGTGGCCCCTAGCCCCGTTCTGTCGCGGACGGGCGCAGATGGGCCACTCTTTGGCTACTCTTCGGCGTAGCTTCGGCTCCACTGCGCACGACCGCCTCGCGCTCAGCAGGGGCGAGGGCTAAATAGCCCCGAGAGACCCAGGCGCTAGAGCGCTAACCGCCAAGCAGATACTGGACAGGAAGTGGTGTCGAGCGCTCTAGTTGTTCTTTAGAACACTCTGGAACATTCTGTCATTGGACTATATTTGGGCTACATCTGGCTGATATTTGGGCTACATTTGGTTTTTTTTTTCTCTGGAGGCATCTTTGGGCTACATTGGGCTACATTGGGGTACATTTGGGCTCTAACCTATATATAGCCCAATGTAGGCCAATATATATTTTTTTCAATGTTAATTTTCGTAAAAACCACTTGTGCATATATCTTGAGACATAGCAAAGGCAGATCAAGCTACCAGTCCCTACAATTTTGCCCAAATTTTTTTTTGTATATTTTTTTTTGTTCATTTTTTTTTGCCTTGGAGCGCTCCCGGTGCACGCCCCGGTGAGCGCCCCGGAAAGCGTAGTTCTATGAAGCGCCCCGGGGCGCGCACCGCGGAGTGTCCCGTAAGCGCCAATCTCATGATCGTGACGTATCGCGTAGCCACGTCCGCGTGATACGCACTGCGTAAGTGCACCCGGAAGCACTCGAGCGAATACGATCGCACAACGCGCTTACCCGACGAGTCCCTGGGCGTGCCCCGGGACGCGTAGCGTAAGCGCGTCAGGTCATGTGACCTGAAAATAACACTTTTCATTGGTTAATAACAGTTTTTTTTTCACAAGTAGGGAAACACCCCACCCATTTCCCTCACAACCTTTTTGCTTTTGCTGAGACAACACCTCTTGTCTGTTCCTGCAAAGAAAAGAAATTTAACCATGTCTGGTTCCCAGAACCCTTCCCAGGACCAGTCCTCAGACTCTTCAGATGGATTCCTGCCTGAGGTCCCCCCACAGAGAAAAGTGAAGGACCACTTCATTTGGAAGTTTTTCTCTTTTCCAGAGGGGGAGAAAAAATGCAATGCAGCAAAAGTCATGTGTAAAATTTGTGACACTGTTCTCTCACGTGGAAATCCCACCGAGAAATATAGTTTTGGCAATCCAACATTACTCAGGCATGTTGAGAGGAAGCACCCGATTAATTTTGCATGGGAGAGCACCAGGGCCCTGGCTCGCAATCCACCACCCGATTGCCCCTCCACTTCCACCGGAGCAACAACATCATCGGTGAGAGGAAGACCAGCAGTGATGACCCAAAATATTCAGCCTGTTTTTGCTGATATTACATTTCGTTGTAAGCAGTGTGACCAATTGCTATGTTATAGGGGGCAGAGCGTTGACCTGATTGTTCGAAAGAGGGAGGAACACCACTGCGCCCCTCAGCCCTAATTTTGCCCCTTATTTTTTGCTCCTGTTGAGCAGTTTTGCATTCCCTAGTTTTGTTTTTGTTCTGAAAAAACTACCAAAAAAATGTATAAACGTTCGGAAAAAGAAAAAAAAATTTAAAAACTAAAAAAGAAGCAAAAAAACAGTTCTTTTTAGAACTACCTCCAATTTATAAAAAAATGCTGCATTTTTTGAAAAAACTGTCAATCTTTTTTTCCCATGGTACGCTCCCCGATGCGCGTACCGGGCGCTCCCCCTGCGCAAATCGGAAAAAAAAAATTCTTTATTGCCCCGGGGGGCCCTTTTATGACCCCCACATCAAACCTAGGGGGTCAGGGGGGGTCTACCCTGCCCCCTTATGGTAAATTCCCCCCTTTATTTTTGCCACTTCGATTGTGTCTCGATTTTACCGAGAGACAAGATGGCGGCCGCTCCGGACTGTTTAGAATGTTTACAGACACCCGAGAGCCAATCAGCTTTCCGCGCGCAAGTCACGTGTCGCGCCAGGTGCGCTCCCCGGTGCGCGCACCGGGGCGCGCCTATAAATATATATATTTTTTTTAACCTAAATTACTCAAAATACACTGACGCACATATCTTGAGACATAGCAAAGGCACATCGGGCTACCAGTCCCTACAATTTTGCCAAGTTTGGTGGAAAACCATTCAGCCGTTCGGGCTAAAAGTGAGGTCGACCGTCCTATGGAAATTAACATGGAGAAAACACGTTTTGGGACACCCCTTTTATCTCGGCCCCCGCTTGACGAATCCCCCCCAAACTTTCAGGGAAGGACCGGGGCGCCGCGAGGCCATTATGAGGAAATTTTCAGGCAGATTCGTCAACCGGCGCCAAAGTTATTCCAAATAGAATTTTGAGATTTAACATTGAAAAAAGTCCTACCTATAACTACCTACTGTCGACCGCCAGTAGGTAATATATATATATATATATATATATATATATATATATATATATATATATTCTTTTAATTACAATTTTACATAAAAATCATTTTCATTTTTTTATTTCATCATTGTTAATTTTGAAATATAATCTTTTTTATTTTATGGTTTAAATTTAGGAATTGTAGTAAATATTTAAATATATATTAATTATTTATAGTAATAACAATATGTGTTTATTTTTGGTTTGTAGTTTTGATTAGTGTGTTTTTTCAGATTACATTTTAGTTTAGTTTTAAGTTTAAAAATTGTGTGTGCGTATGGAGTATTAATTGTGTATATACATCTTTAATTTTATTCCCTTGTATAAAATGTTTTACATTGCAGTGGAAAAAGTAGATTTCCCCATTTCTGCATCCAACAACTTCTTCAACTGGTTTTAGATCTGAGTGGATTAGTAAATGTAACACATTTGGATCTAATAACTTCCCCCC
The DNA here is from genome assembly GCF_964263255.1 of Lissotriton vulgaris. Taxonomy (NCBI): domain Eukaryota; kingdom Metazoa; phylum Chordata; class Amphibia; order Caudata; family Salamandridae; genus Lissotriton; species Lissotriton vulgaris. The sequence continues at coordinate 1,410,176,954 of NC_141695.1, read as the reverse complement.
AATATGGTTAGATTGGATTGTGAAAAGTAAATGACACTCCTTTAGTGTACCGCACCCTGTCCCAATACGTTTAGATTGGAGTAGGAAGAGTAACTGTCACCCCATAGATGTGCAACACCTTCCCCCAACAAGGTTAGATTAAAGTGGGAATATTCATAGCATCTTTATTCGATTCAAAGAATCATTAAAGCAACAATAAATACAATACATTAAAGATTAAAAAAGAGAGAAAATATATACAATTCATTAATCCTCCTCTCAGTTGCAATACAATTCAAGGGATGCAATTTGTAGTTAGCAGCATATATATAGAAGTATAGAGGGCAGAATTTTCGATAAAGAAAAAAAAATGTTTTTTTTTTTTCCGCAACTAGCAGCTATTCGAATAATTCCATAAAGTACAAGATACAAAATGCCAGGAACTTAGCCATCAGCAACGGATAAACATATACATACCGCTACAAAGTATGGACGTTATCTTTTCATTCAACATCAATGGAGTTGGTTTCATAAAAGTGCAGAGTGCAAAAGTACAAGGTGCAGTTTTATCAAGGATTTCTGTGTTATTATATATGTGAAAATAACTGTCTCCACATTATGAGTTTTTTGATGTCATTAGCTATATGCGATATCAACATTTAAAATTAAATATGGTTCCCATAAAAACATATACAATTTTAAATGTATGATTTGAAGTTTAGAATTTAAGCCCTTTTTTCATCCTAATAAAATTGGCAGCCAATGGAAATCTGCTAGTACCAAATACAATTAACTTAGAGCTGTCAGTTTTTAAAATGTGCAGCATTTCAGTATATTTCCTAATACACAACTTCCTGCCCAAGGGTTTTATCCATTTCTTTCTGGCATTTTCATATGCAGGGCAGAAAAATAAAACATGCGCAATATTCTCTTCACAATCTTGATGGCACTGGGTACATTTAGATTCATTTCCCTCTGGCTGCTTTTGTCCCCACCTCAATGTAAACAACTTTATTTAGAGGGTACCGTACCTAAATTTCAGATACAATACCTTAGCAAGTAATGGTTCGATCTCATCTAAAAACGATTCAAACCTGGGGGTTGTTTTGAACATTAGGAACTGGGTTCGATCTCATCTAAAAACGATTCAAACCTGGGGGTTGTTTTGAACATTAGGAACTGGGTTGTGAGTGTACCAGATCTATAAGTTAGGATTACATTATACCTAATGAAATTCCAATAAACGGTTTTGATTTCCTGTTTTGAATCAGGAGTCAGCAGATTCGGTTGTTCCCAAAACCGGCTCAAACCCATATCCAAAAGCCATTTATGAATGTGGACCAACTAAGGAAAGGTTACATGAGTATTAAGGGTCAATAATTAACTCAGTGCTTGTCTATAATTTAACAATTCCTCGGTGGTCCATATTTTTGTCCAGTATAATAAAAGTCATCGAAACTGCCCGTTGTTCAATTTGCTTGATGCCCAGATCGAGCGTTAGGGGGATTACAGGCGTATTTTGGGATAAGGCAGCAAGCCTCCTCAAGATCTTATTTTCCCCCGTGATTAGAGGTAAAAGTGAGCTCCCCCCACAATTCTGAGCCATATAAGGCAGCAGTTTGGGCCCTGGATTTATAAACTTCAAGGGCTGGTGTAAAAGCATTTGTCGTAGTGGCGAAGAGTTATTTTATAACTGGTCCTGCGTATTGCGTTAAAATTTATCTGGATTTCATGGTCTGGGGTGTCCATGACAATTTGGAATCAAAAGTTACCCCAAGATAAACAAATTTAGAAACATGCTCCAGAATTGCTCCATCCAACTTTATATTATTTTTAAAACACTTATGTGGCCTAATAGTCATATACTTTGTTTTTAGTGAATTTATTTCCAGCCCCTTTTGTTTAGAATACTGCTCTAGAGTGTTTAAAAGGTTTTGCAGGCCCTTTGGAGTTTGCGAACAAAAAATTGTGTGATTCAGCAAATGTTAGTGTGCAGATATGATTCCGTCCTAATTTCGGGGAGTCATGGTATGATTTTTGGAGGAACTCAACCGTGTCATTAACATATAGGAGGAACAGTGTTGATGCCGGGACACAGCCCTGGTGCACACCTCTCTTGACAGGTATCTCCTCTGTGAGTTCCCCGCCTTTACCCCAACGCACCTTTGCCTAGGTGTTTTCATGGAGCCTAATCAGCTGGAAAATAATATTTTTGGGCACCCCAAGTTGTAGTAGATTTGACCATAATAGGTCTCTGGGGATTGAGTCAAATGTTGCCTTTACATCTATAAAGGCCACATATAAATGACTAGATCTTAACCTTGTGTATTTCCATGCTATGGTTAAGAGCCTGAAAACTTGGTCTATGGTGCGTGTCCTCCTAAACCCCGCCTGATTCAGGGAAAGTACATCATTTATAAGCATCCAATCATTCAACCTATCCAGTATATGTTTGGCATAAACCTTTTGTGATATATCTATCAAACTGATAGATCTATAAATAGCGAGAACATCTCTACAACCCGTCTTATATATCCGGAAGATCTCCGCACCTTTCCAAGATTCTGGGATGGGCTGACCTTGGCCTATTACATTACATAAAGCATTAATGTATGGAGCCCATACCTCAGGTGCGTGTTTAAAGAGATCTCCCGGGATCTTATCTGGGCCTGGAGCTTTTGCTGGCTTAATAGAATCTATGGCCAGTTTGGTATCTTCTACACAAAATTGTAGTGGGACTATCTCATTTGACGACATAAGGTCCTCAATACTTCGCCGGGGATCTCTAATCATTGAGGCCGGGAGGGCGTATAGCTTAGCAGAGTGTCCATGCCAAGTCCTGGGATCCAGATTATATATTAAGGACTGTTTGGGGCGGGACAGAGTGGCTGATATCAAGTGGCTGGCATACATTAAAACATCTACCGCACTCCTGGGTCGCCCGGAATTATACTTACATCCGGAAAATCTGAATGAAGATGACATAAACTGGGTAAAACAGAATTTCATTAGGTGCCGTGAAATGGAGCGAGAGTCGATTGAAATGTCTAAATCGACAGTAAGATCACATTTTTTGTTGCTCAGTTCAATGTCAATGCAACCATATCTGACTATTGTCACACGTCCCTATCACCGTTGGTTGCTAACCAAATTTAGATTCAACCAGGCACATTTTCTGTTGGGTAAATATGAAAATTGGTGCACGCCAATGGAAAATGCTCCATGTGAATGCGATAATTTTTCCGACCAGGATTTGTTACATTTTATCTTTTTTTGCCCCTTCTTCTCGGAAGGTAGGGTAAAGTACATCAAGCCTCTTCTGAGGGAAATGGGGTTCTTACAGGTGAAACCTGCATTGCTGTTCCTACAATTAATGGAAAATCATCGAGTGATGTTCTGTGTAGCCAATTTTTTGATTGCTTCTATTCGTGCTAGACGGAAGAGATCTCATATGAGCCTAGATGGAGTTAATGTAAATGTATGTCCATACCTGGTAGTATGAATTAACTTCCAAGCTCTGCTCCATCTTTCATATACTCTTAAAAACGGGTTCATGAATTATTTAAATATAACGATGAAATTCCTGTGCACTGGGTCATTTTATATGCACTGTTAATGAATTTTAAAATGTACAGTATTTTTAAAGTTTTGTATGATGTTTTATGTACTTGTATAGCATACTTTTATGATTTTTATTTAATCGAATAAAGTGATTTTTGACTTGACTTGACTTGACTCTTCGGGGCTGGGAAGGACATAAAATGAAAAGTAAAATAAAAGAAAATAAAGAACTCTCAATTAACATTATTATGAGAAGCAAAGAGTAAATACAACAGGAGTGATCATAATAGAAACACCCTGCTGACTGTGGAAACTCTATAGTGTAAAGGTATATCGGTGTAGTGAGTTCCTAAATCATAGGAAAACCAAAACTGTGGGAAAAAAGTTATAATCATTGAAAGCACGTGAACTTTATCGATGGATGACCAATGGAAGTGAGCCAATCTAAGAGAAGATAAATAGTATACCTTCATCGCAAAAAATAAAAAAAACACGACCAGAATAATCTGTGCTTTGTATGACGTTAACTTGAAAAATCAGCACCTAAGAGAGGAGCAAACCATATACAAAACGTAAAGCTCGAAGATCGATAATGTCAGGAATTAACACATGTATTTTGAGTACTAGCCCCGGGTCGAAGGAAAAATAAAGTATACATAAGGTATTGAAAGAAACGGTGCTTATCAAAGGTTTGCATGAGAAAAACAACATTATATGCAAAGCCTCAAAATGAAACAAATTATTCCAAATGGGCGTCAAGTCATACAGTTGCAATGGTGCTTTCTGTAGACGGCAGGAAATCTATGTGGCAATCGTGCATCATTGTAAATCATTAATAGAACCAACAATAGGTCAGTTTAGAAGACCGATAAACAAAATAAATTAACACATGTATGTTGAATATTAGCCCCGGATCAAAGGAAAATAAAGCACACATAAGGCATCGAAATAAACAATGTTATCAAATGTTTGCATAAGAAGAATAACATCATATGCGAAGCCTCCAAATGAAACAAAATATTCCAAATGAGCATAGAGTTATACATTTAGCAAAGGTGTATGCTGTGGAAGGCAGGGAATCTATGTAGCAATCATGCATCTTGTAAATCATTAGTAAAACCAACAGTAGGTCGGTTTATGTGAGTGAAAAATAGTCAAGAATAAGAGAGACAAGATAGACCAAAAGGGGGACTTATTAGGTAGGTAAATACAAAAAGGCGCAACCCCAGGATCCAGTCAGAACGGAGCCATGAGGTGTGTGTACCGCGCTTAAAGTATAATAAGGAATACGGTTAAAAAAAGGGGGGGGACAGAATGGCATGGACTTGGGTGAAGTAACTGTCATGAATCCCAGCTACAATACAATTCAAAAAAATTATTTCAAGAAAAATGTACCTGTTGGTTTTAAATTTAGAACAAGTAAATCTGTGGGAAAAGAGAGAATCAACGGTTTGATTTAGAGACGGTCTACGGAGTGATAAAATTGTGTGACACGGTATAATTGTAAATAAATTAAGGCTGTGGGCGCCTACCGACAAACCGGTGAAAATTCCAACCAGAATGTGGCCAAAAGGGTGAACAATCAAGGATAGAGATTGGGAGAATGAAAATCAACATCTCCTTGTGTATCCGAGTAGAGAGACACAACAGAACTAGACAGGTGCGCCCGTTACGGTGGTGAATCTGTAAAATATGGCGGAGGAGACATTTGAACAGAATATCCTTAAACAACCGGGACATGAATGGTATAGATGGATGGTCTAGCGAGGCTTACCTAAGCTCCAGTCGCAGCGATTGTTGCAATCCGTTCTGTAGTTCCGAGTAATAGAGACAACATCAAAAGCGGGAGTGTTAAAAGAAAGAATGATAGATGGAACACTATAACGAGTTGGTTCAGATGTGTCCACCCGCGGAAGTGAGTATACAGCAAGCAAGGTGTTTTCATGAATGATGGAAGGAACAATTATGCTAAAATGTGTAGAACTGATCGAATAGTGGAACATTTGAATGAAAATGTAAACAAGTGTCCACTAGTGGAAGGGAGCATGAGGAAAACCGAGAGCAGGGGAAATTACATGTTCTAAGCGATAACAGTGAAGAACACAATTAAAAAGAAATATAATGAAGGAGGCAGTTGGATTGTATAAAAAAACGCCAATTCAAAAATTTTGTATAAAGTTATGTAGGCTGTTAGGGGGATGGATTGTGCTGCATTACAAAACCACAACGCTTCATGGTGAAGGTTGTAAAAATCAAAAGTTGGTCTACGTGAGGATCACGAAGGAGGCCAAAGGAAGATGAGAGGATGTGGTGAATAGCGCATCCCTAAAAAAGAAAGGAGATGCATGGAGAAATTATACAAAAGAGAGAAAATAGGTCATGAAAAAGGAGGTATATTGGAAATACAAACACACAGGCAATGCATGCATAAACCATACATTATGCAACAACAAAGAGAAATATATTTACACGGAAATGTAATATAGTGAGGGTGGCTAAACGCTTGACATGGACAATATTGTTCAGTAAGGTTCTCATAGTTCATTGTTTATGTTTTGTCCAAATGTCTCTATTTGTAGGGATAAGAGAATGCATGGAAATGGAAGAGTTTAGGAACCCAAGAAGTATTGAAGTTCATGGTCAATGTTCAGACCATGTTTTACAGACTGGAGACGCATTATCCAAGTCGCTTCCAGTCGTCTAAATCTTAATTTGAGATTGCCGCCTTTAACGCTAGGGTCGGTGACATCCATTCCAAAGAAGGCCAGAGTCTTAATGGCTCCTTGTGTTGCACATGAGGCTATATGAGAGGACATTGGGTAACTGGCATCACCATTGCGCTAGCCCTGACATGCTCCATTTTTTTTTATACCGTTTTTATTGCAGGACAAGAAAATGCAATTCACATATGTACATTATTACAACCCCGCGGGCGTCGCCTTGCTCGACTTTCTTCATTGGTAAGATATACACAGCCATTTAGCCCACAACCCAAGGGTCGGGCGGCGTCAGTAAACGGGTCAACCGGTTGGCCATCGTACACATATGATTGCTGTTTCATTCGGAGTAATCGAACCTGCTTTTAACATTTTCGCCCCCACGCCCCTCTAGTCATCCCTCCCTCCCAATCTCTCCCCTTCCACCGACTACCCACCAACCCCAATTTAAACTTAACCCTCCCCCCAAGTGCTCGACCCTGCGCCTAAGCTCTGCCTCAAAGTTCCTGTGTGTGTGCAGTCAGGAGTGATAGTGTCGTGTTGGGAATGTGCAACTGGTTAGCGATTGGGTACCACTACACTCGACTCAGAGAGGCTGTCCTCATCTTCTAACGCGCTGTCCCTGAGTGCCTGCACTAACATCTCCCATTCCATGGCTGCTTCCAGCGCTTTATCGTCTGATCTGCCGCGGGCCAATTGATACCTAAGCGTGCTCTCGCTCGCAGTCCATGTGAGCATTTTGTTAATCCACCTTCGCAGCGTTGGGCATAGTTTCGACTTCCAATTCCTCGTTAGCTCCCTTTTAGCTAAGATCAGATCCATATCCACAAACTTGCTAGAAATTTTGTTCTTGGGAGTATGCGGGAACCAGTGCAATAAGCCCACAGCCTTGGAGATTTGTAGTTCCCGGTCAGTAACCGTATTCAAGGTCTCAATAATCTCCCTCCAGTAGTCCCGCAAGTGTGCGCAGTCCCAGAGCATATGGCCCAGGTCCGCCCCCACTGTATTGCACCTGGGGCACACCGCATCCGCCACTCCGAAGTACTTTTCAATCTTCCTGGGTGTGAGATAGGCCCTATGCAGTACATAGAAGTGGATCAGCTGAAAACGGGCGCTCCTTGTACTCTTTCTCGCCCGCCGCACTATCTGTGACCAGGTGGTGTCGGGGATCTCAGTCCCCAGTTCCAGCTCCCAAGCCTCTTTCAGCGTGGTTAGGGGTTGCAGCGTTTCACGTGACATTCGCGAGTGGAGGCACGTCACTACTTTGTACGTACCGGCCGCCATCATGGTGTATTCACAAGCCATTGACGTCGGGGGCTCTTGAGTTCTCTCCTCCCAGTGTGCCTGTATCGCGCATGTTATAGCTGCGTGCATTAAAAAGTCCCCCTTCGGAAGGTCGAAGCGGTCTTGCAGCGTTTGGTAGGGGATCAGTTCCCCGTCTTCATATAGGTCTCCCAGTACCTGCAGTCCAGCCTCCTCCCATCCCTGTAGCCTCGACCAATCGCCCCCATGCAGGAGCCCCGTTACCATACCGAGGCGTATCTCAGGCGCATACATGCGTCTCACCCCGGCCCGCTTCTGCACTCGGTTCCAGCAGAGTCTGTACGTCTGCTCTTCCAGTTACAGGTCCCTAAGAAACAGTTTTTGCTGTAAGGTGATGAAGGCTAGTACATGGCGGGGGGTGCCTGCCTCTCTGTACCCCTCCGGTCCACGGTACACCCGCGCCACCTCCTGCGTGAAGGTCTGCAGCTGCGCAGCCAGGTAGTATAGCTCAAAGTCGGGGACCGCCATACACCCCTCATCCTTCGGCCGGAGCAGCGTTGTCAGAGCAATTCTGCGCCTGCCCGTACCCCAAAGGAAGGAGATCAATAACGATCTCAGCTGTCGGAAGACCGATCTAGGTATCCATACCGGCAGCACACGGAAGTAATAGAGAAGGCGCGGCAGGGCTATCATTTTTACCAGGGATTTGCGTCCCGTGACCGATAGCGGGAGAGTAGACCAGAAGGCCATATTACCACGTAGCGCCCGTATACAGCGACCCACATTTCCCACTAGCAAGTCCGCATCCTTGTGATATATATACACTCCCAGATACTTCAGGCAATCCGGCGCCCAGGCCAACTGTGTACGGATGATGGGTTCCTGTTCACCGTGACGTAACGGGAATAGGAACGACTTAGGCCAATTCACCCGCAGCCCAGATAATCGGCCAAAGGCCACCAGTAGTCTTTTGGCTCCCTCCAGTGCCTCCCTTGGGTTTTCTAGATACAGCAGGAGATCGTCTGCATATAGCGAGACAAGGTGTGGTTGTCCCCGATAAGTCAGGCCTGCGAAGGAGAGCCCCTTCCTGACTTCCGCTGAGAAGGGCTCGATCGCTAAAGCGAACAGCAGGGGAGATAGGGAACATCCCTGCCTGGTGCCTCGGCTAACTGAGTACGGGTCCGACACAAGGGGACCCACCCGCACCCGTGCAACCGCCGAGGCGTATAGGACTTTCGTCCAACCTATGTACCCGTCCCCAAGGCCGAAGTGTTGCATAACCTTGTATAGGTACTCCCTCTCCAGGCTGTCAAATGCTTTTTCTAAGTCAATCGACAAGACCACCGGCCTGTGCGTGGCAGGCCACTGTTCACCCAGCAGGCGAATCAATTGACGTATATTAGCAGTCGTATTGAGCGCTGGAATGAAGCCAGACTGGTCATTGTGAACCAACACCGGCATGTGCTGCAGCAACCTGGCCGCCAAGATGGTACTCAGGATCTTGTAGTCCACCGTCAGCATGGACAGTGGTCTGTAGGAGGCTGGATGTTTGCTCTCTCTACCCGGCTTCAGGAGCGGAATCATGAGTGCCTCGCACATGGAAGCAGGCAGCCCCCCCGAGCCTTAGCCTCGTTGTACACCGTCTGAAGACTCGGGCGAGTAGATCAATATACCTGCTATAAAATTCAACCGGAAGCCCATCCAGGCCCGGGGTTTTGTTTCTGTGCATTTTCTTTACCGCACTCCTTATCTCGCCCTGTTCTATACTCCTGCCCAGAGCCTCCGCCTGTTCTGGTTCCAAGCGCGGCAGCTGCAGGCCCTCCAAGAAAGTGGTTATCTCCGTCTCCCGCCCCTCGAGAGTGCTCTTGTAGAGCGTCTCGTAGTACGAGCGGAGGCGCTCCAAAATCTCCGCCTGGGTGTGGCGGACTAGGCCGTCCTCCCCTTCAATGGCTAAAATAGGGTGGCTTCGCCTTGTGGGGTTGGCCAACCGTGCTCCCGCTTTATCCCCCTCCGCGTGCGCCCTTACTGAGTAGGATTTATGGTCGAAACAGCGAAGCCGTTCCATCTCCACAGCCACCGCTTCCTTGGCAGCACTCACCGTCTCTTGTAACTCCGGGTGGTTGGGGCGATCCTTCTCGGCAGCGCGCACCGCTGTTTCTGCTCTGTCCAAATTGTCTAGCAAAGATTTACGAGCCCCCGTGTACTTTCCTATACAATGGCCCCTGATAACTGTCTTAAAGGCATCCCACTCATATGCTCTAGTCGATGCCGTGCCCTCATTCTCCTCGAAGTAGCACGTGACCCGGTCCCCAAGCGCCTCCCTGAACACCAAGTCATCCAGCATGTCTGGCCTCAGTTGCCACGTCGAGACCCTCGAAGTCTCAGTCATCCAATTGAGGGTCAGCAGTAGGGGATTGTGGTCAGATATCGTGCGTGCAAGGTATTCCGAGTTGGATACCGCTGGTAGCACCTGTGAGGAGCACAAGAAAGTGTCCAGACATACATGGAGGTCGTGCAACCCAGAGTAGAAGGAATAATCCCTCATCGTTGGGTGGTGCACTCGCCAGTGTCCTGGAGCTCCCAACTCTCCTGCTGATGCACCCTGTGCTTCACCAGCCGGTGCATAGGAGACGTCCCTAGCGGAGGATGAGATCTATCCAGTTCTACATCGGTCACCGAATTGAAATCCCCTCCCATTATAATGGGGTCAGCTAAAAACCCCGCCAGAGCCCAAGACAGTTTGGTGAAAAAGGACGCTTGGTCTATGTTAGGCGCATACACACTGCAGAGCGCTATGTCCTTGCCTTTCAGTTTCCCTTCCACTGCTACAAACCTACCCTCCGGGTCTATAATGTGCTTATTAGCTTGAAAAGGAGTCCCCGCCCGCACCCAAATCAGCACCCCTCTGGCAAATGCGGAATATGTGGTGTAGAATAATTGTCCCCTCCACCTTCTCTGTAGCGCTATACCCTCTTGTTTCGTCGGATGCATTTCCTGCAGTGCTATCTGCACCCCTCTCTGAACCAAGTATGCGTGTACTTTATGCCTCCATGCCATCGTGTGCAGACCCCTCACATTCCAGGTTATACACTTCACTTGTCCATTATTAGCCATAGTCACACGTTACACTGCAAAGTCCAGTAGCGGCGTTCAGCCTGGCACACAGGGTCGCAGTCCCCCCCGTCCCAACTCAACAGAACCCTTTGTCCCCACCCACCCCGCCTCGAGCACCCCCAACTACTCTAAGCGCCCTCCCCCCCAGAACAGGGTCCAGCCTAGCAAGCGCTGCTCCCATCCAAACTTGTTGAAGACCTAGCTTCCTGCCCACAGCAACCTGACTATTCCGCAGTCGACACTACGGTGTCCATATGGGCCCGAAAGGTGTTGCTCTGCTCCGAAGGTGGTCAACCTAGTCCCAGTACTTCCAGCCCATGATCCCCCCATGTTAGTCCAGCGTTCCATCCTTTTCCCAGTGTTTGTCGCCATTCGCCAGCAAAGGCACCCCCCAGGCGCCTTACCATCCCGACATGGGGCATCTCCAGTCTCATTCGTCCATAAGGACTCCCGACGTCTGTGGCTTGACGTCCGGGCCCTTACCACTGTTCAAGTCCGATTGTTCTGCTTCTGAGCCAGTAACTAGGCCCTCCGAGCTGTTGCACGATCTGGATCTCGTAGTCCCCGACAGTTCCATTACCGCTTGCAGTGCGGCCTTTCTCTCGCCTTCAGTCTGCAATTCCGTCGGTTTCTTAGCTCGCTGTCGGCGCTTCCGGATCCGCTGTGATTTTCTAGTCGGCTGCCGGGTCCGTTCGTCCTCAGCCCTGTGCTTCGCCCCATCGGTGCCGGCTTTGTACATGTCCCACCACACCCAGGCGTCTGCAGAGTTGTGGAAGAATAGCGCCTTATCGTCCACCACCACCCTGAGTTTGGCCGGAAACAGAAGTGAATACGCCAGACCCTCAGCTCGAAGTTCTTTTTTGAGCGACAGGAACGAGGCCCGTAGTTTCTGCTTCTCGTACGTGTAGTCAGGGAAAAGCGTCACCCTGCTATTGTCCACTTGGAAAGGACCCACATCCCTTGCCCGTTGTAACAACCAGTCCCGGTCCTTATAATGCAGCAATTTTATCACTACCGGGTGAGGCAATTGGCCCGGTTTAGGAGGACGAGCCGGGACCCTGTGCGCCCGTTCCAACGTAAAGAAGGGAGAAAGGCCCTCTGGTGCCACCTCCGTCCTCAGCCAATGTTCGAGGTACCCCACCCTGACATGCTCCATTATGCATTCCTTCAGGGCCCTGATGGTGCTGCCCACATAGTATGTCTTGCATGTGCATTCCAGTATGTATACAACATATTTGGTGTTACAATTGATGTTTCGGGAAATGTTGTACTTGTGTCCTTTCCAGTCTTTAAATTCTTTAGTACCATTGAGAGCCCATTTACAGACCCCACAGCAACCACATTTGTGAAAGCCTATTGTATGTGAGGTGAGCCAGGATGGTATAGTGCTAGAGCGTGTAACCGTTGGGCTGAATCTGTTCCTCAACGTCCTGCCTTTCCGGAACGTGATCTCTGGTCAGGTAGTTATGCATTCACTTAGTGTCTTTGTCTGTTAGTAAGGTACCCCAATGTTTGCTGAAGCTCTGTCTCATTATGACACTTATCTCATTGTAGTCAGTAATGAGCCACACAGGTGGTTTCGTTTCTTTGTCTTTGTTCTTGGTCTGTAGTGTGTTCTCTCTTTGTTTTGCCAATTCTCGTCGCTGCTTTGCTCATCGTCTGTTGTTTGTAACCACGTCTGGCAAATCTGTGTTTCATGTCAGTTAGACATTTCTCAAATTCTATATCCTCGCTGCAATTGCGCCTTGCTCTTGTGAATTCTCCATATGGGATTGTCTGCATTTGATGCAGGGGATGCGAGTTTTCCTCATGGAGAATGGCATTGCACGCAGGTTCCTTGCTGTAGAGTTTGCGGTGTAGAGTGTTGTCCTTGATATATAGTTCGATATCTAAAAAGGAGTCACAGGAAGGGCTGGAATGGCTGGTGAATACCATAGCCATATCCTTTAAGTTGAGGTATAGGCAGAAAGAGTCAAGTTTGTCCTGGGGTCCAGACCAGAGGAGAAGACAATTGTCGATGTATCTCCCCCAGTAGATTATATATTCAGTCCATTGCTCTCCCTTCTTTCCCCGTATTCATTCACTTTCCAGTGCGCCCATATACAGGTTTGCAAAAGAAGGTGAGAACCTAGAGCCCATGGCTACTCCCCTTATTTGTCTTTACCATTTCTGGTTGGACATAAAACAATTGTTATTTAGTATGATTTCCATCATAGAAATGACCATGTTGGCATGTAACCAAAGTGTGACAGGTCTATTGTGTAGAGACTTTGTGATTACCTTCAGTCCTAAGTCAGCTTTGATTGAGGTGTATAGTGATACCACGTCCAAAGTGGCCATGATTATATTAGGTTGCCACTGAAAGTCAGCTAGTATCCCTAATATGTGCTTTGTGTCCTGGATGTGGGAGGGTAAGTTTTTAACCATAGGGTTAAGGAATAGGTCAACATATTGGGACATTCTTTCAGTGGGATAGGTCTCCCCGGTGGGAAGGGTGCCTGTTTAAGCACTTTGGGTAGTGTGTATAACCCGGAGTAAGTTGGTCTGACCACCTTCATGTATAGTGCTGCTTCTTCATCTAGCAGTTGTTGATCAGTAGGGTCAAAGAGCCCATCTGGTTGCTACTCAGTGGTTCATAACAGGAGCCATCCTGTAATTGGCTCATTATCTCATTGTGATAATCAGATTGGTTCAGGATGATCACGTTTCTCCCTTTATCTGCCTCTTTTATGATGATGTTGCTCTCATTTCTAAGTGTGTTAAGAGCCAGTCTTTCACCTCTAGTTAGATTGTCTTTTATTCGGTGTGAACTAGTGTGGCTTCTGATTTCGTATTTATCCAGATCACCCAATACCTGGTTGTGGAAGATATCAATGGGATTTCCACCTGCAAGGGTAGGTGTCCATTTGGACTTCGTCTTTAGGCCACTAGGGATTGTTGAACTTGGGTCAATTTCTAAGTCTTACAGTAGCATATCCATGCTTTTTGGGGTTCATCTGTGTCAAGTAAAGTCAAAGATATGTTTATTATGATCATAATCTTTAAACAAGAGCAAGAGGCAGTACCACAAGTTTAAAATATTCTCATAAAAGGTGATAAAACATGTACAAAATATTCCATTATAGGTAAAAAATTCTTACACACCTTATACATTACAAACAAACACGAATAAAATGGCACTTCTAATAGAACTTATTAACACATTGATCCACGTTTCCTTTTCTTTAGATCAGTTATAAAATTCATTGGTTTAAAATTCATAAAATCCTAAAAATTATTCCTGGCTTCTTATAAGGCTCTGGACCGACTTTATATATTTTCCTAGGGCAATAGCAATCTCGATAGTGGGCATTTCAGTTAAGAGGTTGTCCGCCTGTGCCCTTGTTCTTATATCATATTTTAAAAATATTGGGTACAGCCACAGTTTCCGCTGTTCTAATTATATTAGGCAGTCTAGTAGCATATGCACAAGGTCTCCTTTGGTGCCCAGGTTACACCTACAGCACCCTTTATGATCTAACATTTTTGATTTAAGATCTATATTTATCAGCCATGGATTGATTCCAATCTGCAATATTAATATCTCCTGCCTATAACAGCGATTTGGGAGGGTATCTAAGTAGGGAAACCAATTTTCGTTTGACCAAGAGTTCATCATAAATTCTACTGTTTTTTTCTTTGTCAGATAACCCATATCAGACTTCCTGGATACTTCCTTCCCCTTAAATTTCAGCTCACTCTTAGTACAGACAATTTGTTGCATTTCCTGGCTCACCTCCACCTTTAGCCTTTCACAAACTTCCCTACAAGCTTTTGCCCATTTCAGGTCACTGTTTTGAATTTATTTCCTACACCATTGTGCAACTTTTTGACCTTCTGTATCTTCTAATCGTTTCCAGAGTCTAATTACCGCAGATTGTGCTTGTACCTCCCAAGCCTTTGTTCCTATTTCTATTCCTATTGCTTGGGCCATGGATGATTGTGGGAGAGATAAGAGGCTTTTCAGGCATTTCCCTTCCACCAAGTCCCAGACTCCCTTACCGCTCAAATAAAGGATTTCTGCTCCGTAAAGGACTTGTGGGGTTATCATTGCGTTAAAAACTTTTAATAATGGGAGGTGTGACAGATCCCCATAATCGAGATTAAACATTTTAAATCCACAGATTGAAGTATGGGCTTTTGCTTTTTGGGCTTCCAGATGTGTACACCAGCTTAGTGTCTTATCGAACCATATCCCTAGGTAACGGTATTCTTTGACCGTTTCCAGTGTAAGATCAACTAGATACCAATTAAACTTACTTGCCTTTTTACCAAAGCATAAAATCTTTGTTTTGTCTAGGTTTACTGTTAAAAATTTGTTAGCACAGTATACATTAAATGAGTTCAACTTTCTTTGGAGGCCTATCTCCGTCTGGTCTACTATTACCAGATCGTCTGCGTAAAGTAGACAAGGCACCTTTTTTCCATCCACTCTGGGACTTGCGCTACCCTCAACCTCTAGGTGGGCCGGTTGGTCTGACAGGAATATGTAGAATAACTGTGGGGCCAGAACACAACCCTGTCACAGGCCATTTGCATTGGTTATTTTTTGTGTCAATGACCCCACAGTATCCCTGATTACTTGGGCCCAGTTTCCTTGGTGTAGTTCTTTTATTATTGCCAGTAGGTCTTTGGGAATTTTTTCCTTCATTAGTGTTTCCCATAGGCAGTCCCGATCTACTGAGTCGAAAGCTGCTCGGAAGTCAACGAAACAACAGCATAACGTGCCGTTTTGTTCCGTTGACTTCTTTGCCATTGCCCATAATGCGAAGCCGTGGTCTATCGTTGAGTGCCCCTCCCTAAATCCTCCTTGTTCTATGGGTACGATTTGAAACACCTTTACCCATGTGTTGAGTCGATTTAGCACGATTTTTGAAAATACCTTCTCTCCTATATCTAGTAGATTAATCAGTCTATAGTTTTGTGGTGCATCCATACTCCCTTTCCTATGGATTGGCCTGATTATTGCGCCCTTCCAATTTAATGGCATTGTGCCTTCTGATAGTATTATATGGAACATAACTTTACCTCTGACTTTAATATTATTGCGGGAAGGTTATCTGGGCCTGCCGCACAAGTTAGCTTCAGTTCTCTTATTATAAACTCTACTTGCTTTTCATTAAACTCTGATGTAAAATCTTCAGATATTTCCTGCCACTTTAGGGGCTCTTGCTTTCCTCGGGGGACTCGTGCCCCATACAATTCCCTTTTGTATCCCTCCCAGGCTGCTTATGGCAAAGGTAAATACCCAGGCAAAAACAACAAATGGCTGGCAGAAAATATGGTGTAAGGTGATGAAGCATACACAAGAAAAAAGTAATAAGAGTAACCACATATTATGATAACATAGAAAATGTAATTAATTATATTGATACAAATTGATATAGACATGTACATCATACAGAAATTTTATTTTAAAATAAGTAAAAAAATGAAACAATTATCCAATCATGACAATATATAATGTTCGGGGAGAGAAAAAAGATTTTTTCAAAGCATTGATGATTCCCAGAACTCATAAAAGTGCTGTTGACTGTCGACGCGTTTCGACACATACAATGTGTCTTCATCAGGACAATTTCATCATGATTCTAAAATTTGAAAGTATATTATATTAGGTTACTTAATCTTGTGTTTTAATGATAAACATTTATAGTAGTTTGCAATCATTCTACATAACTTTTTGCCAGATAGCTGATATAACACTAATACACCGCTAGATTAGGACAAGTAACACAAATTATTTTTACCAAGAGAGAAAAAAAATATTGACAATCATTTCTCAGGAGAAAGCATATTATGTACAATAAAACAATATATACAACACAGTACAAAGGAATTATACAATGTAAAATGGAAAATATTTTTTGTACATAATGAAACAGTATTTAATCACAGTTGAAGTTAAAGAAGAAGATAAAAGAGATAAATAGGTCTTAGTGCCATGGTACTTTATATAGGATGTGAGAGGGGAGGGGGTGGGGGGGGGGGAACGGGGGAGGATGGGGGGGAGGGGGTTTGCGGGGCGAAGGGTTCTGGAGTTTCTTTGATCTCGGATTCACCCTAATCTTTTTATGTACTGTAGCTTCCTATCTTTGCCTCAAAATAAAAAAATTTAGACCAGAACTAATCTTGTTCTACATATGTTATATACGGTAACAATTTCCTTATTTCTATAGATTTATACTAAATTGCCAGCAAGTCTTAAACTCAAAAGTTTCTATTTTTTATGAAACTTCTTAATTAATTAATGTAACTTCCTCTGAAATTTCTAAACTGGAGGCATATTGAATCTCACCTTTAGGAGGTTTCATAAATGATTCGCTTTTCTGAATATAAAGTAATAAAACACGGTCTCCTCCAGCGTAAGCAGGATTTCTATTTTAAAAACTGTTGCAATATTAGTAAAGGTATTTAAATTACTTATTTGTCTTTTCATTCTAATCCTATTTTGATGGATAATGATAATAATTCTCACGTCACCTTTGATATTTCGAGGCCTTTGGTCTGATATTCAAATATATGTAACTTTATTGGTGGCGCGCATCCAATTTCGTAAAACCAGTCTAAAGAGAAATGTATACAGAACGATATTGCATGTGGGTATCCACAAAGAAGAATGACGATTAAACATGTAACCGTTCTTAAATTCAATAGTCTTACCTTTTAAAAGAAAAAGCTATTCAAAAAGACGATAGGCCATCATTTCAGTTTGGATAGGTGTGCTTGAAACGATCCTGTCACCGTCAAGTAGGCAGTAATGTTTCCTGATACGTTAATTTGCTGACAATATTAAAACAAACATTTAGCGGCGTGATATTGAGTTAAGGTATTCTGGATTATTACTATTTCTTTGTGAGGTCTTACCTAACAAATTGTACTGATATATACGATCCGTTTGTGAACCGCTAGGAGATTTCTGATTAAATCACAGCGGTGCATCAATTTCATTCGAGTCGTCTAACAGGTGTTTCTGATAAGCAAATGCTGCCAATAAAGATAGTATGCGAGTATTACTGAATCATTTCTAGTTAAATAGTTTACAACACTATTCAGCCTTTATCTTGTAAACGACTAACATTTTAACTAATATATGTACGAAAGTTAAAAACTTTATCGACAGCGACTTTATAAAAAACGGCTATACAGTGTTGCACTGTTTTACGGGCTAGCATAACATCTCGACCGCATTCATTTTCGTGCACCCAAAAGGCGGAATGTGCCAAGTCTAACTCCGATAGTCTTTTGAGGACAGACATGAGTTTATAACTCGCATATATATGAAAGCGTGGACTCTATTAAAGAAACGTCTTTGCAATATGGTGACATCTTGCAGGCTAACGTGGCATTTCGACCACATTTACTTTTATATGCTTAAAACGGAAAAGTGCCAGAACTCTAAGCATTCTAAGATGACAGGCGAGATTGGCTGCCTCACTGACAACGGATTTCATTTCTCCATCTGTTGGACCAGACGCTGCCTTTACCATTTTCCAGAACTGTCTTAGATTTTTATCTTCAATTGCTTCTAACAGGTTTGACCAGCATTTCTCTTTATATGACCTTTTTGCATCACTTACTATTTTTTTAAATTCTACTTTCAGTTTGTTTATACGTTTACTTCTCTCTTGGGTGAAATCCTTTGTTTGCCTTCTTTGTGCTGCCCGTATCTCCCTTTTTTTTCTATTGGAACTAAACAGAGAACCATTTTACTTGACTGACCGGGGGGTTTTGTATTATTCTTTTTATTCTTTTTTAATTCTATTCTTAGGCACTGAACCACTTGAGCTATCTTCTCTACAAACCATTTCAAGTTCCTTCTCTCTAAATCTTCTGTTTCAACTTTAATTTGCAGTGCCTTCAGTTTTTCCTGGTATTCCTCAGTGAGTCGTGTCGTTACACGCTTGGGGTACTCGACATCCTGTGGGATCACTTTGTCTCTAGGCATATTTCTTCCCCTAAATATCATTAAGTGAAGTGGATTGTGGTCACTAAATTCTTTTTGGACTATCTTGAATTTCCGTATTAGAGGGAAATTTCAAGCTGGCATAAACATATAGTCAATTGGACAATTCTGTAAACCTATTTTAAAGGTCTTCCCTGCTGGGCAATCTGTCTTCATTCTGCCATTCAGACATAGGTGTCCCCTACCTCCTAGAAAGTTTACTAATTCCATCTCCTGTTTCGAGGACTCACATGCTGGAAAGCTAGCGTGGTTTATTCCATATACATCAAGTAATTCTCTAATCCAGAAGTCTGCCTTTTTTGGGTTTAGCTTGTGCTTAAAATCCCCCATAATTATCAGTACGTCTGATGCATATTTTTCTAATAACAGGTCAACATCCTCTTTAAAATATCCCATCTCACTCTCATATTCTGCTGCATTATTTCATTGATATATAAACATTTATCACAGTCAACATTTTATTTCTCGCATCCATGGTCAATAATTCTAGTCTACAAGCATGTAACCATTTACATTTCGTTTTTAACGATGTTACTTCTCTCAATACTTTTGTTGAGACTAGAATCATTAACCCCCCGATGGGTGACATCTTTTTCTCGTGGCCGGACGGCTCAATTGTAGATATCCCTCGATGATTGGGGTTTCGTCGCATGTCCAAGTCTCTTGTAGGCAGGCAATTTCCACTTTGTTTACTGCTTCCTTTATATATTCTTGCTTTAACTCATTGTCTAAGCCATTTACATTCCACGTTACGAGCCTTAGACATTGCGACACCCCCCCATCCTATTCTACCTCACTTAAGCCACCCTCTTCAGCCCCTTCCTCCATATATCTCTCGTTGGGGTCTCCCACATAGCTTCTACTTAGGAAATGATGCCTCAGGGGGTAATTGGAGTCTGTGTTATTTATCACTATATTCACCCAGCTACAGTCTTCTTCGTTGTCTCTTACTAACTTCACCTGTCTTCTCCCTAGACCTGTGTGGCAATTTAAAAAAGTACTGCCTGAGATGACTTTTACTTCCCTCTCTGGTATTACCCTTATTCCCACTTGGGTTATCTCACTGGTAGCTTTTAGAACTGCCATTTTTACAAGGTTCGAGTGAAGTGACACTTTTGTTATTTCCTTACCCTTTTTATTTTCAACAAAGCCTACCTGCCTCAGATCTTTTGTACTAATCCCACTCAGGCTGCTGCATTTGGCGAATGCGGTCAGAATCTGCTTCCTATTTAGGGGGTTCATTTTTCTTACCATCTTTCCCCTTTGCACAGCCTGTATCTGTTCCAGGTATACCCATTTATTGTTATCCACCTCAAATAATTTCTTGGGAGTTTCATGTTTTAACTGACTACCCTTTGGTCTCCCTGGGGCCATCCCTTTACTTTCCCCTCCTGCAGGTTTGGGGTCTTAGTTATTTTAAGCTCCGATTGCGAGGGTCCAATCGGTACATAGGTCGGAGCCAATGCATTTTGGCCTGACTGTGCCTCCCCCTCCAGTTTCTTCCCTTTTCTCTTTGTTGATATGTTTGGGACCCGCTTCTTGTCTACCCTATTTCTAGTGGGTGCCACTACATACACACCAAGCCTTTTTATCAACATTGGGCGTCTGGCGATATATACATTATCTAATTCCTCAACAGATTCATTCACTATACTTTGTTCTATGTGCTGAAGGGAAGCTACTTGTTTTACCACGTTTGCCTCTGCAGATTCATTCTCTACACTTTCTTCTATAGGCTGGGGGGTAACTACTGGTCTTAACATATTTGGCATTTGGCTCTTAATCCCCACCAATTCCTCTTCAATATTTTTTAGAAACAGTTTCTGATCTTTCAACACTCCATTATTTGACAATGTTACTTCTAGAATTCCTTGTAATGTCTTCTGTAACATCAATATTAGATCCATCAACGAGGAAGAGGGCGTTACAGAGAGGACCAAGTCCTGTGGGTTATCCCTTTCTGAATTGGCTAGACTTCCAGTTCTTATAGCGTCCTGCTCTATTTGGTTTTTTTGGCCATTTAGATGCTGCAGATCTTGATCTTGATCTGGCGCACCTCTCCAGACAAAGCTCCGGCTCTGACTTTTATTTCCTTTTTGCCCTTCATTTTTTGAGGATTGCAGTGAACACATTTTTGGCGATGATGAAAGACGAGGTGCTGCTATTTGAAGATTTTGACTCAAAAGGGTGAGGTTTATCAGTATTGGGTCCTCCTCTATTTCTTCTTCGGGATATTCTCCCATTTCTTTCCTTAACTGATTCTCCTCTACTACCCCCGTGTTTTCTCTGACCTCCGCGCCATTCTCCTCCTCATCTTCCTCGTAATCCAAATTTATTGCCGGCTCTGTAGATTTGTAGTGTTTCCCTACAAAGTCCTTTATAGACTTGGAGACTGCTGTGTTATCTTTCCGCTTCAAAGTACAATCCCTTTTGGCTTGCGTGATGTTTTTAATTGCCCTTTTTACTTTTCTTTTCTTGCGTCGCCCCTTGCTGCTGTCTATGGCGGAGGCCTTGCTACTGTCTATGGCGGAGGCCTGGCTTTCCTGGCTCTCTTCCAATGACACTGAGCCCTCCATTAACTCACTCCCCTCTGTGCTTTCATCTTTGCGCAGTTTTTGCTTTCTTTTCGGGGCCATCTATTTGGTTTGTAGTGTACTTATCTCTGATGCATGTCTCAGATGCTGCTTTAATTAGTTTCCCAGCTCAAAATTAACTTGTAAATTGCTAGCTCTTTCACTTACCTCTGTTGTGCCTTGTGTCCACCAGCCTGCCTTGCCACACTTGTTGTCCTCTCCCAGGTGGCCTTCCTGTTTTCCCTGTGTTCCGGGCAATTAATCTTCTACTTATGGTTATGAGCCCAGATTTCGTAGCGTGAATGGCACCTTCCTTCCTTGGATTCTGGCTCCTGACTCTTCGAATACTGTCACGCCTTCCCAAACTGTACCTGGCCCCCCCACCGGCTGCAGGACCACTATCAAGCATGCCTTTAGTGCCTTAGATGAATCCTGGTAATGCTGGTGGGTACTATCGATGCCTGTGAGAGCTCACCAACTACTCTTTCTTCGCGAGGCGAAGGGGCGGCTGGGGGGAGGCTGGGTCGCACGAAAGCCACGTATCTAATCGTCCCACTGCTTATACGAGGCTCTGGTTCCCCCCCCCCCCCCCCGGCGGGTCGCACGCCGCTTCTCGTGCTGTTTGTTTTTCGGCCGGCATCTGGCGTTCACACGCCGTTTACACGTTGTAGATCGGTGTAGAGAGCTGTGGATCGGCTCTGCACTCGACTGCTCTGGCTGCGGCTCCATCGTCGGCAAGGCAAGGCTAGGCACCAACAGAGAGTAATATAGATTCTCAGACAATGATTGCATGAGGTTGCCATCTGTGTCAATTATGGACAGAAGAAGGTGTGTCTCTTTAAGCTCATTGAAGGTCTGAGTGTGTTAAAAATTACTATTGTAGGTACTTATTACATTGTCAGTGATGGTAGGCATCAGTGCAAAGTGTTTTTTATTTTAAGTCCCAGGATAAATTTAAATAGATCAATTTTGGATCTGCACGGGCCCCCTGACTCATGGGGGTTGAAACTGAGGCCTTTGCTTAAAAGAGAAATCATATTGTTGGTGACTGGAGTGCATGAAAGGTTTACCACTTGGACTTCTTCTTTATCAATTTTTGTTTCTTCCTGTCTTCTGATCTCAGTTTCTTTTTGTATTAATCCTTTTCCAGCTCTTTTCCCTCTCCGGGTTTGTTGTCTCCTGTAACCTACCGCTGTTGGGTTCTGTTTTCGCATCTGATTGTCTGTACTCCCCTCAAAAAATTGGATCCTGTTGCTTTGGGATTGGACTGGCCTTGGTTCTCTGATTCGCTGACACTTGTAAGTATTGTGTTTAAAGTTGATGAACTGGAGGAGACAGAAGCTGTCTCTACTTTATCACGGTTTGTCTTGGGAGGGTTTTGTACTAATCGGTCGTACTTACGGGCGAATGTAAACACTCGACCCTCTTTGTAATCTGCCTCGTCTCACTTCAATTGTTTTGTTTTTCTTTCTTTGATGTAATTTTGATGTTTTGCAGATAGTGTAATTCTTCTCAGAGGAATATGATCTAAAAGAAGCCACAATCTCTTTTCCTAGGTTGGTGATTTCTATTTGTAGCTTGGTCACTTTACGTTCGGCGTTTTCTATTTCTATGTGGATTAGAGTATTAGGGTTCATAGTCAGAGTTTCTTCCTTTTTGCCCAGGAGGTCGTCATCAAGGTCATCGAATGTCGGAAATATTTGCGAGCGGAGTCCCCTGGGAACTCTGTTCAGCCTTAGGTATTGCTTCAAGGTTGCGCTGTCCCACCAATGTGAGTTTTCTGTTTTTTTCAATCTTTCCAGCTTAATTAACTTCTCTTTAAGTCCTTCCTTACGTTGTGTGTTGCTACCAGTGGCTGTACTGACCAATGAAATGCCTTTTGCTAAATTATCAAAAAGTTCTGAAGCAACCTTATCCCTATCCATATTAAAACTAACTGAATATCAAATCTCAGAAAATGGATGAAACAGTGCGGCTTGTCTCCTTCCCAGTATAAGAATTGGCTTGGTAGTTTGGTTTGCCCTGTTCCCATCATGCACTGGGACAGGAACAGACTAATTTGCATGTAGCCAGGTTCTGAGCTGGGATGGTGCAGTGAGCTAAAAAACGGTGATGGATCAAGCTCTGATCTCTTGACTGGGTAGGAGTATTCTGCATCATTCAGAAACTCTGTCCATCACCTTTCCCAAAATCGATTTTATCCACACTAAGTGTGGGAGGGTATACTCAGACGTGAGTCCAACATACAGAGTGCAGGAGAAGAGGTTAGATGAGCTTCCTTCCTTGAGTATGTAACACTATTTTTCATAAGTGAGATGGTGCATTTTAGTCTCAAAGGCAGCAATTTCCTCGAATAGAAAATTGCTAGCACCAGGATCTAAAGCAGGTTTTAGTAGAGTTTGAGTCAGTCCGTCTTTTATTAACTATCATGACCAACATAATGTGATCCATATTACTTCCTTCTTGACAGAAATTATATTCAGGCACAGGATCCTACTATAAAGTAGTGAGGACATTCCGATGCCATTAGTATCTTTTTAATGCCTAAAAGAATGATTGGGAGTTTTACTTACCACATAAATTGGTAAAATGATGCAGTATGCAAGAAGACTTCCTTTTTTTTTTTTTGCTTCAGTCTCGGCAATTCAGAGAAACTCTGCTGTGAAACACTGCCACTGCTGGTCATTCAGTATAATCTGAAGATGGAAAAGTCCACTGTTAGTACATTTAGTATAAGCAATACAAAAAGTTTATTTTTTTATAAAGGGTAACCAGATCAATACTATGGAGTCTGTTTTATTGTGAATATCAACAGCTCAATAAACAAATCAAATCTCAATTTGTGTTTATAACCTCTCATACTTCTCTGCATTCCCTTGCCTCATTTGCTAACACTCTCTAAACAATTGTAGCACGTACATTGGGATATAAATCTTTTTGCCAGCCAAGTGGCAGCGCACCCTTCTCACTTCCTTTGTTTTAGGATATGGTACACCAGTAGCAATTAAGCCAGCTGGTAAGTTGAGAGAGGAAGGGTTATGCTACAGTTATCAGGAATAATAGAAACTATGATTAGTATCATTTGCATCTTCTCTTTAGCCAAATCCTACCAGTTCAGCAACGGTGAAGTTGAGACTCTTATGCTCAAACTTCCGTTCATACAAATGTGTAAGTATAAATAAAGTCCTAATTTCTTTCTTCTTACCATCTCATCTATTCGTTGGGCATCCTGTCTACCCCTGCAACTCATCTCATTACCAAGATAAATGTATCCTACTCCTTGTTAGGCAACAGAGTGGCTCTCATGTCAGACAACATCTTTCTTTACCTTCATGATGCCAACTGCTATCCAACAGAGTGGCCCTCTAGTCAGAAAACATCTTTCTTTAGCTTTATGATGTCAGACTGCTAGGCAACAGAATGACACCTCATGTCAGACAATTTCTTGCTTTAGCTTTATGATGTCAGACACCCCTGGACCAATGTCCTTGTGGAAGCTAACCACACAGGTGGATGAGATATCAGAAGTTATGCAGTAGTTTACTATCTGTACTCATGGCTACCAGCCACGTAGGAGAGGGAATGGTAAAGGAATCTGAACCAGTCAAAGCACTGTGTCCTTTTTGAAAGTGGGATTGAGGTACAAAGACAGATTAACCTTAACAACAATCCATCTTGAGTATCAGAGTCCAACATACAGAGTGCAGGAGAAGAGGTTAGATGAGCTTCCTTCCTTGAGTATGTAACACTATTTTTCATAAGTGAGATTGTGCATTTCAGTCTCAAAGGCAGCAATTTCCTTGAATAGAAAATTGCTAGCACCAGCATGTAAAGCAGGTTTTAGTAGAGTTTGAGTCAGTCAGTCTTTTATTAACTATCATGACCAACATAATGTGATCCATATTACTTCCATCTTGACAGAAATTATATTCAGGCACAGGCGCCCACTATAAAGTAGTGAGGACATTCCGATGCTATTAATATCTTTTTAATGCCTAAAAGAATGATTGGGAGTTTTACTTACCACATAAATTGGTAAAATGATGCAGTATGCCAGAAGACTCCCTTTTTTTTTTGCTTCAGTCTCGGCAATTCAGAGAAACTCTGCTGTGAAACACTGCCACTGCTGGTCATTCAGTATAATCTGCAGATGGAAAAGTCCACTGTTAGTACATTTAGTATAAGCAATACAAGAATTTAGATTTTTATAAAGGGTAACCAGATCAATACTATGGAGTCTGTTTTATTGTGAAAATCAACAGCTCAATAAACAAATCAAATCTCAATTTGTGTTTATAACCTCTCATACTTCTCTGCATTCCCTTGCCTCATTTGCTAACACTCTCTAAACAATTGTAGCACGTACATTGGGATATAAATCTTTTTGCCAGCCAAGTGGCAGCGCACCCTTCTCACTTCCTTTGTTTTAGGATATGGTACACCAGTAGCAATTAAGCCAGCTGGTAAGTTGAGAGAGGAAGCGTTATGCTACAGTTAACAGGAATAATAGAAACTATGAATAGCATCATTTGCATCTTCTCTTTAGCCAAATCCTACCAGTTCAGCAACGGTGAAGTTGAGACACTTATGCTCAAACGTCCGTTCATACAAATGTGTAAGTATAAATAAAGGCCTAATTTCTTTCTTCTTAACATCTCATCTTTTCGTTGGGCATCCTGTCTACCCTGCAACTAATCTCATTACCAAGATAAATGTATCCTACTCCTTGTTAGGCAACAGAGTGGCTCTCATGTCAGACAACATCTTCCTTTACCTTCATGATGCCAGCTGCTATCCAACATGATGTCAGAATGCTAGGCAGCAGAATGGCACCTCATGTCAGACAATTTCTTGCTTTAGCTTTATGATGTCAGACACTCCTGGACCAATTGTCCTTGTGGAAGCGAACAACACAGGAGGATGAGATATCAGAAGTTATGCAGTAGTTTACTATCTGTACTCATGGCTACCAGCCACGTAGGAGAGGGAATGGTAAAGGAATCTGAACCAGTCAAAGCACTGTGTCCTTTTTGAAAGTGGGATTGAGGTACAAAGACAGATTAACCTTAACAACAATCCATCTTGAGTATCAGAGTCCAACATACAGAGTGCAGGAGAAGAGGTTAGATGAGCTTCCTTCCTTGAGTATGTAACACTATTTTTCATAAGTGAGATGGTGCATTTCAGTCTCAAAGGCAGCAATTTCCTTGAATAGAAAATTGCTAGTACCAGCATGTAAAGCAGGTTTTAGTAGAGTTTGAGTCAGTCAGTCTTTTATTAACTATCATGACCAACATAATGTGATCCATATTACTTCCATCTTGACAGAAATTATATTCAGGCACAGGCGCCCACTATAAAGTAGTGAGGACATTCCGATGCTATTAATATCTTTTTAATGCCTAAAAGAATGATTGGGAGTTTTACTTACCACATAAATTGGTAAAATGATGCAGTATGCCAGAAGACTCCCTTTTTTTTTTGCTTCAGTCTCGGCAATTCAGAGAAACTCTGCTGTGAAACACTGCCACTGCTGGTCATTCAGTATAATCTGCAGATGGAAAAGTCCACTGTTAGTACATTTAGTATAAGCAATACAAGAATTTAGATTTTTATAAAGGGTAACCAGATCAATACTATGGAGTCTGTTTTATTGTGAAAATCAACAGCTCAATAAACAAATCAAATCTCAATTTGTGTTTATAACCTCTCATACTTCTCTGCATTCCCTTGCCTCATTTGCTAACACTCTCTAAACAATTGTAGCACGTACATTGGGATATAAATCTTTTTGCCAGCCAAGTGGCAGCGCACCCTTCTCACTTCCTTTGTTTTAGGATATGGTACACCAGTAGCAATTAAGCCAGCTGGTAAGTTGAGAGAGGAAGGGTTATGCTACAGTTATCAGGAATAATAGAAACTATGATTAGTATCATTTGCATCTTCTCTTTAGCCAAATCCTACCAGTTCAGCAACGGTGAAGTTGAGACTCTTATGCTCAAACTTCCGTTCATACAAATGTGTAAGTATAAATAAAGTCCTAATTTCTTTCTTCTTACCATCTCATCTATTCGTTGGGCATCCTGTCTACCCCTGCAACTCATCTCATTACCAAGATAAATGTATCCTACTCCTTGTTAGGCAACAGAGTGGCTCTCATGTCAGACAACATCTTCCTTTACCTTCATGATGCCAACTGCTATCCAACAGAGTGGCCCTCTAGTCAGAAAACATATTTCTTTAGCTTTATGATGTCAGACTGCTAGGCAACAGAATGACACCTCATGTCAGACAATTTCTTGCTTTAGCTTTATGATGTCAGACACCCCTGGACCAATGTCCTTGTGGAAGCTAACCACACAAGAGGATGAGATATCGGAAGTTATGCAGTAGTTTACTATCTGTACTCATGGCTACCAGCCACGTAGGAGAGGGAATGGTAAAGGAATCTGAACCAGTCAAAGCACTGTGTCCTTTTTGAAAGTGGGATTGAGGTACAAAGACAGATTAACCTTAACAACAATCCATCTTGAGTATCAGAGTCCAACATACAGAGTGCAGGAGAAGAGGTTAGATGAGCTTCCTTCCTTGAGTATGTAACACTATTTTTCATAAGTGAGATTGTGCATTTCAGTCTCAAAGGCAGCAATTTCCTTGAATAGAAAATTGCTAGCACCAGCATGTAAAGCAGGTTTTAGTAGAGTTTGAGTCAGTCAGTCTTTTATTAACTATCATGACCAACATAATGTGATCCATATTACTTCCATCTTGACAGAAATTATATTCAGACACAGGCGCCCACTATAAAGTAGTGAGGACATTCCGATGCTATTAATATCTTTTTAATGCCTAAAAGAATGATTGGGAGTTTTACTTACCACATAAATTGGTAAAATGATGCAGTATGCCAGAAGACTCCCTTTTTTTTTTGCTTCTGTCTCGGCAATTCAGAGAAACTCTGCTGTGAAACACTGCCACTGCTGGTCATTCAGTATAATCTGCAGATGGAAAAGTCCACTGTTAGTACATTTAGTATAAGCAATACAAAAATTTGTATTTTTATAAAGGGTAACCAGATCAATACTATGGAGTCTGTTTTATTGTGAAAATCAACAGCTCAATAAACAAATCAAATCTCAATTTGTGTTTATAACCTCTCATACTTCTCTGCATTCCCTTGCCTCATTTGCTAACACTCTCTAAACAATTGTAGCACGTACATTGGGATATAAATCTTTTTGCCAGCCACCCTTCTCACTTTCTTTGTTTTAGGATATGGTACACCAGTACACCAGTAGCAATTAAGCCAGCTGATAAGTTGAGAGAGGAAGGGTTATGCTAAACTTAACGGGAATAATAGAAACTATGAATAGCATCATTTCCATCTTCTCTTTAGCCAAATCCTATCAGTTCAGCAACGGTGAATTTGAGACTGCAAATGTGTATGTCTAAATAAAGTCTTAATTTCTTTCTTCTTAACATCTCATCTTTTCGTTGGGCATCCTGTCTACCATGCAACTCATCTCATTACCAAGATAAATGTATCCTACTCCTTGTTAGGCACAAGGAGTAGGCCTGTTCCTTCCTATAGCGCCATGAAGCCTCTGGGCGTACGAGCGCTTAACAAATATCAAATAACATTAACATTAACATTAACATTAACATTACCAAGATAAATGTATCCTACTCCTTGTTAGGCAACTGAGTGGTTCTTGAGTCAGACAACATCTTCCTTAACATTCAAGATGTCAGCTGCTGCTCAACAGAGTGGCCCTCTAGACAGAAAACAGATCAATTCGATGGCGTCTATATTATTGTGAAAATCAATAGCACGTTAGAAAATCAAACCTCAATTTGCGTTTTTAACCTACTATACTACTCTGAATCCCATGCCTCCTTTTCTAACACTCTCTAATCAAATGTAGCATGTACATTAGGATATAGATAGAGATCTTTTTGCCAGCCAAAGTGGCAGCATACCCATCGCACTTCATTAATTTTAGGATATGGTATACCAGTAGCAATTAAGCCAGCTGATAAGTTGAGCGAGGAAGGGTTATGCTACAGTTAACGGGAATAATAAAAGCCATGAATAGCATGTTCACCATCATCATTTTTGGCAATTCCTACCTGTTCAGCAATAGTGAAGTTGAGATTCTTATGCTCAAACTAATTTCTTTATTCTAACCATGTTAGTTTTCAGTTGGGCATCCTGTCTACCCTACTACTTATCTCATGTCAGACAACATCTTGCTTTAGCTTTATGATGTCAGCTTGCAAGGCAAAAGATTGGCCCTCATGTCAGACAAAATCTTGCTTTAGCTTTATGATGTCAGAGCGCCTCTGGTCCAATTGTCCTGTGGAAGCGGACCACACAGGAGGATGAGATATCAGAAGTTATGTAGTAGGTTACCATCTGTATTCCTGACTGCAAGGCAAGCAGGAGGGGTAATGATAAAGGACTCTGAACCACTCCAAGTACTGGGGCCTTTTTGAAAGTGGGACGGGGATACAAAAACAGAGATTATCCTAACTAACAATCCATCTTACGTATCAGAGTCCCACATATTGAGTGAAGGGGAAGACGTTAAATGAGCTTCCTTCTGTGAGAAGGAAACAATATTGTTCTAAAGTGAGATAGTGCATTTCAGCCACAAAGGCAGCAATTTCCTTGAATGGAACATTGCTAGCATTGGGATCTAAATCAGGCTTTAGTAGCCTTGGAAGCAGTCAACCTTTTATTAACTATCATGATCAACACAATGTGATCCATATTGCTTCTATCTTGACAGAAATTATATTCAAGCACAGGCCTCCACTGGAAGGTACTGAGGACATTCAAATGCTGTGAAAGTCTTTTTAATGCCTTAAGGAATGATTGTGAGATTTACTTACCGTATAAATTGGTCAAATGATGCTATATGCCGGAAGACTGCCTTTTTTTCTTCATTCACGGCAATGCAGAGAAATTCTGTTGTGAAACATTGCCACTGATGGTCATTCAGTATAATCTGCAGATGGAAAAGTCCACTGTTAGCATATTTAGTATAAACAGTACAAAAATCCTTGATTTTTACAAAGGGTAAACAGATCAATTCTATGGAGTCTGTATTATTGTGAAAATCAACTGCACGTTAGAAAATCAAATCTCAATTTGTGTTTTTAACCTCACATACTACTCTGAATCCCATGCCTCATTTGCTAACACTCTTAAAAAAATGTAGCATGTACATTAGGACATAGATAAAGAGATATTTTTGCCAGCCAAGTGGCAGCGTACCCATCTCACTTCATTACTTTTAGGGTATGGTACACCAGTAGCAATTAAGCCAGCTGATCAGTTGAGCGAGGAAGAGTTATGCTACAGTTAAAGGGAATAATAAAAGCTATGAATAGCATGTTCACCATCATCATTTTAGGCAATTCCTACTGGTTCAGCAATAGTGAAGTTGAGACTCTTATGCTCAAACTTACCTTCATACAAATTTAGAAGTCTCAAAAAATGCCCTAATTTATTCAATCTTACCATTTTAGTTTTCATTTGGGCAGCCTGTCTATCCTACTACTTATTTCATTACCAAGATAAATGTATCCTGCTGCTTGCTAGGCAACAGAGTGGCCCTCACATCAGACAACATCTTGCTTTAGCTTTTTGATGTCAGCTTTCTAGGCAACCGATTGGCCCTCATGTCACACTAAATCTTGCTTTAGCTTTATGATGTCAGAGAGCCTCAGGTCCAATGTCCTTGTGGAAGCGGACCGCACAGGAGGATGGAATATAAGAAGTTATGTAGCAGGTTACTATCTGAATTCATGACTGCAAGGCAAGCAGGAGGAGGAATGGTAAAGGACTCTGAACCACTTCAAGCACTGGGCCTTTTTGAAAGTGGGACGGAGAGACAAACACAGAGATTATCCTTACCCACAATCCAGCTTAAGTATCTGAGTCCAACATACAGAGTGCAGGGGAAGACATTAAATGAGCTTCCTTCCGTGAGAATGTAACACTATCATTCTAAAGTTAGATAATGCATTTCAGCTGCAAAGGCAGCAATTTCCTTGCATGGGCCATTGCTAGCATTGGGATCTAAATCAGGCTTTAGTAGCCTTGGAGACAGTCAGTCTTTTATTAACTATCATGATCAACACATTGTGAGCCATATTACTTCCATCTTGACAGAAATTATATAGAAGCACAGGCCCCCACTGGAAGGTAGTGAGGAAATTCAGATGCTGTGAAAGTCTTTTTAATACCTAAAGGAATGATTGTGAGATTTCCTTACCATATAAATTGGTCAAATGATGCTGTATGCCGGAAGAATGCCTTTTAATTTTTTTCTTCAGGCTCGGCTATGCAGAGACATTCTGTTGCGAAACTCTGCCACTCTGGGGATGTATGATGCGACATTGCAAACGTTTTCATCGCAAACATTCACATTGCCGTCTTTACATCGCACACATATTCACAACGCATGCTGACACAACGCAACCCATTACTTTGCTCCACCATTGAAATGCATATAAAACACAATCACTACGCACACAAACACCCCGCATGCTTTAACATCATATTTTTTTTCCGAAATAACAAATATGCGACGTGAAAAGCAAGTATGTGGTTTAATACAGCGCTTTTACTATTTTGTAGTGTTTGCACCGGTTAACGTTGTGTGGGTAAAAATGTCGACTCACTAGTACCAGTGTAACACAGACTCATAGCTACTGATAGGCGCCTGTTACTGCAAGGGCAGGGGCAATTGCGGTGCGTCAACAAGTGCAGCAGCGGCTTAGCAAGTACTGAACCACTAGAGGGACGACCTGTTTTTTGTAAAATCTGCAAATTATGCACAATGTGATGCAAAAATGTAAAGAGTTGTAAGTTCCTAATTAGCCGAAAAACCCAGCAGAATCAGATAAGTCCCGCAGCAACATTAAAAATGAAAATTAAATTATTCCAGACTGCCACACCAGCCATCTTTCACCCCCTGCTGCTGCTGTCCTGGGCGAGCACAGCGGTGCATTCAGGTTATGGGAAATGTGCACGCGTAGGGCATCTTTCCATCAAGCCGATTCCTATTCCATAACCATGGATATTCCACTTTGTAGATGTCCTTCCACATTCCTGCTCCATTAGTGCAAGTGTTATTTTGTTTATGGATATCAACAAAGTTCTATCTTTTTGCCTCTTACAAACCTTCTAGGAGGCCCCCAGTGCACGTCCCATCCCTGGAGGCCTGCACTGCACCTCCCATCCCCTGGAGGTCCCCACTGCATCTCCCCCCAGGACATCACTGCATCCCAGAGGTCCCCACTGTACCTCTAATCCCCTAGAGGCCCCCACTGCATCCTCCCCCAAGGCCCCCAGTGTACCTCCCATCCCCTGGAGGCCCCCACTGCACCTCCCATCCTCTGGAGGGCCCCAAAGCATTGCAACCCTCGAGGCCCCCACTGCATCCCCAAGAGGCCCCCCCCCACTGCACCTCCCATCCCCCTGAGGCCCCCACTGCACCTCCCGTCCCCTGGAGGCCCCGACTGCACCTCCCATCCCCTGGAGACCCTCACTGCATCCCCCCAAGGCCCCCAATGCATGCCCCCAAGGCCCCCACTGTACCTCTAATCCCCTGGAGGCCCCACTGCACCTCCCCCGAGGACCCCACTGCACCCCCCGAGGCCCCCACTGCACCTCCCATCTCCTGGAGGCTCCCATTGCATCTCCTCATGAGGCCCCCCTGCATCCCCCGAGGCCCCCCTGCATCTTCCCAAGGCCCCCACTGCATCCCCCAGGGCCCCCAATGCATCCCCCCAAGGCCCCCACTGCACCTCCTATCCCTTGGAGGCCCCCACTGCATCCCCAGAGGCACCCACTTCACCCCCCTAGGACCCCACTGCACCTCCCATCCCCTGGAGGCCCCCACTGTACCTCCCATCCCCTGGAGGCCCCCACTGCACCTCCCATCCCCTGGAGGCCCCCACTGCACCTCCCATCCCCTGGAGGCCCCCACTGCATCTCCCAACCCCTGCTCCCATCTCTTTCAAAAACTAACAACCATGTAGCGCCTGCCTCCGATTTGATAGCTCACTCACCACAATGATATTTATTCTGTTAAAGCGGTTTTGAGACCTGCCCACATTCTCCATCTGCAGTGTACAGCTGGAACTGGTGATAAGAACCCATCCTGAGAATCTTGATATTGTCCCTACAGTTTTCTATAAGGATGAATGAGTGAATGTGCCTGCCATTAATTTTCTTGAGACTCAGCCCTGAACCTCCATAGTGTGGCAGAACAGAGCATCCTCCTTTGAAGTGAAGTCTCTTCTAGCGACCCCCGAACCGACCTTTAACCCAAAAGCACACATTCCAAAACAATTACAGCACATGAGTTTTAAAAGCACACTTTCCACAACAATTATAGCACTGCCCCCCGAGGCCCCCACTGCACCTCCCATCCCCTGGAGGTCCTCACTGCATCTCCCCCTCCTGCTCCCATCACTTTCAAAAACTAACAACCAAGTAGCGCGTGCCTCCGATTGGATAACTCACTCACCACAATGATGTTTTTTCTGTTAAAGCAGTTTTGGGACCAGCCCGCATTATCCTTCTGCAGTGTACAGCTGAAACTGATGACAAGAACCCATCCTGAGAATCCTGATATTGTCCCTACAGTTTTCTATAAGGATGAATGAGTGAAAATGCCTGGCATTAATGTTCTTGAGACTCCGCCCTGAATCTCCATAGTGTGGCAGAACAGAGCATCCTCCTTTGAAGTAAAGTCTCTTCTAATCACCCCTGACCCAACCCTTAACCCGAAAGCAGACGTTCCACAACAATTACAGCACATGCGTTTTAAAAGCACACGTTCTACAACAATGACAGCACATGCGTTTTAAAAGCATGCTTTGTAAAAGCCTGTGCGATGTAAGGAGCTGCGTAGATAAGGCACGTGTCGTAGCGTTGCTTGCATAGTAAGGCTTGCGATGCAAATGCATGCGATGTAACACGTGCGTTGTGAAGGGTGTTCACCCACTGCTGGTCATTCAGTATAATCTGCAGATGGAAAAGTCCACTGTTAGCACATTTAAAATAAGCAGTACAAAAAAATCTTGATTTTGTTAAAGCGTAAACAGATCAATTCTATGTAGTCTGTATTATTGTGAAAATCAACAGCACAATAAAAAATCAAATCTCAATTTGTGATTTTAACCTCCCATACTTGTCTGAATCCCATGCCTCATTTGTTAACACTCTCTAAACAACTGTAGCATGTACATTAGGACATAAATAAAGAGATCTTTTTGCCAGCCAATTGGCAGCGTACCCATCTCACTTCATTAGGTTTAGGATATGGTACACCAGTAGCAATTAACCCCTTGGATGCGTCGGATGGCCGGAGCCGTCCGATGTCACGGTGGGCGTGTGCGGAGAAGGGCCGTGGGCCGTCGTAACCACACCCACCTTTTATTTTGCACGCACCGCAGCGGAATTTCCGCCGCTGTAAAAGGGTTAAGCCAGCTGATAAGTTGAGAGAGGAAGGGTTATGCTACAATTAATGGGAATAATAAAAGCTATGAATAGCATGTTCACCATCATCATTTTAGGCAATTCCTACCAGTTCAGCAATAGTGAAGTTGAGATTCTTATGCTCAAACTTACCTTCATACAATTTTAGAAGTCTCAAAAAATGCCCTACTTTTTTTATTCTTACCATGTTAGTTTTCAGTTGGGCATCCTGTCTACCCTACTACTTATCTAATGTCTGACAACATCTTGCTTTAGCTTTATGATGTCAGCTTGATAGGCAACAAATTGGCCCTCATGTCAGACAACATCTTGCTTTAGCTTGATGATGACAGAGAGCCTCAGGTCAA
Source organism: Lissotriton vulgaris (assembly GCF_964263255.1). Lineage (NCBI taxonomy): Eukaryota > Metazoa > Chordata > Amphibia > Caudata > Salamandridae > Lissotriton > Lissotriton vulgaris. The sequence continues at coordinate 1,410,141,876 of NC_141695.1, read as the reverse complement.
ATTGTCCTTGTGGAAGCTGACCACACAGGATGAGATATCAGAAGTTATTCAGTAGGTTACTATCTATATTCATGACTGCAAGGCAAGCAGGAGGAGGAATGGTAAAGGACTCTGAACCACTCCAAGCACTGGGGCCTTTTTGAAAGTGGGACAGAGATACAAAAACAGAGATTATCCTCACCAACAATCCATCTTAAGTATCAGAGTCCAACATACAGAGTGCAGGGGAAGACGCTAAATGAGCTTCCTTCCGTGAGAAGGAAACAATATTGTTCTAAAGAGAGATAGTGCATTTCAGCCGCAAAGGCAGCAATTTCCATGAATGGAACATTGCTAGCATCGGGATCTAAATCAGGCTTTAGTAGCATTGGAAGCAGTCTGTCTTTTAGTAACAATAATGATCAACACAATGTGACACATATTACTTCCATCTTGACAGAAATGACATTCAAGCACAGGCCCCCACTGGAAGGTAGTGAGGACATTCAGATGCTGTGAAAGTCTTTTTAATGCCTGAAGGAATGATTGTGAGATATATTTACCATATAAATTGGTCAAATGATGCTGCATGCCGGAAGACTGCTTTTCAGTCTCTGCTATGCAGAGACATTCTGCTGTGAAACTCTGCCACTGCTGGGGATGTATGATGCGACATCGCAAACGTTTTCATCGCAAACATTCACATTGCCGTCTTTACATCGCACACACATTCACAACGCACGCTGACACAACGCAACCCTTTACTTTGCTCCGCCATTGAAATGCATACAAAACACAATCACTATGCACACAAACACCCCGCATGCTTTAACATCGTATTTTATTCAGAAATAACAACAACGTGAAAAGCAAGTATGCGGTTTAATACAGCGCTTTTACTATTTTGTAGTTTTTACAAAGTTAACCTTGTGTGGGTAAAAATGTCGATTCGCTAGTACCAGTTTTAACACCGACTCACAGCAACTGATAGGCGCCTGTTACTGCGAGGGCAGAGGCCATTGCGGTGCGTCAACAAGTGCAGCAGCAGCTTAGCAACTACTGATCCACTTGAGGGACGACCTGTTTCATGTAAAATCTGCAAATTATGCACAACGTGCTGCAAAAATGTAAAGAGTTGTAAGTTCCTAATTAGCCAAAAAACATGGCAGAATGTGATAAGTCCCGCAGCAATGCTAAAAATAAAAACTAAATTATTCCGGACTGCCACACCAGCCATCTTTTACCCCCTGCTGCTGCTGTCCCAGGCTAGAACTGCGGTGCATTCAGTTTATGGGAAATGTGCACGCGATGGGCATCTTTCCATCAAGCCGATTCCTATTCCCAAACCATTGTAGATGTGCTTCCCCATTCCTCGTCCATTAGTGCAAGGGTTATTTTGTTTATGGATATCAACAAAGTTCCATCTTTTTGACTCTTACAAACCTTTCAGGAGGCCCCCAGTGCACCTCCCATCCCTTGGAGGCCCGCAATGCATCTCCCATTCCCTGGAGGGCCCCACTGTATCTCACCCCAGGCCCCCACTGCACCTCCCCCCAAGAGCCCCACTGCACCTCCCCCCCCAAGGCCCTCACTGCACCTCCCATCCCCTGGAGGCCCCACTGCATCTCCCCCTACTGCACCCTCCCCCAAGGCCCCCAGTGCACCTCATCCCCTGGAGGCCAACACTGCACCTCGAATTCCCTTTGGGCCCCCACTTCACCTCCCTTCCCCTGGAGGCCCCCACTGCACCTCCCCCCAGGCCCTCACTGCATCCGCCCGAGACTCCCACTGCATTCCCCCTGGGGCCCCCACTACACCTCCCATCGCCTGGAGGCCACCACTGCATCTCCCCCCGAGGCCCCCAATGCATTCCTACCCCAGAGGCCCCCACTGCATCCCCCAGAGGCCAACAAAGCATCCTGAGGCCCCCCACTGCACCTCCCAACCCCTGGAGGTGGCCCCCACTGCACCTCCCCTAGGCCCCCACTGTATCTGCCCCAAGACCCCCACTGCATTCCTCCCCCCCGAGGCCCCAACTACAACTCCCATCCCCTGGATGCCCCCACTGCATCTCCCCCCCGAGGCCCCAATGCATTCCCACCCCAGAGGCCCCCACTGCATCCCCCAGAGGCCCCCAATGTATCCCCCTGAGGCCCCCACTGTACCTCTCATCCCCTGGAGGCCCCCACTTCACCCCTCCTAGGCCCCCACTGCACCTCCGATCCCCCCCTAGGCCCCCACTGCACCTCCCATCCCCGTTAGGCCCCTACCGCACCTACTATGCCCCCTAGGCCACCACCGCACCTCCCATCCCCTGGAGGCCCCCACTGCACCTCCCCTCGAGGCCCCCAGTGCACCTCCCAACCCCTGGAGGCCCCCACTGCACCTCGAATTCCCTAGAGGGCCCCACTGCACCTCCCATCCCCTGGAGGCCCCCACTGCATCTCCCCCGAGGCCCCCACTACATCCTCACCGAGGCCCCCACTGTACCTCTAGTCACCTGGAGGCCCTCACTGCATCTCCCCTCGAGGACCCCACTGCATCCCCCCTGAGACCCCCACTGCATCCCCCCCCGAGGCCCCCACTGCAATCCCCCCCCCCTGAGACCCCCACTGCATCCTCCCACTGCATCCCCCCTGAGGCCCCCACTGTAACTCCCATCCCCTGGAGGCCCCCACTGCATCCCCCCCGAGGTGCCCACTGCATCCCCGCTGAGGCGCCCACTGCAACTTCCATGCCCTGGAGGCCCCCACTGCATCCCCCCGAGGACCTCACTGCATCCCCCCGAGGACCTCACTGCATCCCCCCTGAGGCCCCCACTGCATCTCCCACCCCTGCTCCCATCACTTTCAAAAACTAACAACCATGTAGCGCCTGCCTCCGATTTGATAGCTCACTCACCACAATGATATTTATTCTGTTAAAGCGGTTTTGGGACCAGCCCACATTCGCCATCTGCAGTGTACATCTGAAACTGGTGACAAGAACCCATCCTGAGTATCCTGATATTGTCCCTACAGTTTTCTATAAGGATGAATGAGTGAATGTGCCTGGCATTAATTTTCTTGAGACTCAGCCCTGAATCTCCGTACTGTGGCAGAACAGAGCATCCTCCTTTGAAGTGAAGTCTCTTCTAGCGACCCCCGACCCGACCCTTAACCCAAAAGCACACATTCCGCAACAATTACAGCACATGAGTTATAAAAGCACATGTTCAACAATTACAGCACTGCCCCTCCCAGAGGCTCCCACTGCACCTCCCACCCCCTGGAGTTCCCCACTGCATCTCGCCTTCCTGCTCCCATCACGTTCAAAAAATAACAACCATGTAGCACCTGCCTCAGATTGGATAGCTCACTCACCACAATGATGTTTATTCTGATAAAGCAGTTTTGGGACCTGCCCGCATTATCCTTCTGCAGTGTACAGCTGAAACTGGTGACGAGAACCCACCCTGAGAATCCTGATATTGTCCCTACAGTTTTCTATAAGGATGAATGAGTGAATGTGCCTGCCATTAATTTTCTTGAGAGACAGCCCTGAATCTCCGTAGTGTGGAAGAACAGAGCATCCTCCTTTGAAGTGAAGTCTCTTCAAATCATCCCTGACCCAACCCTTAACCCGACATTAGACGTACCACAACAATGACAGCACATGCCTTTTAAAAGCACACGTTCTACAACAATTACAGTGTAGGAGAGTAGGGTCTGCTATCCTATGGTCACCCCAATTTTTGCTTTTTGCTTCACTGGTTTTTGAATTAATGTGGCTGTGGGCCTGCTAATCAGACCCACAGCCTGCTGTTCTCTCTCTAAATTACTATCCATGTACTATAGGTACATCACCAATTTGGTACTGGACACCTTATCAGTCCCTGTACCATGCACTATAGGTGCCCAAGGCATAGGTGCATCCAAGGCCTACAAGGGGCTGCAGCATATCTTTTGCCACCCCTGGCTGACCATTCAAATCGACACAACTGGCTGATCACTCAGCTGGGGCAAGGTGGTGTAATCACCCCTTGCTTAGATATAGTATACCTGTATCTAACCCTATATCTGGACACATATATACCTATCAGTCACTCTTATGGCAGTCCTTAACAATCCTGGAGGCAGAGTGCTTGATTTTATGTGAGATGGTGCTCTAGCATGAGCTGAGCCTGTCTGCAGAGGTCGGAACCATTTCCTTACTGCTGTTCCAGGATATTGCCATACCATATACTCTTAAGTGCATTATAATCCTCGCGGTTATTGCTAACTTTGGTTTGGCCTTATCAAAACATGTTGTGTAGGGTGTCATACACTTTGGAATACTACCCCCTCGCCAGTTCCAGCGACGGGGGTAGCATTCCACCCTTCTAGAGGGAGAAGACATGTTACTTTTCTTAAAACGCGGTTAATCCTAACCAGAGCCTCAGCATCACAAAATGGATGCTGCTGCCCCGACACAAGTCTGACCTTCTGCTGCTGACCGAAACTTGGCAGAAGAGGCCTGGACAAAAGGTTTCCTGTCACAGGGAGGTGCTAGACCACCCCAGACAGGAGATAGTGGATTGGAGTTGAAAGAAACTAGACACTGCCTGGGGCACACAAGGTGTCCCATGCAAAATCCAGTCAAACCGGTTCTGGGGCACTCAAGCCCCAGCTCTGGCGTGAAACTGGACAATGGGAAAGGGGTATAACCACCCCCTTCCTGGGTCCCACCATTGGAGGGACCTAGCAGGTAATCCAGCCCCTTGATTTGGAATAAAGGTAGGAGCTGTGCCAATGCACATCAGATTATCCTGACTGAAACTTATGAAACGAAACTCTGGACCCTTCGACATCCCACTCAACGTGGAAGACTGAAGAATCTCCCTTGTGGTCAAGGAGTGACCACCCTGTGCAAGCAGGCACCATCCAGCGTGTCAAGGTTTGCTTTGTTGCAGTTCCCGCCAGAACTCGAGCGACAAGACCCAGCTTTCCTGCCTTCCAACAGCCCGATCCACAGTCCCAGCGAATTGGAGACCTGTGGACATGACCTGAAGCGTGGGGCCTGCCATCTTGAAAAGACCACGAAGTGCTGACCGTGCAGCTCCCCAGGCTCCCTCGAAGCTGTGCATTGGGGTTTGAAAAGCCCCAGCCTGAGCAGCTTTTGCACCGAAGCTCTCCCCTCCACACTCACCGAGTGCTGCGTGGGGCCCTTTTGCATTTTCCTGCTCAATGCGTTGGTCCAGTCACTTGCCCGTTGGCTAGCGGCCCCAATACTGACGAACCTTTGAATTTACACTGCTAGTCTGGTTGCCCCAGACTGGCCCTCGCTCCCATGAGAAGGAGCAACCTCTCTGACCTTTCAGGTCCGAGTAAGAAGCGATCTTTGAATCCTGCATTGGTTGCCTTTGCCAAGGCTTGTTAACTCTGATCCGGAAGCCGATACCGCCGACAGCGAGAGCCTTTGTGGGACAGCTCGTGATCCACTCCTGGACATCCTCGGTGCCCCAGAGTCCATCTGATTGCGCCAGACATTGCCTGGTTCCACCCTGGTCACAGCTGAGTGAACCAGACTCTTTCCCCTCTGCTTTCAGGTACTCTACATCTTCGATCCACCCTTGGATCACACCGGACTCCTCTCTTCTGGACGCCTGCAGCATCTTCATTTCCAGGCACCATCGAACTGCGCGACTAAACTCGACACACTTTGGCACCTATGCACCCGCTTCCTGTGGGTGAGGTAACTCATGAACGCCAGTGCTCCTGTATTGGTATACACCTCTAGTGTCTAAGTCTAAAAGTTTGGTAATTCTAGTCCAGTCGGAAGACTCCTAAAACTGTAACTCGATAACTTTTACGCACCATTGACTTTGCATTGGTGCATGCCTGTGCTTTTAGCGCTGCACCCAAGTCCCGCGGACTTTTCCCAACTTCATCACTGCTAGTCCCGAATAGTCCCAGTGATTCCCAAGGCCCCAGGCCTTACCACTGTTCGATTAGTGATACTTATACCACTTTTTTAATATATGGTTTGAGTGGCCACCGGCCTCATCCATAATTGTGCAACTTTCATATGTTTTACTGTGCTTTTGTTTAAACGCTTGTGCTTCTAGACTCATAAAGAGTATAGAGGATTATTCTATTAATAAATACATATATTTTTATAATATATAACTTGTGTGGTGTCCTTTCATTTGATATTACAGGATTGTATTTGGTAAAACAGATGGCTTCACATGCCCTCTTGAGTTTAGCCTGAAGGCTGCTTAGTCCATGCTACCCCTAGGATAGCTTGTCTATAAGGTTGACTTACAACCACCACCATAAGGGATTGTTTGGACTGATACAAGGTGCCCCAGAATTGGGGACATCATATATCAGGCCAACTTCTCACACTTACTTATTAGAACTCCGATGACACCGGTTCTTTTGGATATTAATCTAAAACGTACAGATAATCTTGCTGCGTTACGCCCACTTATGTATTGGATAAGAATTTGGAGAACAGAAGAGCTTATTCACTACAGACTGGGACTACAAGAGATAATGCCCTTTGGCATCCAGAAAAACATCTTATGGTTTAAAACACATTGCCTCTTGGTTTAAAAGAATAGGACTGTTAAACTACTGGGAAAAACCTCAAGAGTTAACAGAAACCTGTAAAAAAATAGCAAAACATTCATTTTGGAATTATTTAAGTAACATACTGCTACAAGATTCCAAAAAAGGTTCGTTGACTATAAGGTTTCTTCAATTTAAAGACACCCCCAAATTTGAGATACTCTTGGATGAGATTAATCCCCCCCCCCGGTCGCAAAAGATTAACCCCCCCCGGTAGCAAAATCTTTATATCTTAAATTCAGATACGGGGTCCTGCAGACTAACGATAAGAAATCTAAATGGGGCAGTAATTTACATGATAAAGATTCGGACAAATGTGATTCCTGTAAAAATGTCACATCTGTCATAGAAAACGATATGCACATCTTTATTTTTCTGCCCGGCTTATCGGTATTCAAGAGAAATGTGGATTAAACCTTTATGTAACATTCTTAATTTGAGACACTGCAGACAGGCAGAACGGATTTTACACTCTGATACAACTCGTCTGATAGTATTCTGTGTGTCTAGGTTTCTTATGAGCATAATGTTTCTCAGAGCCAAAAGAGGTTTAAAGTTGTAATAGCAGCAGCACTTTATCTAAACTGTTAAAAGAAAATTAATTTCTATTTTATAATGTTTTACGTCAGTCTCTGTTTTTTTACACTGAAGAATTTCAAAAGTGATTAATTGCTCGTATATTAATATTCTAATGGAATGTAAGTTTTTAACCTTAATACCCCTGTTTATTTTTAATTTATTTAAATAATTTATTGTATTTTTATAAATATAACCGATTTTATATCTAATTTATTGATGAACGATGGAAATAACCCCACCATCCCGGTTACATGGTATACTCACTAGGATTGCTAATCTTTTGAAAATTTGCTGTAATGACGTTTTTTAAAATCAATGTATTGTATTTTTACTTTTTCTGCACTTTTATGGTCCAAAGCCGACCGAAATAAAGTATTGAATTGAATTGAATATAAGAGAACTGTGTAAAGTTTAACACCTTCAGCCAGTTCAAGTTTTTTTAAGGACTCTCATGCCCCAGGATCCTATGGGATTTTCGCTAAAAAGACAAAACCGGTTGAGGCGGTCACTCAAGATTAGTGAACACTAGGCAATTATGTATCATACTGTTCCCCGGCCATACCAACCTTACAGGGGCAGGATGGGGGAGAAGGTCCAACAAACAATACAGTACAACCTGACAAAGCGAGTCCGACATGTATTACCACAGTAAACACAAAGACATCTAAAGTGCTATAGAAATGAGAAGTTTGACATCTGCATTTCCAGCTAATTTAATCCAGTGGTTTGATTTTTCTTTTGCACTGGTAGGACATGCAACAGACAGAAGAGATAACATGCACTACTCAAACGCTATGCTCACAAATCAGGCATGAGACACTTTTAAGGCTGTCCACCAAGTCTTGTACTACAGAGAAGCAAGGAAAACAAAAACTAACCAGAATATTCCTACCTGTATTTAGTTACCTTCTATCCAATCTGTGTATCGTTATGCTTACCATGTGAAATCATCCCAAAGTGGCACATAGTTTAGATATTTGAACTTGTACAAAAAAGTAAAAATAAGATGACCTCAAATTGCTTGAACAGTATGGACTTCTCAGTGCCGATACCACACACTAGTGGGCAAGCAGTCATGTTGTGCGCACTCAGCCTCAAGGTAGAGGGGTCCTGTGGGATAGTGACTGAGTGCAGGTCCACAATGCTGTGCGAGACCTTAACTCCTCTGGCAGCTGAACCCAGCTCTGGGACGGCCAAGGTAGTGGCCTAGGTGGGAGATGCCTGTAGGCTGGATACCAAAGAATATGAGGGGCTTGCGAGAGTTCAGCACTTCTAAACAGCAACTAATACACAGGAATAGTAAGTATCTGTGTTTCAGAATTTCTATTTAAAGCATTTACCCACTTTGCCTGCAGGTGCAATTTATTTTAGGAAATGTGCCACAAGAAGACGTATGATGGCAATGAACAGACGCCGTATGTCGTGTAGTCAACCTTCGCTCACAGCTCCAGATATTATTTTGCTAGTATTTTAACACTTCAATCTCCAGTGCGTGAGTGCTGCCCTCAATCACCGTTCATGTCAGGCAAGCCCTCAAGCAGGAGCAGTCAGTTTTGAGAGGAAATGGGACTTTCTCTTTCATACTTGGCACCCGCGTAGCTAGGGGGGGGCGAGGGGGGCGGTCCGCCCCAGGCGGCATCATTTTTGAGGCGGCAGCGCGGTTTAACTAAATCCCACGTTTGTTCCTCTCGGCCAGGGGCGTAACACAGCCCTCCAGTCCAGAGGCCCCCTCCGCAGCCAGAAACCAAAATAAATCAGTTTTGCTTGGATGTGACAGGTTACGTAACTTACGTGGTTACGCTCTCTCCGCCGTTGCACCTCACAGCGGCCTCTTTTTGAATTAAATTAGGAGTGGCGCGCAGTTTTTCTCCATGTCTGTGCCAGCTCAGCTCTTCATCCTGAAGGTGGGCTGATGTCGTGCACATCGCGCCGTGGTACTAGGGGAGGGGAGCTCTGGCCAACGCTAAATAATCGAGCCAGGGAGAGCAGCAGGGTAAGTGGGGCAGTCTATCGGATTGAAAATCATAACTTAATTGAGGTCAAAGTCCCGGGCGGGGAGAATAAAAGTCCTGAGCGGGGACCAAGGCGGATCAGTAGCAATACCTGTCATGGATATATTCAGGGCACAAGTCCTAAAAAAAGAAGTGGGGGGACGCTCCAAGTTAAGTGGTGTCACCGGAAGTGACGTCACGAAATGTAGTGACTCATTACCAAAGGTTACAAGGCGATAGGGGCAGGTTCAAAGGGCATCAGCAGCTCAATTAAAAACGGCAATCGCACAGCCAGAGCTATTTATAAAAAGAAAGTCAAGCATATCACCCTCGCACTAGTTGAGCTAGACTTGTTCGGCAATCAACAGCAGCGTTAACTGTAACATGCACTACCGTGTTTACCACGCCCCCTTTGAGCACAGTACCATAGTATCAAAAGAGTTGTATTTCAGAAGCAAACTTCCACTAAATCTCAGGGCAAGCGCTGGCTGCAGTACCCGGGCTCAAGAATGTCTGCATAATGAACGATTTCCCTGCAGACCGCCCTAGGTTTGGAAAGAGGACCTGCATCGAGCAGGAGAGCATACCTGCCTGCTCGAGGAGTTGTACTGGGCCTGCCAGAGAAGCCAGCCTGATCCACACGCAAAACGGGGAGCATGTGGCTAAAAGAGCTTCGTTCGCCCTCTCTCTACAATAGGAGGTGAGGTTCGGTGAGTGCTGAGCGCGCACGCAGGTGCAGCCTCTGGTATTGACTCCATCTTTTGGGCAGGGGGGATGGCGTCCACCCAGTAAAAACCTGATAAAATAAGTGGGGGGACGCCGTCCACCTGCGTGGTACCCCGACTCGAGCCCTGGATATATTAAAGTGTTTTTATTGTGACAGATTATTTTATTGATGTGGCATATGGCTCAGGACACGGGGCCTCCAGCGCTCCGGGCTGGTTAGGGGCTTCTCGGAGAGTTCCACTGCACTTTTATTTGGCAGTCTGTCTGGGAGACTGTCTCGACTGAGAGCGACGGTAGATAGGCGGGGTCACAGGCTGGCATTGTGCAGTATGCCCCTGGCTGATCTTTAGAATGGTGAGAATAGGGTGATTGGGGGTTATTTCAACAGGGGGAAGTTGGCCTTGGCATTTTGTGTGCTGCGATCATCGAAGTCAGGGCACCGGCAGAAGGGGCTGCAAGTGGTCGGTGGAACTGGGAGGGCATGATTGTCTGGAGGAAATCTCACAGCCGTCCACCCATTGACCTTTTCTGTCAGGAAGTTTAGAAGTACTCCAATGTGTTTGCAGACGCTGTGTTTAGTGTGGGCGGTGTCCGACGTGTTGATTGCCACGCATGAGGAAAATCTGCCCCCTCCCCAGATCTGGGTTTAGGATTCTGTGGTTCTCTCTGTGTGTATTTATTCCCTTCTCCACCAGCATTACTGATGGTGTCTGGTCTAGCTTCACCTTCTGTATTCCGTATGTACTCCCGTCCAATTTTTATTCTTCATGGGCAGGAAGAAAAAGAAAGTAACTAAAAAGCCTCATGTTTTAAACTTTCCTTTGCCAGGGATTCGCCCCCCACAAAGTTAAAGGCAAAACTCCTTAATGAAAATTAAAAGTTAGATTTATGTAAAACAATTCAAAGGCAACATATTTATTTTGTAGAATATTGTTTAAATAAACAGACAGTTCAGGTGGATTTCGTACATCATTTGTACAGTCCACATTCTATACGACCTCTGTTTCTAAAACGCCCATGCTTGGGAACGGAAGTCAGGCCTTTGCGTTTTTGTGGAGGAGTCTGCCCGGGCAGGCTGGTTATTATGTAGTGGTGTTTAGTGCCAGTTATGTGCCGTGAAAATGTAATTCCAGTTATTATTATAGGAAAAGTGTCAACACTTTGGTAATTTCAATAGAAGCATTCACTTCATGTCAATAACCATGGCCAGGCCTCCCTCTCCAGATTGTATTACTACCTCAGATGTAAATGCAGTGTTGTGTACGTTTCAGATGCCTACGTTTCATACATTGTAACTTTGAAGGTGCAGGGATTTTAATGTAATGTTTTTTTGTGTGGGTAGAATCATGAAAAGATGGAATCGTCACAAAGACCCAAACAAATGTGTATGTTGGAGAGACAGAGCTGTACTAAATGAAAGTAGAGCTGAGGCGATCCTCATTGATATGGAATGTATTTCTATATCCGAAGTGCATGGATCGATCAACACAGGCTGTTTTTTTCCCCTCCACTCCTTTACTTTCAGTATGATGGTGCCCTAGGTGCGAGTTACCAGAGACTGAGTGCTTGTTATCGAGATATTCATGGGTGCTGGTTATGATGCAGCTGGTTTTGAAGACAGTGCTGACCTAAAAGTGGAGTCAGTGGGTTTCCATCAGAATGTAGGTCACTCTTTGTTACCCATGGCCAGTGTCATGTAGGATCTTAAATGACACCACAAGTATAAAGGAATGCCCAACGGTAATCCAAGAAACAAGAGAGCCAAATGTTCATTTTAAAATCACCCTTGATTGATCCAGTCAGATATTGTTGATGGTCCACAGCATTTGTGCCCACTATAAAGGTAATATACATGGGATAAAGTTGGCTAGCCTGCAGTCCAGAACTGGTTATTGCCCCACATTTTCACATTATTACAGCTGTCAGAGAAAAATTGCATAATACTCTACCATCCATCCACTGACCATCCAACCCTACAGTCTTCACCCCGCAGTGTCAGAGTTCAAGGAAGAGCAAACTTTGAAAATACTTGCACAGACACAAAATTACAAGGACCTTGTAGACGGACAATTGTCAAGGAATTCAATAACTATGATAAAGCATGTAGAAATTAGGGGTGGATGTAACTCACATAATTCTGTGTAATGTAATCTTGCCGAATTACCTAAAAATTCAGTGAGATTACTCAGAATCACGCAAGTGTAATTTAGCACCATTTTCTTTGGGCACAAATACCCACTCGCCTTCAAAATGCACGCGAGGAGGCATTTTTATCTAAGAAATAGCCCTAACTGCAATAGAACATTATTAACAATGCGCGCTCCCACATGGTAAATGTGAAAGTGGAGAAAGATTTCCCCCCCAAACGGATTCAAGGCATTTAGCACGAGTTTCTTAGGACAAAATGCACCATCACTTTAAAAATGGATGCAAGGAGGTATTTTGCGCTAAGCAAATAACGATAAATGCAACTGAACATAAACTGTAGTGCAAGCAGCTGCTCACATTCTCTAAATGTGCTATCGCCATAGGATCCCCCCCTAAATTAGTCTTAATTACGTAAGCGGGTAATCTAGTTCTTTTTAGTAATTTCTCCTTAAAAAGTGTTGTGGAATGAAACAAAATTAGTCTGATTACTCCAGCATGATTGACATTATTCCCAGGCCTAGCCAGTGTAATTCCCTATTCCATGCTTTTGAACTGTGTTTGGGGAAAGTTCCTTAGTGCCAAGAACACATTTCCACAGTAAGAACTCCACAATATGTGGCATTCACTTAAACACCATAGAAGCACTTAAAACGTCATAACAAAGTACACCACTTTGAAAATGTGCTTGCATGGTGCTGGTAGGTGGGCAGCTACACAGTAGGTGGCCAAAATCTCAGGGTGAACATGCAGCAGGTCTTTGGCCATTAATAGCCATTGCAGTTGTCAATGGAAATAATCATATGTGTAGAAGAGAAAGAATTGAGAAATGAGCTACCACCATCCTTCAACCCTGATGCCCCTCTTTCTTGATGCCCTTGGAGAAAAAAGGGACCTATCACCATACGAGCTGGGTGGATAGATGGGACCTACTGTACGGGTAGTAATGTGACACCATATGGAGAGGTTAAAGAAGAAAAAGGAGACCCTGGGCCAGGCTTTTTCAGATTGCATCGAAGTGGAAGTCTCTAAAATGCTGAACTTGGGAGTCATTGAGCTCTCTTCAAACTAGTTGATGAACTCTGTTGTACTAGTGCTAAGTAGGGCTCAACACACCTCCACTTTTGAATGAAGTAGAGAGCGCTAAATGTTGCCATACAACCTTCTTCCATTACGTGTTAAGTTCATCAGTAAGTTGGGGGCTGCTCATTTTTTTTTACTGCCTTTGCATTGATTAGTGTCTTTTGACAGATTGCCTGGAACTCTGGTTCCAAGGAGAAGACTTTAACCTCCACTTCAGAGAACCTGGGTTAAGTAAGGCCCTTGCGTTGTGGATTAAAAATTATATTTTTTTCCAGTGGTTGGCAGATTATGTCTTGAATGACCTGGATAAAATGTGTGTTGCCTATTTAGAACAGACTTGCTGAATGACCACTGGGCCAATTATCAGATTCACCTCAAGCTGATGTTGGCGTTGAAATGAGCTAACTTCACAATGAAAACAAACATGTGTCTGACGGAAGCTTTGCCCATATTGTGCAACCTTGGTCCCCATGTGGGTGTTGGAAGGGTGGAGACTCTTAATTCCAAGATTCGGACCAATTTAAATTGCGAGAGCCCACCACCCAGACCTGTTTCCTCATTCTTGGATATCAGTAGGTATTGCTGGTACTTCATGGAGAACTATGGTTCTATTGTTTCTCTGCTTGTCGCTCCGACATCCCCGGAGGAGCTTTTGGTCACCTGAAAAGCTTTGTGTGAGGCACCGGACTTCTGGCAACCTTTGATTGCCCAACCTGATTCCTTTGATCTTCGCTTTTATTGGGTTATTTCCCAACTCCATGGGAGGAGTCAAAAACACATAGTGGCATTCGCTACCCGAAGTTTGTCATCTAGGCAGAAATTGAGGTGGCTGAACATCCTGTGGGAATGTGGATGGACCCAATGAAGTTCAGTTGTTTAGATAAAAAAGCCTCTCCTGGTGGCAAGTAGTTTCCTGGTGCAGTCTAATCTGAGAAGGGCAGTATGTAAGGACAAAAGTGCCTGACCGCTGATGCAGCTTTATTATTGCGGCATTTCATCATTTACCCCTGCAGTACCCGTCTTTTGGCTTTTGACAAGCGTTTGTGGGGCTCTGATCCAAGGGGACCTTTCAAACTCCAACTATGATGCTCCTCCGGGATACTCTTTAGTGTGGCTTACGATAAACAGACCGTTCATGTATCTCCCAATCCTATAGTTGTGGAAGCCCAGTCCAACTCCTCTTTACAGGGCCTATTGCTGGCAGTGATTTGTATTAGTTTTGGGAAGTAGTAGCTTTACCTTGGGGTGTAACCTGCTAGTTTTCCTTTGTAAATTAAGTCCAGTAACTTGAAGCAGATGAAGATCCCTTCATGTTAACTTTTGTTTGAATGTTTGTGTATAAGTGCTGCAGTAATGATCACTAATATCAGAACACGAGTCCAGAGGTATTTTAATTGATACTTGTCTGACAGTACCTAATAAATATATTAATATATTTATAGAAGTGTACATCTCAAGTAGGCATGGGGTTCAATTTGTAAAGAGCAATACAACAGCTGTGCAACATTAATGCAGTGATAAACCAGGGCATCTGCCATTACGAACTATACACTCTTTCTCATGTTCAGAAGTGCTTCAGTTTTCCAGGTTGTATATGATCACAAACGGCATTCAGTGCCCATTTGGAGGAGTGTGAAATACAGTTAAATTGTGTATTATGTTTTAGGTAGTCAGTTACATGCTTGACTGCAGCACAAAGGGCAGGGTAGATGAAGAATAAAACAATAAAATTAATTGGAGATAGGGAGTGTGCTCAGCCAGTAAAATGACTTCTCCGTGCACTTGCTCTTTTAAGAACCACTTTCTTCAATCATCCACCTTCCATTCTGGTTAGACTGGAAGGGGGCTGAACAGTATTGTAACTATAACTGTGTTACGAAGTGCCCTGGCTCAAGCATACACCATCTCCTTTGAGCTAGGTTGCTACCAATCAGGGGCGTAACACAGGTCCCCACAGTGAGGGGGTCGCCCTCAGTTCTGCACTTTGGCTGGAGAGCTCCAGATTGAGTCCGGAGGGGGCTCCTCCACGTTACCTGCAGGGGGGCCCCCTCAAGTTTCGTTACGCCACTGCTCTCGGCAGGGGCGGTTCCTCTAAATGAGATTAAACCCTACCCCCCTCTGTGACGAGTGGAGAAGGGTGGGATTAGACGCCACTATGCAAAATCCAGCAAGGTCAGGCAGGGAAAAAGCCAATCTGTGAAGTGGGGCCTGACGACCAGATGAAGGTAGGAGAAACAGAGCAATCACCTGCAATGTCGTGCATCTGTTTTATTGCGTGCATCTGTTTTATTTCATTTCACTTCAGATGGATTCAACACTGCATGCGTATTATGTATGGCGCACCTTACAGTTTAACTTGGGCCTCTAGGTGGGATGAATGTGGTGGTGCCCTGATGGCTGTTATTGATTATTTAGCCTGCAAAACATGTAAAGGAAAGAGGATAGACGACGTACTGCAGGAGAGTGGGTTGTGTGAATGAAGTTTAAAACACTATTACTGACATTTTAGATATGATTACTTTAAACTTATAAGGTTTCTTTAAGTCAGGGTACAAGTTCCATTAAAAAGTTGCTGCTTTAGTACTACAGGAACATTTAAGACAATGTGACCAAATAGCCCGAAATACTAAAAAGGGCCTTTTTACTTGCATGTGATGAGAATAGGAGTACACATAATTTTACAATTCACAAGACAGGCCAATCTTTGTCCCCCATTGCTTGTTGAGTCTTAAGCATCTGGAGGCAGGACAGCTAGGAGGGCGTGGTATCCAGTGTGCTCACTGTCCTTTTTCCCCAGCACCCCCCCCCTGCCCTCCTCCACCCTCCTCCGCCCTCCTCCCCTCAAGGGGCGGCAATCTGAGGGATAGCCCCGGGCGCCACAAGCTCTAGCTACGCCCCTGATACTTGGTAACTTACTTGTTAACATGCTTTAATCTCCATTCTTTGAAAATCTCCGACAAGCCGTGCCCCCGGATGATACGCTGATCTAAGTGTAAGTGACGATTTGAAATGGCCGGGAGAGGGGGGCGCAAGGGGGACTTATAATCAATTTCCACGTCTTCACACTGTCATTGATAGCCCTACTTGATTGATAGACCTTATGCTGAGGCAGGACCCATGCACATGCAGTTTCTGGCGCAGGGTGCCCAAGATATGGTGGGAGGTTTATTCCTTTCAAATTGAACTTGACATGCTGCTATGATCGTTCGTGTATAGTAACAATACTTTTTGCACCTAACTTTCGGGATACTAAATACTTTCCGCACATCACCACCACCCATGAACAGTGCACTTCTTTTTTACCCCCATTCAGTATCAGAACTTCTCCATGCCCACGGAGAGCACCGCTACTAGCAGCAGCATATCGGGATTTGGAACGAAATGGTGATCATTTGAGCATACACAGCATTTTTACTCAGCTGCTCAAGCTCACATGATTACCATATCACACTGTCAGTGGCAGAGAACATAGCTGCCACGGTTTAAGATTGCCATGCATAACATTTTCTTAATTTCAGTGTAATTATGAGTGACATTTCAACGACTATGAGTGACACTTTCTTGCAAGCAATGAAGTCATTGGATTAAAGTGCGCTAACAGGGCATGCAAACTGCACCAGCGAGCTACTCTGCTAACCAATTCGGCCCATGCTGAGTGATGGCCTGAGTAAAACAACCATGATTAATAAAAATAAACAAAACATAAACAAACGCTCGATTTGAGATATGTGTAGGGATAAGATCCAGTGTGGAAACCCTCATATTCACCACAAATCGGTGGCTTAGTCGCCCATTACCCCACCCCTAAAACTAGTAAAGTTATCATCCAAGCAAACTGATAGTCAGCAAACTGGTCGTAAAGAACACAGGTGGAACTAATCCTTTTAAACATATGGCAGAGTTACTCTACAAACATACGACTGCAAGCTGAGCCAAAAAATTAAAGAAGACATACATGATGACCCTCTGTAGTGAATCACACTGCGATTATTCACGGTGCTCACAACGTGAAAATTATACCAAGCACTCCTCGGATAATGTAAATGAAAAGAGATAATCACAACAATTGTAACGAGCACAAAAATGCAGTTATTGCTGCCTAAATTATCATTAAACACGGACCTAAACACGGTGGTGCCGATCTCTCACAGTCTCAATTCAAACTATAAATGATGAATAGTGCCTTAAAAACAAATGTTTACTTACACCCTTTCATTGAAAACAAAAACAAAAAAGAATTAAACAATGCTCCATTAATAATTATTCGTAATTTGCTTTTGTATAAAGACGACTTCTGCTTAAGCACAGAATACAACTCGCTTTTTCCAGGAGGCCTCCGGCGTGGTTTAATTTGTAACTGCTATTTCAAACTCTCCGGGTTCAATGTGATCAGGCGGGACAGAATAAGAACAAAGAATGACTTATGAATTATGGTCGAATGCACTCCATTTCTTTCAACCCTTTTTTAGATGCTGGAAAGTAAGAGTTCCAGGAGCAGGACGCCAGAGTAACCTCTCGGCGTGACTAGACAAATGTGCTGGTACCCCTACCGCGAGATTTTAACAAATGAGCAGATGATTGTCGTTCATTAATGAGCGGGGCTGGACAAATGTGCCCCTCTGCCACACATGTGAAGGTCTGGGCAGGTGAATGTTGAAAGTGTGGGTGGGCCTTACACAACTCTGAAATTAGAACTAAAACCTGCCCCCTACTGACAGTTTTGTACAACACAAGTCTGAGTGCAACTCTAGCACTCAGGTTGAGAAAAGGTGCTGCTCTGCCAGACGCGCACACGCTAGGAAAACAAGCATTGGCATAGGCAATAGGTCTCGCTTTTAGGACCAATATAGTGTTTAGCCATGTAACACTTTATCCTGGGTAATACAACATCTACTGTTACTTCATGTGCCACTGGTGAACAGCCACGCACACCTAAGTGTGGGCTTTATTGCTAGTTGATGAACACTGTTAATGTAATTCATCACCAAAAAGGGCAAGCCTGCAACCTAAAAAAAATTAAATGATGAATAAAAATAATGTCTTTTCTAGCTGCACCAGTCGGTGATGCAATGAAAAAACCTATATTGATTAATGGCAAGAATGACATGATGTACGTTACTTGATTATTTTTGCAGCTTCTTTTTGGAAATGTGAAAGGCTGTGAGGGATGAATTAGTCTTATTTTTATAGTTTTAACATTCTTACTGTAATTTCGCATTGTAGTTAATAGTCGTCATTGACCAGGGTTCACAATATGCAGTGCCTGGACGGAGCTTAAAGGCGATATTTTCAAAGTATAGCATGCCATTGAGTACTTAATTAATAAATCTAACTACCTAAATGCATCACAAAATCTCAAATAATTCAAGTAAAACGGTCTGTTAATCATCAGCTATCTTCCGGAGATAGCCTGGGGCACGTAATGATCTTGTGGCGCACTTGAAAACAGCGTCACTACATTACATAAAAAGTGTACTAAAAAGTCATGCAATTTTTGGGCTATAATAATTAGAACACAAACAACATATATTTCCCTTAATTTTTGCTTTTCCACATTATCATGCTAGTTTCACAGATATATACTTAATTTTTCCGATGACTCGCAGACCTATGAGGCATGTGCTCAAGCCACTAAGCTATCTCACAAGATCTATTTTCAGGAAAATGTTGGGGCTACATTTCCTGTAGAAGCTGGTGTTCATAACTCCAATACACTAGATTTGTTTTTATAAGAGAGTGAAATTGGCAGCTTGTTTCCTAATGAGGTGGAAGTAAAATGCAAACATCATTCCCTTTTTTATGCACAAGTTCCCTGACATCCCCACAACACAGGATTGGCATAGCCAACAGGTTTTTCCTCTGGGACCTATCGGCTTTGGCAATTGATTTTGGTGGGAACGGGCAGTATTGGGACACACACTGGGCAGCATCTGTACTCAGATGTGTGTTTCTGGAGCCTGCTCGGAGGATCTGTTGCTGTTGTGCCTGGCGGGAGGTTGTTTTACGGCGGTGCCTTTCCGCCCTACGAGCCACAACGCCACATCTCGCGACACCCGCTTCGCGGGTGCCACTCGCTCCCTGAGTTTTGTGGGAGCCCTGGACTTTGTTGTTGCCCAAGAACTGCGGAGCTGCTGACTTGATACCCCACCCACAGCCTTCAGCAGGACTGCGAGGACCAGCCTGCTGTGCGGCGATAATCGGCCGCAGCTGGTCCTCTTCCCGCCACTCCCTTAACTATTTAACCCGTGGGTAGTCCTTACGCGTAGCGGAACGCGTGCGGGACGATACCCGGACGAAGCCCGGACAAAGGGCGGGCCCTCAGAGGCTGAGGAAGGCTGGAGCTGGGCTCACCCCCTAACCTATATTCATTTTATTAACAGTGTGGTTTGACCCTTTGTTTTGGAGTTGTTGAAAGTTCTATTTGGGTTGTACTGTATTTTGGAGTATCCAGGTTCACGTATAAGGATGACCGCCAAAAAGCTAAGGTCTGGGAGAATTTTGGTGGGTAGAGCCTGTTCTAAAACTAAATCCAATCCACTTACAAATAAGGATGGTCTTACAACACAGTTAAAGGGAAATTGCCAGTTGTTTAGTCTCTGGGAACGGGGATCGAATAAAGCTATAATGACGAGACCCAAACCGAATGATAAGGCCGAAATTAGTAAGGATGTGTTAGATCTATTCCCTTCAAAGGACTTTTGCGATTCTGAGAGATTATTGGGGACAAACAAAAAAAGAAGAGGTCATAAGCCAGATAAATGAAACAGCAGAGAGTGATCCTCTTCTTTCAAATTTCCATTGCACCCGAGAGAATAATCCTAAAAGTGCGAAGGCTTTCGTTCATAATCCCCCCTCCAATTCTATTGAGCATCTTTCAAAACATTGCCCTAGAGGGTCCTGCCAAAAAACTTCCCCCAGCCTATTAGTTCAGGGAGGAGAGGAAAGTAACAAATCTGTATCCTCCGAAATAGACTTGGAGCTTTGTAAGCGGTATGTTGCCGATGAGTCTAGCAGGATTTAGAATCTGGCAAAGACTCCCGCAACATTTGTCCCTTCTGGCCTCCAATTGTATAGCAGTACGCCTTCCAATAAATCACACCTTAACAGTACATCATTGAGACACGATCTTAACATAACAGGCCTAGATGTCTCTAACCCAGTTAGATTTGACAAACCTGTCTCCGAGTCTCTGATTTCATTGGAATGCCTGCTTTCTTCTATATTATCTTTACTGGAAAAGTTTGTCGGGGGTTCGGATTGTGTTCTGGAAATGGTAACGCAAATCTTAAAAGTCCTATTGAATAACCGTCAGGAGAAGGTCACTCCCTCAAATTTAGGAATTAGCCCCACGGAGGGGGATGTGACAAATGACATATTATCAGAGAGTGGAGCTGCTGTTACCGATGTCCCCCAAGTTTCTGTAGCTGGGGAAAAGTTGGTTTCTCCTATAAATATCCTTGCCTCTAATTGTGTGGTGGAGCACGATAGTCCTATAGTTGTAGTTCCGGCTGCATTGAATGTGAGGCAGGAAAAGGAGTGTTTTGCGATTTTTAACCAACAGAGTGGTAAGGAAGATAAGGTGGTCTTGGAAGCGGCTGCTAGTGGAAAAAAAGGAAAAATTGGGAAATTAAATAAGAAGGGAAGAAATAAAAGGAAGTTAATCCGCAGGATTGAAAAAAATAGGCGGAGGAAAATCTTTGAAGCCCAGCAGGAAACTTTATTTAAAGAAGAGGTTTCAGAGGGGCCCCCAATTTGTTAAAAAAATATGTTAGGGGATATAAAAGTAGCTCAAGATTCTTCTCAACTTCCTCCTTTGGAACTAATGTCTATTCCACCCATAATAACACCAGCCTCTCCTCTATTGGTCCCTAAGCCTGTTTCTGTCGTTTCTAATGTTGTAAAGGGGGGGGGATTACATGTTGATAAGGGGGAGCCATTTAGGGCGGGTCATCAGGGGGTAACTATTAATAGACCCTCGGACATGGGTTTGTCAGTTCTTAACCCCTTAGCTAGGTCTTTTTCTGGCTTGACGGCAGGTGTAGAGGACACAAGCAGATCTATTGATCTTAGGAAAGAGGAAAATATAAATACATTTGTCCTCGATTTCTCTCCCCTGTTTGAGGCGGACTGTATCTTGAATAGAGCCGCTCTTCTTAAATGCTTTCAGGAGTCCGGAAAATTGGAACTAATCCAATCTTCGGATATAGACCTAATTTTTATTTTGAAAACAGAGGGAGGATACTTAACGAGGGCAAAGTTTCATTCTAAGCTCATTGTAAATCTGATTCTCCAGCGTTCTGAGAGCTTTCAGAGTAGGGGGATTGATTTCACGCCTTTCTGGGGGAACTTCTTGATGGATAGCCCATCTAAATCCTCAAAGGGGGCATGTTCTCCTGCACCTCTTTTCCCAATAGCTCTGGGTAGAAAAGAACGTTTTGATGTTTACAATGACTTAAAAATGTTCTTATCGAAAAATATTCGTTGTGTATCTGAAATTAATCCCCCCCCTCCATCGGTACGAAGTAAGAATGATGATGAGAGCTCCCGTTGGAATTGGCTGCCGGGTGTTCTCGCGAGGAAACCCACAACTAGTCAGGAAATGCAACCTGATTTTTAGCAGCAATCTAAAAATGTTGTCTTGGAATGCGGCAGGTTTAAAGAACAACTCTGAAAAAATTGAGTTCCTCCTCTCCTCTGAGGCCTGTGTGATCTGTCTCCAAGAGACGTGGTGCACTGAGAATCTTGTTGTGGGAAGCAACTACATTGTTTTGGAGGGTAAAGCCTCTCCTTCTTCTAGAGGCCATGCAAGAGGGGGTATTGCCTGATGTCTATCAAACCGTATAAAATGGACCTTTTCCCATTTTTTGCATCCCTGTAATCTATTTCAGGCTGTAACATTATTTTGTCTGGACAATGTGGAAATTCCCACTCCGATTGTCTCGATTATTGTGCATATTCCACCGGATGAATGTTTTAATCCTATCCTGAAGAAGGTTTTCTCCTATGCTAAGAAAGTCAGAGAGAAAAACCCGTCCTCTTACATAATCTTGGTAGGAGATTTTAACTGTAAAATTTCTAATTTAAGTTTGTCTCTATTTAGGAATAAATATAGGGAAGAATCTCTGCACATTCCCCAAGCTGTTCTGCCTGGGAACATTAAAACAAATAAAAGAGGGAAAATGCTTCTGGAAGAAGTATTCGAGATGGATGGGACCGTGGTGAATGGAAGACTTCCTTCCGATTCTCCGGCAAATTATACACATGAATCATATCAGGGAGAATCAATATTGGACTACAAAATAGTGGACAATTCTGCTTTCATTTTATTGAATGATCTTGTGATCTCTAAAACGTGTCTCAGCGACCATACCACTTTGGCCATCTCATTAAACATTTCTCCTCCTATGTCTGACCGTTGGTCGCTAAATAGGGACTTGGTCAGCTTTGGTGGTTCATCGGGGAGATGCTATTGGGATATAAAGGCCCTTAGTGGGCTGGAGAGCATCCTTGACGTTGCAATAACTGATTTGGTTAATTGGGATGGTGCTGAAATTGAACGTTTTTGGATCTATTGGTGGAAGTGACCTCCTTAGCCAGACAACCTAAAAGAAATAGGCTTCCAATCCCTCCTCCCAGCTCCATTCGTTTATTAAATAAATAAATAAATAAATTGGTAAGGGACCAATATTTGAATATCCTAACCGAAAGAACTCGAAGGATAGCTCTATTAAAAAGGAGAAGGAAAAGGAAAAGGTTGAAGTCCAGATTACGCAAAGATAGGGAGGACCAACTCTGGATGCAACTATGGGATTTTACGGCCAAGCAAGAACGTTTTGGTCTCTAATAGGTAAGGGTTGTGGTGTAAGGTTGAGTCCCACCCCTATCCCTATTGAGGAACGAACCTGGGTAGAGCATATTAAAAATCTTTATGCAAGTAATGGTGAAGCTTTTCCCCTGGGAAGTTTTAATGTGGTTCATTTGGCCCAGGAGGAACCTCCGTCGGAAAAGTCCATTGAGCTGGCCATAAGGGAAATGTGTTCATTTGGGGCTATGGGTCCAGACGAGCTGCCTATTTCCGTCTTAAAACAAAGTAGCATAAAATGGAGTAAAATCCTCTTTCCAGTATTTGCACACTGCTTTTCGAGTAGGTCAGTTCTTCCCTCTTGGAAAGAGAGTATTTTGGTCCCCCTCTTCAAGAAGGGTGATCGGCTTTCTCCTCAAAATTATCGCCAGATTGCCCTTCTGGATGCCGTTGGCAAAGTTTTTTCATTGTTAACTGAATGGGTGGATCGGAGTAACATTCTTCCCCTCGAGCAAACGGGTTCCCGTAAAGGCCATGGCACTATGGATAATTTAACAGCTTTGCAAGTGATAATGGATAAATACATCAGAGTCCGGGGCGGAAGAGTATATGCGGCCTTCATAGATTTCTCCACAGCTTTCGATAAAGTTAACCACCCCCTGCTGTGGAGGAAACTATCGTCTTTAGGCATGCCACCTTTACTGTTAGATTTAATTCAGGACCTCCACACAGATACCTGGTGTAGAAAAATGATGGGAGGGGAAAGAGGCCTGTCACACGCCATCCCCTCCGCCAATGGTCTCAAACAGGGCTCTCTGTTGGCTCCTTTATTATTCTCCCTTTAGGTTCATGATCTCCCTCAAGTTTTATCTTTGAGCAGTGGTATCGCTCCTGTATTGGGGGATAAAGCTATTGCATGTTTAATGTATGCTGACAACATATTGTTGTTAGATTTGACACCAAAAGGTTTGAACAATCGTCTGCATGCATTACATGTCTTTGCAGAGTCGCACTTTTTACAGATAAACATCTCTAAAAGTAAAGTCATGTGTATGACGGGAAAGAAAAAACACTCTTATGGGAATTTCGTATGGTCAATAGGTGGCCATAAGTTAGAAATTGTGAAATCCTATGTGTTTTTAGGGAAAATAATATGTGGTAATATGTGTGACAAGGCCCATATTGAGAATAATATGCGCAAGGCTTTGACGCAGGGTAAGGGCTTAAATGCACTCTATAAAGCCACAGGAAAACAGCATTTTCCCTATTTGCTAGATGCTTTCCGCGCAAAAATCCCTGCTTCATTACTTTACGGTATTGAACTTATTGATGTGAGCCATTGGGGTTTTCTTCACACTATTGAAGGCAGACTCTTGCGGCAACTAACTTCTGTCAATTCTGCCTGCTCAGTGGCCTCTCTTAGGCTTGAGTTTGGCATGAGAAGTAGCTGGGTTCAATGCTTAGCTGGGATAGTAAGATGGATTTTTTACCTAGCTAAATGTGAACCAGCCACGTTAAGACACCTTATTCAAAAGGAATTATTGGGTCCCTTAAAAGAGTTTTCTCCAATTGTAAAAAACTTTAGAAAGGCGGTCTCGTTATTGCAATTGGAGGAATCTACTCATTTTTCATTATCTATATACCAGTTAAAATCATCTTTAAAATTAGCAACGTGGAAGTTAAGCTTCTCGTTGGATAGGGAATCTTTTGCGTTAAAGAAAGGTGGTCTGCCGGTGATTAATTCCTATGCTTTTAAAACCATGCAATTCTATGTATCTTGGAATCTTCCCCATGGCATTCATCGCTTTTGGTTCTTAATAAGGCAAGATATGTTACCTCTGAATAACCTTTTATCCAAGTGGTACGGTTCCTCAAACAAGTGTACTCTGTGTAACAACTCGATCCAAGACCTCTCTCATGTCTTGTTTATATGTCCGGCTCTGTCAAACTCCCGTCGTAAGTGGGTGAGACCAATTTGCTTAAAACTAGGTATTCTATCTGCCAGTGCCCTTTCTGAAGCTATCCTAAATCCCCCCAATGAAATGTTTTGTTCAAGAATTTTTAACTTTTTTAAATGTTTTTGGGATTTGTATTTATGTCTGCTACCTCTACTGTGTAATAATAGAACTATTTTATACATTTGTATTGTTATGCTGTTGCAAATTTTATGTGGTCCTCTCACGAGTTCCAA
Organism: Lissotriton vulgaris; assembly: GCF_964263255.1. Taxonomy (NCBI): domain Eukaryota; kingdom Metazoa; phylum Chordata; class Amphibia; order Caudata; family Salamandridae; genus Lissotriton; species Lissotriton vulgaris. Next base: position 1,410,116,787 of record NC_141695.1, on the reverse strand, counting down.
ATCATAAATAAAAAAAACTTGATCTTTACTCAGATAAAAAGCGCCTAAAGTTCATTTGTTTCAGAGAGGAGCTAAATAAATTATTTACTGACAATCTCACTTAATGCAAATGTTATTTAAATACATAATACAAGCATTTATAAACATTCAGTCAGTTACAGGTGATAAAGTAATTAACAAGTGAGCGTACGTGCAGAGGCAAACCTAAATTTACTGCATACGGTGCAATGGCACCGGGTACCAGGAGTCTGAACTCCAGTTATGGTTTTACTTTTATATCTCACCAGCAGAGCGGGTGCTTGCTCCAGGGTTCCTGGCACCCTCAGTGCCCTACCAACAACTACCTGCAATTAAATACAACTTTTTGAATGCTGCTGAAATGGACAGCAAGAAAAGTGTCTGCTTTTAAAATGGCATACTGAAAATGATTTACTAAGTTGTACGAGAAATGATACCTCTTGTTTACAGTGCTATTAAGTAACATACGCTGGTGCTCATGTAAAGCACTCTAATGCCCTTGGGACAAGATTGCACTGTATAAAACTGCAAAAATAAATGTATCATGATGCTATGGATCATCAAAAGTCCCCTGGCATGGAGAAGCCAGTTTTTCTTTTTACTGGATGCTAGGTTCTGTGCAGTAAGACGGGAGGGAGGCACATAGTACAGATTGATAGGAACAAAGGTGACAGGTTCAATTTCCACCATGAGCCATTATAGGCAGACTACAAGGTCAAGTACTCTTATCTAACCAATGACTGTGAGGCCACCAACAGGCTTCCCTGCAGCTAAGCCCTTACGTTTGCCAGAAAGGGACACTATGGATCAACATTATATTGGATGCATTCGTAGCCAGACAATTTTTTATGCAAAGGCATGATAAGATGTACCAGGCGAGCTCACAATTATAACAGTGTTTATGTGACGCTGTCCAGAGGGCTTTATGCTGTGTGTTGGACAAAGATCCAGTCCCTGTCATAACACTTGTCAGCCCTTTCATCGGCCTTTGTTGCTCCTGTAAAAGCAACTGTGAATGCATGTTAAAGCAGCAGTTTGAGTCTGAAATCCCAGCGCCAGAGGAAGAAATACAATTACACATGGAGTCCTGGGTGCAAGATTGTAGGAGTTGAGCTGAATTGCTTTCATCTATTTACAGTTGCCTTTATAGAAGCTCAAGGAGACAGTATTGTGCCCGCAGAAACCAGAGGCGACCGCGGGTGCCAACAGGACCTTGGAGTGGAAGAAAAGCTTTTTTAGGCTGCTCACATTTGTAGTTTATGGAAGCAAAAGGAAATACAGAAATATGCGCCAAAGACCACACGGTGTCTGCAGCGCTTTCAAGCAACATATTGTAGTATGCGGGGAAGCGGTAAGCCGCTAAATGGGCAGCAAGCAACATCATGTACTTTTATGGAGTGCTGCAAAATGCAAATATTATAAAAGAATTTCCAAAAGCGTGTAGCCAGTTACAATTTGGGGGACCTCTATCAGATATGAACACATCGGGTGTCCTCTGACACCGGGATCTGAGACTCAAACTGCAGCTTTTCTAAACATTCACAGTTGCTTCTACTGGAGCGCACTATTACACATGGTGTCTGGAGCAAAAATGTAGGAGTAAAGCTGAATAGTTCCAATCTAATTTCAGTTGCCTTTACCGAAACTAAAGGAGCGACACAAACGTGCCCAAGACAACAAGGGAAGACCGTGAGTGACCTTGGAGTGAAAGTACATTTTTTGAAGCTGTTTACATTATAATTAAAGAAAGCACAAGACAATATTGAAATGTACGCCCACGACCACACTGTGTGTCTGCATCGTTTTAAAACAACACAACGTGGGAGGGACGGGACAGCAAGCAATTACAGGTTACGCATCTTTATCTTGAAGGTAGCTTTACACTTAAAAAGCCACACGGTTCACATACACTCTGTCATACGTTTGCATTCATATTTTCTTCAGTTCAAAAGTTGCCCTTTCATCTGAAATGCTTCAAACCACTCTTCATGTTGTTGATGAAAACAGAGAAGTCCGAGGTTAGATTCATCCAGCCATGGGCAAGAGATCCCACAGTTCCTACACACCTCACGGAGCTCGCATGAGCATGACAAATGTAACCCCGAGTGGTTCTGGAACACATGCAGACATCACGCACTTACTCTGCACAATGTGTAACATGAGAAAAATAACTTTGTTTATGCAATAACATCAAGTTGTCATTTAGCAGAATGTATTTAAAATAAAATTAAAATAAATTTACAAACGCGCACACACGGTATTTTTTTGAAAACAAACAGGGAACTGACGGAAAAAAGTTACAACACGTGTAAACATGTGTGGTTTGTTTGCTTTCAATTAAAATGCCACCGGGCAAGAGAATCTTTGATGCGATAAATGGTTTGTGGGGGCTTGGATCCGCATGCTGCAGTTGGGGGAGCCTGCTTACAGAGAGAGTAGGTGGGGAGAGGTGCCTCAGATGCAGCAGTGGTTGCAGCAGCGCCCTTCGCCCATGGCTACACAGGGCTTGGATCGCCTCCAGCAGCGCTAGCACCAGAAAAGACAAGCGCGTGCCTCGCGCCGATGAGAAGAGGAGGAGGCAACAGAGGATGGGGGGAGAGGAGGGGGCCAGTGGCTGTTTCCCTTGTATGAGCCAGCTGGGAAACCATGTTAATTACTAACAGATGGTTCTAGCCCCTTGCATGCTTGTGACGGAACCGTTCAGTCACAAGCCTCGGGTGAGCTGTGCTTGTGACGGAACAGTTCCGTCACGGCCCGCTCGCCGCGCCGGACGAATTAATGGGCGGGCGGGTTCGTGACGGAACCATTCTGTCACAAGCACAGCTCACCCACGAACCGGAGCGGTTCCGTCACAAGCACGGAACAGCCGCGCGGCCGCCCCACCCCCTTAGCGCTGTGGCGGAATAGCCGTCGTAGCGAAGGGGTTAAAGCTCATTCTCACACGGGGATAGCCAAACGTGCACGCGTTGCTATTAAAAGCAATGCATCACGTGCACGTTTTTTCCTGAAAACGGCAATCCATGGCTTAAGGTTTTTTTCTGCTAGGCCAGACCTAAAAACAGCTGCAGCCCGAGGCGAATGGCCTGGCTCGCAGCCTAGGAGGACAATCCCCCTGCAAGCCGTGATCACAGGGGGACACCCTGATAGAAAACAACAATGACCTGCAAAATACATCTCCTACGTGGTATTGATTCGCCAGGCTGCGCAGCTCATAACTGCCAAAGTTAGGTTGCTGTGCATGACATTTTCATAATTTCAGGGTAATTAGGAGTGGCACTTCAAAGACTACGAGTGACAGTTTCTCACGATCAAAAATTAAGCAATTAAACATATAGGAAAACACATAAATATCAGAAATGATCCCTATTTGAGCACCGAGAAACTCTAACAAGTCATTGAACTAGAGTGCACTAACAGCACTGTTCGAGCAGCGCCAGCGAGCTACTCTGCTAATCAATTCAGCCCATGAGGAGTGCTGGCCTGAGCAAAAGCAACCATGAATACTAAAAACAAACCAAACCTGAGCAAAATCTCGATTTATGGTATGTGTAGAGACAAGGTGCGGCGTGGAAACCAGCATATTCTGGCCATTGGCGGCTTAGACACCATCCCTAAAACAAAGTTATCCTCCATGCAAACTTATAGTCAGAAAACTCGCCGTAAACAACACAGGTGGAAACACTCGTTTTAAACACGAGGCGGAATTAATCTACAACCATGTAACCGCAAACTGAGACAAGAAATAAAAGAAATACCTGACCCCGGTCGGTGATTCATTCTGTACTTTTTCACCATGCTTACTACGTGAAAATGATCCAAGCACTCCTCAGACAATTCAAATAAAAAGTGATACACAACAATTGTAAAAAGCACAACATTCAGTTATTTAACAAGAAACTATATGCCTTATTTAACAAGAAACTATAACCAAAACAGATGCAGCACCTTCAAATTCAATTTAAAGTATAAATGATGAACAGACTTTGGTAGTGCGTCAGACACAAATGTTTACATGCACCCTTCATTGGGAAAAAAAACATGAAACAATGCTCACGAATAAAGTATTCGCCATTTGCTGTTGTATAAAGAGGACTCCTGCAGATAAGAATACAACCCGATTTCCCCTCCAGGGGGCCTCTGATGTGTTTTAATATGTAACTGCTATTTGAAACGGTCAGGGAGCAACATAATCAAGTGGGCCAGAATACGAATATCTGAATAAATGAGGCTCAAATGCCATTTCGTATTCCAAACCTTGATTTAGATGCCAGAGGCAAGGCATTCAGGAGCGTGACCGCCCGGCGAACCTTGAGAGAGAAGTGTGCCCTGTCCCACCCGTGAGCCCCCAAACCGAGCAGATGATGTTGAGGAGCCGGCGGGGGGGGGGGGGGAGTTTGCCCCTCTACGCCAACGTGTGACGGTAGGTCTTGGCAGGTGAATGCTGCGAGTGTGATTGGGTCATGCACGACTCTTAAATTAAAACTAAAACCACCTACATAGTCTTCTTGTCCGACACAAATTAGATTGAGTCTCCATCTAGCTGGTGGGGGAAAATCGCCGCTATGTGAGAGACACGCGCGCGCTAGGAAAAACACAGCTGCCTGCAGTCCACCGCCTGAATGGCCTGGCTCGCAGCCTAGGAGGCCAATCCCCCTGCAAGCAGTGATCACGGGAAGGGGCGCCTTCATTGAAAACAACAACGACGACGAGTTGCAAAACACACCCCGAATGTGGTGCTGATTGTTGATTCTTCAGTCTGCGCTGGCTTTTCGCTAAAAAGACAAAACCAGTTGCGGCTTACACTCAAGATAAGCGGCCTTGGCAATTATGTTTCATGCTGTTCCCCGGCAATACCAACCTTGCAGAGACAGGTTCGGGGAGAAGGTCAACAAACAATATAGTACAACCTGACAAAGCAAGTCAGACATGTATTACCACAGTCCAACAAACAATATAGTACAACCTGACAAAGAAAGTCAGACATGTATTACCACAGTAAACACACAGACATCGAAAATGCTACTGAAATTATAACGAGTTCGACCTCTACATTTCCAGCTAATTTCATCCGGTGTTTTGATTTCTCTTTTGCACTGGTAGGACACACACACAGACAAAAGAGATAACATGCACTACTCTAAAGTTGTGATCACAAATCTGGCTTGAGACACTTGTAAGGGCGGCCATCGAGTCTTGGGACTACAGAGAAGCAAGGAAACCAACAAATAACCAGAATACTCCTATCTGTATTTCGTTATCTTCTGTCCAATCTGTGTATCTTTATGTTTACCATGTGAAATGACCCTTAAGAAAAAAACAATCAATCAATTAGCAGCACTTTTGTCTTGTATAACGGACAAAGACGATTTAAGGGCAAAAAAACATCTTTGGACAATAGCAAACTCTTTTACTAACCTGTATCCCCAGCCTTACCTGCAATTTTATTTAAAACCTTATATCAAATATACATTTATGCTGTTACGGTTTGGGAGATACCCAACCAAAGTTGGAATCCCAAAATGGGAAAAAAATTGGCCCTCTAATGTCTGTAAATTATGTGGTAAGAATGAAGAAACTCTACAGGATATTGTAACTTTGCCCCCAAAACTGCTTGTTGAACGAAAGATGTTTTTAAAACCATTTTATAAGGAAATGGGAGTGAGAACGTGCAGAACTGCAATCATTGTATGTCTAAGAGGTATTACAGCTAGATTAATTCATCAGTTTGTCAAGTATATCCTTATAGCGGAAACAAAATTATGTAAGGAAGACACTGCAACCGATGAAATCCATGTAATGAATGCTATCTAAAATGTCAATAACTCTACAATAGTAAATGCTTTTAGGGATCACGGGGGAATTTTATAGAAATTTTTTAATTTAATTGTTATAAATGTATCACCTCATTTTATAGATAATATTTGCTGCTAGCATATGATTTTTTAATTTGTTGCCACAAAGTACATCAAATCAGTTTGGGAGATAGTATATTACGTTTATTTTAAGTTTAAAATGCTTTCATCAGAATTCTTTGCTTCCCATCCAAAGTATTCGATTTGGAACTAGAGCGCACATTGCACTTTATTTAACTTTTTGCTGCTAAATTGTTCATTGTCAACTCGTTGCACTTTACTTAACTTCTGCTGCTAAATTGTTCATCGTCAACAGTTGAATTAAGTATGTATATGAGCGTTGGCTAGTCTCTTTTCCACACTGGTACTGTGTTTTTATCGTTTTTCTTAAATCAGATTGTAAACTGAATTTGCTCTCTGCTGTTTGTAATGGTTTCAATTAATCAACTAAATAAACTTTACTTTACACTTTGACCCTGAAGTGGCCCAGAGTTTACATATTTGAACTTGTACAAAACAAAATAAAATAAGAATAAACTGACCTCATATTGCTGGAATAGTATAGATTTCTCTGGGCCGATACCACACACTAGCAGGCAGTCAGTCACGTTGAGCGCACTCTGCCTCAAGTTAGAGGGGTTCTGTGGGATAGTGACTAAGGGGCTGATTAGGATGGCGGGCAGAGGCACAACTGCAGTGCTGGCGGTGGCAGAAAATGTCCTTTTCCGCAATCCAGCAGTGGTTCTCGTGCCCGCCATATTACAATTGGCAAACAGCCCAATTTCCGTCCGCTGCAGAGTTACATGAACTGCCTGAAATCTTCGCCCCCACCGCTGCGGAGCGAGCCAATAGTCCTGTCCGCCGTGATCCAGCGGGTTACCAACCTCCGAAACTCTATTACCATATATTAATCTGGGCCCATATACACATTCACTGATACAGGCTGGTTATCGCTGCTGGGGGTCAACTTTTATAAATACATTAATAAGGATCAGTTACCTATATCATCTCACTAATGTTTTTACTGATCATAAGGCCTTTTCCTTTTAGTCAATTGACCTATTTAGTTGGACATAGTTGCTGGTGATATGAAATAGGTTCATTTATTCTCTATTTTATTATATAACCACAGACTCTGGAATAGTTTAAATGTTTTATCTAGTTAAAATCATATGAGCCAAACAAATGACAGTACTCACTCCATCTCTTCGAAGAAGTTAGATCAGTTTACCCAATTTTAGTACTCTATTTCAATGAGATCTTCACAACAGTACCTCAGGAAAAAGAGGATAGAGAGAGTAGCGCATTGACACAATGCACAGACATATATTTACCTAGGATGGTGTGGAAATCAGACCCCTCTGGCCAAGAGATTAATGGGTCCCCTGGGAAAGATCAGGTGACAGGGACTTCAGGACAGGATAGATGACCTCTCTGGATTCAACGCCTGCATCTCACCCCTCTCTGACACTAATTTCCTCCTCGATTTTTCTGCAATCTTCTAATTAGATCACCTCCTCGATTCTTCAGCGATCTTCTTCTAATTATTTGACTTTAAAATTCTAAGTCTCCCTCTTCAAATATTCGATCAGCATTCGGACAGCAACCCCGTCTCTCAGCATTTCTTTTGCTGTGACTGCGCACTGTTCTAACTAAACTACCTCAATTATACCTTTCTGAAGGCATGTACCACCCTAAATGTTTCAACTTTATGAAACTCCTACTTCTGATTGGAAGCTAAGAGGATGAACATCACACCATGCTAAGTTTAATAATTTTCTTTAGTTCTATGTTTTATGTTCCTGCCCATTAATTTGTTTTCCCAAGCTTTATTTCCCATCCGTATTCACAACTTTATCAACAACAATGTATACATTTTCCTGTTGTCCATGCAATTTTCAGGATGTCCAGCTGGTTCCCAGGACATGTACTGAGAATGGCCTTGGACGGGTTTCAAGATTTGACATCACTGTGTCTGGCTTGTCATCATTGCGCCTGCTAAGGAGCTAAGGAGTCATGTGCCGTGTAAACTTTAGCATCGTTCAGAGGCCCAAAATATGAACTAATAGAGAGGTCAAAAGAAAAAGTATTAATTTCGAAATAAAATGATTTCACTGTATACCACCTATCTCTACTCTAATCCCATTTGCTTATAAAGACTTTCCAGCATTAGCATTTAGTATATAACTCATTTTAATTTCAGTAAAGCAGATGCTTAGCATGTGAGTTTCCAAGCGGTCATTTTAGATGCATTTGTGTAGAAGCAGAATTTTCCCTCCAAGCGTAAAGATGTCATTCTGCGTAGATGCAGTTGACGCATGCGCATTACAGTTTCCCGCATTAGCAGCCATTTTAAGTTCCACTCGGATTATTTGATAGTAAAATACATATGCAAGCTTCATCTAGCTAAAAAATATATATAATGCAGTGCATTTTAGTATCACAATATATTATTAATACTATGTTACGGTATTATATGAGAGGATTGCGTCCGAGCAAGTATCTTTTATATGAGTCCTTGCTCCATGAATCCCCTCTCTGATGGTATTTATGCCATCATAAACTACCCGTACCCAACCAGATGCCAAGTTAACCATATCTCAATTCCCTTTCCTGTCTTTTCATTTTCCACTTCATCTTTATCTTTCACATTTTTCATTTTCTTGTACAATGCTACTTTCATTTCTTCAAGCTTAATTTCTTCATATTTTCTTTTCTTTCCCTGTTTATTTACTTCATACCTTTTTCTCATTCTACAACATTTGCACAATATCATTTTTACTAAAGCTATTATCGTTATTCCAAGTATAGGTAGTATTATTTGGGCTACAACCCATTTACCTATATTAGCAAACCAAGCCCCCTTCGATGTTATGCTATTTGTTAATTTCTTCGATACATTATCAACTTCCAGTGATTTCAGATCTTCCTCCAGTTTTGTGATATTTTTAATGTGCCCTCCAATTTCTACAATTTTATCTGGAATATAAGTGCATCAATGTTGCGCTTTCAGCATTTTACAGACTCCACCTTCTTTTGCCAATAATATATCAAGAGCAAGTCGATTTTGTATAACCATTGATCTAATCGCAACCATTTCTGTAATGATCATGAGAAAACCTCCAGCAGTATCAGTTGATAAGCTATCAACTACTGTAGATAATTGACAAATTCTACGTGAATTCAGAATTACTCCCACTGAAGGTATCAATGGACTAAATATGTCAACTACTATTTAAGTAGAACTAACTCTTTTATTACCGATTAGTTCTTTATTGTTGTCATTGCTTCCAGTGATTCTTTTCACATGATAAACTTTAGGGAATACTATTCCAAAATAGCAACTCCCATACCATTTTGCGGGTAGCTTAAAATAAGCCTTATTCCCACATACAAAATAAATTCCAGGAAATACTGGATCAGTTCTCCCTTTTAATCCCCAACCTCCAAGAATCAAAAAGTTATGTTCCCATTCAATGGAACCAATAAATGCGTTGTTACAGTCAGTCTTTAATCAATGGAGACAGATCTTCCCTTTCTTTTTTATATCTAGGGACATCGTAGCATGAGTCTTGCCAGCTGTATAAATTTCTTCCTTCTCAGCCCATGGTGAAATATGGCTTTAATGTTCATTGGCTTTCTTCTGAAAATCCTGTCTCCTTTCTTCTACTAAATTCCTAAATATATTTTCTTCTTCTTTTAATGAGCAAGTTAAATTATTCTTATGGGCTTCTGCTATATCTATTGCCTTTTGTATAAAGAAAAATTCACCCATGAACTGTGCAGCTTGATTACTAAGTGCTGGATTCATATTCTTTGGAATAGGAACCTCTGAAAATATCACATCTAAATTTGAATAAAATATTGTAGCTTTCCTGTTCTATAAAATAGACTTGTTAATACACTTCATGAAATGCCATATGTTAGTGGTAAATGGTGATATGTAACACCTTCTGCTACTGAAGCCGGTAATTTCATATATAAATAACAATCACTAATTTCCATGATGTCTGCATATTGAAACAATAACTTGGTGAATACATTTAAAGAAGTGTAATTATCTGTCACTGAGTGATGTATTTTTAAATCATCTGGTGCTTCTAATTCTATTTTATCTCCTTTTATATCAGCTAACTTTCCATTTGTGTCAGTATTATTTTTCTTTCCTACATTCATTAAATAAGGAACTGCTATTGTTAAAAATAACCAAATTACAATCACTAACAAAATGGTACATATACATATTCTACAACATTTCTTTAAGCAATTTCGTTTGGTCTTCCAGCAACTCTATTCTCAGCCATTTTAGTCTAAGAAGAATTCTCTTCTTTCTTTTACTTTATTTTCATATTTTCATTTCTTTTATTAGTTCAAGGAGGTCTCATTTCTCCTTCATTCTGTTTTGCTATTATTTATTAATCACTTTCTTCATTTATATCTAAATTCTAAAGTTCTTCAAGAATCACATAGGTCAATTCAGGGCCTTTGAATTTATTATTCAATATTTTTAGTCTCTGACTTCTTCATCTGGGTTTCTCAATTAATTGTCCTGACTGACTAGTGACTTCATTCACTTGTTCTGGTTTCTCACTTATTCTCTGTAGGTGATATTTTAATCTTTTGACACAACTTGGCCAGTTATCACCTTTTCTAACCCTTTTATCTTGCACTACACTTTCACTTTCCTCGTCTCTTTCAAAGGTTATTTTAAGGTCTCGGCCTGCCAATGCGCTTGCGCATTGCTGGCGGAGATTATAGTAAGGCATAAGAACAGTCTACCAATGGCGGATTAGCCATAGTTCATGTGATCTATGCCCGTGCACAAACCAGCCACGTCACAAACCACCATTTGTCTGTGCTCACATCACACTTCAAATGCTGCTGCTCCCCGCGTGCCCACACCAGCACTCTCCTATTTCTCCTCCAACCTCCAACGACCAGCCGCTCTTCCCATTCACACGCTCTGCAGGTCACCATTTGCCAGCATGCGGAGACTTCAAGACTTCAAGCTGTGGCCATAATCAGGCTCCTCTGCTTGCCGTAACCCCTCCCTTTCCCCCTTCCCTCCTGGTCAGCCTCTGTCTCCCAAGCACCTCGCTTAGGCACATACATAAACCACTCGCGTGCATCCCCCCTCCCCCGATCACTTTCGCTTTCACATCCGTCCATCTCCCTTGATATAGAACAATTACATGCAAAACAGAAAATGTACAGTTCAGCTGTTGATCTCCCAACTCAAGGCCGTATGTGCGACATCAAAGAGTTTAAATACCTATATTCCAAGAGCAGTGCTTGGTCTTGAAGACCCGCGTTAAGAAAATAACTCTAAAAGGATTGTATTTGCTTAGAGGTAAATCCCAACTGCGATCAGAGACCTTTGTTGAGAACCCCTAAAAGGCTATGTGTTGTAGGAGATTCATGTTTCTACTTAGTCTCACAACTTGTCTCCACCAGCACGGACCTCAACTGCCCCTGGACGCTTCCCCTCATGTGCTGCCATTTCCACTTCTCGCTCTGTTGGTTGTACACTCGTTCCCTCAGCATGTTTCAATAAGCCCAGTATGCCTGTCACACTCTACTCTCCATGTTACTGAATACACCAACCCAAATTTGGTTGGTGTATTCAGTAACAGGCTGCACGCCACACACTGCTGCACGCTTCACACTGCTACATGCTGCAGGCCACACACTGCTGCACGCCACACACTGCTGCACGCCACACACTGCTTCACGCCACACACTGCTGCACGGCTCACACTGCTGCACGCTGCACACTGCTGCATGCTGCACACTGCTGCATGCCTCACACTGCTGCACGCTGTAGGCCACACACTGCTGCATGCCACACACTGCTTCACGCCATACACTGCTGCACACCTCACACTGCTTCATGCTGCAGGCCACACACTGCTGCACGACACACTGCTGCACACCTCACACTGCTGCACGCTGCACACTGCTGCACTCCTCACATTGCTGCACGCTGCAGGCCACACACTGCTGCACGCCACACACTGCTGCACGCCACACACTGCTGCACACCACACACTGCTGCACGCCTCACACTGCTGCACGCCTCACACTGCTGCTTGCTACAGGCCACACACTGCTGCAGCCACACACTGCTGCACGCCACACACTGCTGCACACCACACACTGATGCACGCCACACTGCTGCATGCCGCACACTGCTGCACGACACCCTGCTGCCCGTCTCACACTGCTGCTCACTGCAGGCCACACACTGCTGCAAGCCAAACACTGCTGCACGCCACACACTGCTGCACGCCACACACTGCAGGACACATACTGCTGCATGCCTCACACTGATGCACACTGCAGGCCACACACTGCTGCATGCCACACACTGCTGCACGCCACACGCCACACACTGCTGCACGCCACACGCCACACACGGCTGCACGCCTCACACTGCTGCACGCTGCAGGCCACACACTGCTGCACGCCACACACTGCTGCACGCCTCACACTGCTGCATGCCTCACACTGCTGCATGCCACACACTGCTGCACACCACACACTGCTGCACGACACACTGCTGCACGCCTCACACTGCTGCACGCCACACACTGCTTCACACCTCACACTGCTGCACACCTCACACAGCTGCATGCATCACACAGCTGCACACCACACACCACTGCACACTGCTGCATGCCTCACACAGCTTCACCCCACACACTGCTGCACGCCACTCACTGCTGCATGCCACACACTGCTGCAGGTGGCACACTGCTGCACGCCACACACTGCTGCACGCCACACACTGCTGCACACCTCACACTGCTGCACGCCTTACACAGCTGCACGCCTCACTCAGCTGCACGCCACACACCGCTGCACACTGCTGCATGCCTCACATAGCTTTACACCACACACTGCTGCACGCCACTCACTGCTGCACGCCACACACTGCTGCACCCCTCACACTGCTGCACGCTGTAGGCCACACACTGCTGCACGCCTCACACCGCTGCAGACCACACACTGCTGCACGCCACACACTGCTGCACGCCACACACTTCTGCGCATCACACACTGCTGCACACCACACTCTGCTGCACGCCTCACACTGCTGCACGCTGCAGGCCACACACTGCTGCACGCCACACACTGCTGCATGCGTCACACTGCTGCATGCCGCACACTGCTGCACGCTGCACCCTGCTGCATGCCACACACTGCTGCACGCCTCACACTGCTGCACGCCTCACACTGCTGCATGCACACACTGCTGCACGCCTCACCCTGCTGCACGCCTCACACAGCTACACACCACACACTGCTGCAGGCCTCACACTGCTGTGCACTGCAGGCCACACACTGCTGCACGCCACACACTGCTGCACCCCTCTCACTGCTGCACACCTCACACTGCTGCACGCTGCACACTGCTGCATGCCACACACTGCTGCATGCCACACACTGCTGCACACCACACACTGCTGCATGCCTCACTGTTGGACTTGACCCTTCTGGCAGGTTCAACCCTAAACTTTTTGCTTTTTGAATGTGAATAGGTGGTAGTGTTTTTCAGTTTCTGCGCACTTTCACTGTGTCCCAGTGGAAAGTGCGTGGAGTAAGGTTGGCCTACTCTCCCATAGGAATGCATGGGGAATGTCTGTGTCCCTGGTAGTTCCTGATGCGTGAGGTGTGCCGGCTCGAGTTCGGTATGTGCGGACACGTGCGATTGAATGCTGCGCAATGATGTGTGCGGCGTGAATGTGTCTAGTGTGGAAGTGCCACTTCTAGACATGGGTGTGTGTGTGCAGTGAGTGTGCTGGTGTGTGATTGGCTGGAGCTGGCTGGTGAGCCTGGCTCCAGGAGTTTGGATGGGTCTGCCCCGGTGGTGAATGGAGAAATTAGCATGCTGATGTGAGGGAGGGGTGCACCTGAATATGGCTGGGCTTTCCCCACACAATGCTCGCTCCCCCCCCTGTGGTGCGTCTAATGTCCCTAGCCCCGCCAGTGAAAAGAGTGAGGGGCTGAGCACATCAAGAGTGCTCACAAACCACCTGCGACTGGTTTATCCCCTCACCCTGAAGCCAGACAAAGGAAAACTGTGTATAAAAAGGGGCTGTGTCCCCTTGCAATCTGTTTTCTTCTTGATCCTATCTAGAGAGGGGCTGCTACTGTGGCTGGGCGCCAGGAGGACCACCACTGGGGATTGCCTCCCTGCTAGGAGGACCATGTGAGCTGGCTCTGGGCCCAGCCTTGCCCCCCGGTACACTGTCAAAATATCGAATCTTTAATTTCGACTTACACTTATATCGAGTTGCTAATATCGAAGGGACAGAATATCGATGGCCAGAATATCGACCCTAAGGTAAGTAATATCGAAATTACTTATATCGACAGCATATATATCGATGTAAGTAATATCGACATTACTTATATCGATAGCATATATATCGATGTAAGTAATTTCGATTTACTAATATGTGTTAGAAATTTTAGTTAAGTATTTAAATTAATTGTTATAATATGTGTTTAATATGTTTTTATAAATAAAAAATATATAAAAGTAAATTATATGTTTTACTACCAGAGCGGGTTGTGGGTTTTTAGGGGAATAGGGTGGGAAGTAATTTATTTGTTATTAAATAATTATTTTTTAATGATTAATTTATTTTGCAATTAAATATTAATTGTCAATTAATTCTTTTAATTGATTAATTGATTAATTAATTGATAATTTATGTATATTTTTAATTAAATGATATGTTTTACTACTGGAGCGGGTTGTGGGTTTATAGGGGAATAGGGTGGGAAGTAATTTATTTGTAATTAAATAATTATTTGTTAATGATTCATTTATTTTGCAATTAAATATTAATTGGCAATGAATTATTTTAATTGATTAATTGAATAATTAATTGATAATTTATGTATATTTTAAACTAAATTATATGTTTTACTACCAGAGCGGGTTGTGAGTTTTTAGGGGAATAGGGTGGGAAGTAATTTATTTGTAATTAAATAATTATTTTTTAATGATTAATTTATTTTGCAATTAAATATTAATTGGCAATGAATTATTTTAATTGATTAATTGATTAATTAATTGATAATTTATGTATATTTTTAAGTAAATTATATGTTTTACTACTGGAGCGGGTTGTGGGTTTATAGGGGAATAGGGTGGGAAGTAATTTATTTGTAATTAAATAATTATTTTTTAATGTTTAATTTATTTTGCAATTAAATATTAATTGGCAATGAATTATTTTAATTGATTAATTGAATAATTAATTGATAATTTATGTATATTTTTAACTAAATTATATGTTTTACTACTGGAGCGGGTTGTGGGTTTATAGGGGAATAGGGTGGGAAGTAATTTAATTGTAATATTAATTAATTTTGGGTAAAGGAGTATTTTTAGGGTTCTGGGTCAGTTTTGGTTTTTTGGGTAAAGGGGTATTTTTAGGGTTCAGGGTCAGTTTTCAGTTTTTGGGTAAAGGGGTATTTTTAGGGTTCAGGGTCAGTTTTCAGTTTGGGGTAAAGGGGTATTTTTAGGGTTCAGGGTCAGTTTTCAGTTTTGGGGTAAAGGGGTATTTTTAGGGTTCAGGGTCAGTTTTCAGTTTTTGGGTAAAGGGGTATTTTTAGGGTTCAGGGTCAGTTTTCAGTTCTTGGGTAAAGGTGTTTTTTTTGAGTTCAGGGTCAGTTTTCAGTTTTTGGGTAAAGGGGTATTTTTAGGGTTCAGGGTCAGTTTTAGGTTTTTGGGTAAAGGGGTATTTTTAGGGTTCAGGGTCAGTTTTCAGTTCTTGGGTAAAGGGATATTTTTTGGGTTCAGGGTCAGTTTTCCCTACTGTTGCACCCACTGGAGTGGGAATAGTAATTTTAACCCCTACGCTATCCAACACTATCCCTACTGTTGCACCCTCTGGAGTGGTAATAGTAATTATTACCCCTACGCTATCCAACACTTTCTCTACTGTTGCACCCTCTGGAGTGGGAATAGTAATTATTGTTAAGTAAGTATATATTATATATTATTTGTTAATATTTTTTTTTATTAAATATGTATTATTTTTTTTTTACCATTATTAAATATATTTAAATATGTTTAAGTAATTTATAAGTATTATTTACAGTATTTTTCATGTTATTTTAAACCCAAAAAAACCCGATATATTTGACAACGATATTTTTAACATCGATATTATTTTTTCGATATTTTGGTACTTACCATGTTGTACATAGGGCGTCGATATTCTTGCAATCAATATAATTACGTAGATATTTGTGTAGGTCGAAATTCTGTCTGTCGAAATTCTGTCATAGATTCTTGCCCCCCACCTCCTGAAGGACTCTGTGCTGGACTTTGGGGGCACTAGCGCTTAATTTGTCCCTGCAGCTCCAAGTTGCCCTTCTCTGCCTCGAGGGATTCCCCGGCGTGGGGATCCCCTTTGTGCTTATTTGCGAAGCAGGTGTCCACCCTGCTCATTTGCCGCCATTTGCCCCATTTTATTATTTATTTAACCAGTGCCACCCTGTGTTATTATTTGATTATCGAGAGCCTACCCCGGATTACCCAGTGAGCCGCCCTTCGTCCCCTCCTCTGGGCCGCCGCGGTGCCTGCGATGACCCGGAAGTACTGCACCAAACCAGAAGTCCCGCCCAGTGAGCCGCGGCACAGGAAGCAGAGTGGCTGCAGGTGCAGGCAGGGCTCTGGTGTCTGAAGGAGAGCCCCGCGCTGCTTGAGCAAGGAGACCGGTGAGGTTCCGAAGTGCGGAGAGCCCCACCCGCGGCCAGTGAGGAGCCCAGCAGCAGGACCGGGTAATTGAGGAAGCCCCGCAGCCCCGAGAGAGGAGCCGCCGCCTGGAGGAGCAGGCAGGGCTCCAGTGGCAGGAGCAGAGAGCCCCCGTGTGCAGCCGCCGCCCCAGGAGCAGACCGGTGAGTGCGGGGGCATTCTTTACTTAGAAAATACAAGGAATATCCTGCAGTCGACAACTATAAAGACAGTTGACAATAGGTGACCTATTCTTTTTAATGGACGATTTTCTGTTGAAACCCGTCCTTGCACTGTTTTTAATGTTTGTTCGGATCAGACAAGAATAAAATTACAGTCTGATTCAGCTTCAGTTTTGAATTCACATCACGTATTCATGCACTGCACTTTTTTCTCATACACTCCTTTCATCATACTTGCTCACATCAGTAGTGAAAACAAATATTGAAAAACAAAAACATCCTTGGGCTCCTCCATCACTAGGGTGGAGTAGTAGCCCTAAAAAGGAGACCCAGATGATGAAGCATTTCACCGGGTTCGGTGAGTGATGGGAATCCGTACAAATTTTGCATATTTTTGGTTAATCAGTCTATGGAGTTGTACGGTCATTCTTTGCCTTTATAGTTGTCGACTGCAGGATATTCCTTGTATTTTCGGATGTTAGTTTGGGGCTGTATATCCTGTTGAGTCGTTAAGCTTAGGCCTCTGACCCTCCTTCCATTTTTGATGTGCTGCATTCTTTACTTAGCCCACAAGAGTTCCGGGGGCAATCATTGTTCGAGGGGGGACGTCGGGGCACATTGCCGGTGCCAGCCCCCCCTCCGGCTAAAGTGGTACCTGAGTTGATTTAGAGCCCTGAGAGGGCTCTGGGGGCCATTCTCTGTTGAGTCCCCCGTGAGGGACTCCAGCATTAGGGCCGCCATTCTGTTTTAGAGCCCCAGAGGCTCAAGGGGGCATTGGTTCTGGTACCGAGCCCAAAAGAGGCTCCAACTTGGGGGGCATATTTGTTCTTGAGTCCCCAAGCAGGACTCCAACGACCCCGGGGGCAGTTTGCTTACTTCGAGTCCCCAGAGGGGGGACTCCAACGAAGGGGGCTATTTTGTTCGAGCCCACAAGGGCCCGGGGCCATATTTGACCTGGGGGTCAGAGCCTGCCAGGCTCCCCCCACATCGAGCATTCCGCTTCAGAGCCCCGAGGCTGCCTGCCCGCATTGGTTGTGTTACGAGCCCCGAGAGGCTCTGGGGTGCCACATTTGCTCGAGCCTAGAGCAGCTCAAAGGGCCATAATTGTTTTATGAGCCCTGAGAGGCTCTGGAGTGTATTTTGTTAGTTAGAGCCCACGAGGCTCCATCACTTCGGGGTCATATTACTTCAGAGCCTGCGAGGCTCAAACAGGGCACATTGTTTACGAGCCCTGAGAGGCTCAGGGGAACATTCTATTTGTTTAGGGCCACGAGGCTTCAGTGTTGGCCCCAGTGTCTCCACATCTGCCCAGCACTTAGTGGGCAGTTGCTCCGTTTAGGCCACTGACATTTGGGATAGTCACTGGTTGTGGCCTAATGTGATTTCTGCGCAATTGTTCTTTGCTGCACCGCTGAAGGTAAATTTCTGCCTCATGTGTTTTTCTCCTACCCCTCTGAATGTTGTGATGCATCATGTGTAATGTGTTCTTGCTTATGCCCCTACATGTATAGTGATACTTAGGTGGTTGTTCTTTCTAGTATAGGTGTGCTAGTGAAGCCCAGGTTCCCTGCGTAATATTCTCCGAAGGTGGTTAGGGTTGCGTAGGTGGTACTTATCTGGTACCAGTGATTACTGGTTGTGTGCTAAAGTGATTATTATTCTATGATCTATAAAGTGCTATTTCTAACAGTATTTTTAGTTCTAAAAGGGCTTCTTCCTGACAGTGGTCCAGGTGGCCCTGTCTTGTACATATCCCCTGTAAATTCTGCCCGTGCCTGTTGGCACATTGTAAAGTGTGTGTTTTTATCTACTGTGTTTTGGTGTAATACAAAGGATATTATTATACATAACCTTGTGTGGAGTTTCCTTTGTGGTGGGCCTTGGGTGTTGTTGCTGGGGGTGCGTGCGCAAGCACTTAACTCACATTGCCTCCAAGTTCAGCCTTACTGCTCGTGTCACGTTACCATGGGGGTGAGCAGGGGTTATCTTGGTGTGTAACTCCCTTGCCCTGACGTGGGAATGGTGGTTTCTGACTGACTTTGGCGCAAGCCTTGGCCAGCCAGAGATCCCATTTCTAACATTGGCTGGCAGCGGAAGGGATCCGGATTTGTGTTTGCGCTGTACCACAGTTGTAGCTGGCTGCACCACAAAACTCTGCATTTTAGATGAATCACATTTTGGGGATCATTGTTTTTTTGAAAGTTCCATTATTTCTTCTCCTAAGGGTATCATTGTGTAATTGTGTCCAGTACATTTGTTCCCCGCCCTGCGCCCAGAGTTGGTACCTGTGTCACGTATGGTCAGGTTGAGGAATCAGGGGTGGTAGAAACTGCCTTACCAGTCCGAAGGGAGGGTTGTGTGTGGATGAATGGTGTGTTGCACTGGACACGTGAGTGTGAGTTCTCTGGGACAGGGGACTTGCTGAATACCTTTGTGAATTGTGTACTCCTGTGTTAAGCTCAGACCCCTAGGTTCCCTGTGTAATCATTTCTCAAGAACGCTGACTGAGGCACATTAATTTCGCGGCCCACTCGGCGCGAGTGCACCAGCACAGTGACAAACCCGGGAGACTACTAGCCTGGCTAGTCAGACAGGAAAACCGCACGGAGCCAGTGTCCGCCATTCGCACAGCTGAGGGAGAGATAGTGTACACACAAAGCAAGATACATCAAGCATTTGTGGGGCACTACCAGGCCCTATACAAATTACAACTGAGGGTCTCCTCGGCATCCATTGCGGATTACCTTGTAGACATTCAACTGCCTTCCCTCACGGACACGCAACAGGGGGATCTAGGAGCACCTTTCACCCAGGAGGAAATGCGCGAGGCCATTTTCGCTCTGTCCAATGGCAAATCCCCTGGCCCGGATGGCCTACCTGCCGAATTCTTTAAGGCTTGTTCAGACACGCTGATCCCGGAGATGCTCAAGGTGTATAACACCGCGATCGAGGACTCGGCGCTCCCGGACTCGCTCAATGAAGCCAACCTGGTCTCCCTATTGAAGCCAGGCAGGGATGGTACATGCATGGGGTCCTACAGGCCATTAGCCATGTTGAATACTGACTATAAAATCTTCACCTCCCTGTTGGCCCGACGCTTGGCCTTAGAGGTCCCGACCCTGGTACATGATGACCAGAATGGTTTCATGCCGGCAAGTAGCACTTCTCGTAACCTGCGCCGCCTCTTCCGAGTTCAGGAAGCGGCCACGCTGCACTGGCCGAGATCAGGGTGTCTAGTCTTAGACCTTGAGAAGGCTTTTGACTCCGTGGAGTGGCCCTATCTAGGGGCGGTGCTGGACAGATTCGGCGTAGGCGATGCCTTCGCGGACATGGCCGGACTACTTTACCAGAGGCCCAGCGTCCGTGTGAGGATGGGCAGGCTGCTCTCGGAGATGGTGCGGATACGCAGAGGCACCCGACAGGGTTGCCCCCTGTCACCCCTCCTTTTCTCTCTGGCCATTGAGCCCCTGGCGGCTCTACTACGGGACAGGGGAGCGGAATGGGGGATCCCGCTGGCTGATGGAGTACACACAGTCTCGCTTTACGCAGACAACCTGCTGCTCTATGTGCGGGACCTTACCGCGGTACCTGACGCGCTGTCAGACATTTTCCGGACCTTTGAGGAAGTGTCGGGTCTCAAGGTCAACTGGACCAAGTCCGGAGTATACTCGTTCAGCCCGGACCTGGGGGAGTGCGATGTGCACCTTGGAGGCACTTGGCTCGCATGGTACCCGACCACGTTCAAATACCTCGGGTTATACATCTACAGGGACGCGCAGAGCATACTGGAGGGCAACCTGGTGCGCGCTATCTTCTCGTTGCGAGCCCAGATGGCCTTCTGGAAGACTCTGCCATTGAATGTGCCCAGCAGGATCGCACTATCCAAAATGATAGCTCTGCCCAGGCTACTATACCACTTTGCAAATATCCCACTGTATGTTCCCACAAGGATATTCCGCGACCTGGAATCAATGCTCCGCGGCCTGATCTGGAACGCAGGACGCCCCCGCGTGGTCCTGGCGAAGCTGTACTCCCCGACTGCGGAGGGAGGGCTGGCAGTCCCCAACATGGAGCTGTATTACCTGGCTGCGCAGCTACAATGGGTGACATACTGGCTCAGCGGCTCACATCTCGACGACACGGCCACCGCAGACTACCAGTGGACTCACCCACAGGTATGCGCCTTGTTTCACCCACTGACCAAGGGACCCCGCCCTCTACCCCTTCACGTGGCTGTGGCCCGTAAATGCTTCATCCGTATCCTGAAACTGACGCAGAATGTCAGGCCATATGCCCCTGCCCTCCCCCTGATGGGCACCCCCCGGAGGGGTGGGATGGTGACACCACAAAATCTGGAGCACTGGACTGCAGCTGGAGTGGAGACCATGGGCGACCTGTATGCGGACGGGGCCCTGCTCCCATTTGCGGAATTGACGGAGGGCACGGGTCTGCCGGCGGGGCAATTCCTGCTCCACGCGTCTGTACTGCGGGCGTATACAGAGTCCTGGGGGGACATCCAGGATGAGCCACCGATTCATCACCTAATACAGTACCTGCATGTTATGGGCAGAGGCTCACACATTATACACTGGCTGGCACAGGCACTCCTCATGCACACACAAAGACCCACACAACCGATCAGGGACAAATGGGCAGCCCACCGCGGGAGGGACTGGACGGATAAGGAATGGAACCTGGTTCTGGCCAGCCCTGTGAACATCCCACGCAACTCCCGCTTCCGAACCATTCAGTTGTACATACTACACCAGGCGTACTTATCACCAGACAGAATCAATAGATACTTCACGACCAACACCGCCGCCTGTCCCAGATGCGACCTGCTAGGCGCAGACATCTTACATATGCTCTGGCACTGCCCATCTCTGGCCACATACTGGGGGGAGGTGACATCTCTCCTGACACACAGCACAGGACCGGGGTTACCTCACACGTGGGAGGCATGTGTACTTGGACTATACAAGAGGACTAAACTAAACAAAACGCAAGCTCGGTTCTGGGATCTGGGCCTCAACACAGCCAAACGACTGCTCACTAGGCACTGGAAGAGAAGGGACCCACCAACCCCCGCACACTGGTATGCATCCTTCACTAACTGGGCTAGAGCAGAGGGCACGGCGCTACGCCGGGAGGAGATAGCAGGCTTGAGGCAGTTCCCGATCGCACAGCTCTGGGATGATATCCTGGGGTCCCTACAGGGGGAGGACGCGGTCAGAGGGCTCACATAGAGACCGCTAAGATGGGCGGACACCGCAGGAGTGGCAGCTCAGTAGACAGGGCTGCAAATCGCATCCCCCCCGAGCGTGACACCAGCCCTCAGACGCGCAGGCCATTGACACAGCCAGCTACCCACACAAGGACTCTCTAGCCTACGTCGACTCGAAACCTACCCCCAGCACCTCCCCTCTGACACCGCTCCCACGAGTACACTCCCCCCCCCCCCTCTTCACCCCTCACATATTCCCATGTTTACGGTTTCGGACTCCTGCTTTCCAGCTGTAGCCATAACCCCCTTCCAGGCCACATTAGAAGGATGCAACTGGCCACGTGTTCGGCCGCGAGACCGGGCGCGGGCAGCATCTTCCGAAACGGCAGCTAGGCTACACCATCCGTCTGCTAAGCGCACCGCACACTAGGCCGACAACCAGTGAGGCCCTACTGCTCACTAAGGCTGTCCCACATCAGGTCTAAGGCAATCTGGGCACGCACACCACTAGCCCCCTACTCCATTGACACGCCCTCAGTGGTCACTGCTCCGTTCAGTGGGTTTTGGTGCCATGCATGCCGGAAGGGAACGAGGCAGCGCAGCTACAAAAAAAAAAAAAAATGGGACACACCGATACGAACTGTTCTGTTTTGTTTGCAGAGTTAACGGTTTACTTATAGGAAAAATGAAAAATAAGACGTCACTTACAGAAATAATTGTGTGCTGAACAAGTGTGATATGGCCAAAGTACCTGAAGACTAGCTCACTGAAGACAAGTAAGGTGCAACAGAGCACCTTCCCCTGTAAACCCTTACCCTCACGATCCATCGCCCTGTTGCAGCCGGCCCGCAGGGTTGTAGGCTTTGCTATATGTACTGCACCTTTGAACAATAATAAACGTCTTAAAAAAAAAAAATCATTTCTCAAGAACGCCCACCAAAATGGAGCCTGCTTTTGATTTCAATGATCTAGGTACATACAGTATGTGGGAGCTGGTAAGGTTCTGTGTAGAGAGAGACCTAGGAAGGGGTGAGTCAAACGGTTACGTACTTAAGGACCTCTGGTCCAATGGCAAAAGGATCAATGGGATCTTGAGCGCAGTGAGGAAAGGGCCTGGGCCTCACACCATGAGGGTGGTGGGTCTATTTGGAGCCCTGAAGTTTCAGAAGAGGAGGGAGAAGATGACAGTACATGGGCGCCAGTAGAGAGGACCCCATAGATAGGGAGTCCCTTGCTGGGTCCAGTGTAGGGGGCAGCGCCCCACCCTTTCCCGGTCCCTGTCCCCAGAGAAGTTGGAAGATAAAAGGGAAGAGAGGGAGCACCAGCTGGCTTTGGAGAAGCTCAGGTTAGAGCATGCCAAGGAGATAGCGCAGCTGGGTGTGCAGGAGAGGATGGCGGCGGCTGAGAGGGCCTTTGCCAGAGAGAGATTAGATCAGGAGGGTAGATTGTCCCCTGACTCCCTGACTCCCAGGTCCCAGAGTATGGTACCTGTTTCCCCAGAAGAGGAGTATAGGTTGAAGTTCAGGGACAGTAGGAAATTGTCTCACCAGCCTTGGGAGGAGTTTGCAGGGGACTGTCAGTGTGCATTCATTTGGTGGTTAGAGGTTCCCACCGGACCTGATTTTGGCAAACTGTTTGATCTTATTCTCAAGGAGAAGGTGCTCAGTCGTTGTTGGCCGGAGTTGCGGCAACACCTGTTGAGGTTGGAGACCTATGATGCTTGGGAGCTTGCAAGGGAAGCAGACAGATTGGAAAGTGCTAGAGGTTCTCTAGTCATTGGTGAGTGATTCCAAAAGTAGTGGTTCAGGTGTCCTCCAGCCCAGCATGGTGGAGGAGGCTCAGTGTAGCCCAGCTAGGTCCCAGGATAGCGAGGAGGGTGTCGGGGCTTACTGCCTGGCTCAGTGGAGCAGGAGTAAGTGGGTGACCGAGGGTCCCCAGATGCACGAAGCCCTGCCTCAGGACTTGGATGGTTTCTTTAGGGAACACCAGGTTGGGGAACTAGGCTGTCCTGTTAGTCCATTTGAGGAAGATCTCCTAGTGAGTAGAGGACCTGGAGGGTCTGTAAACAGAGCTCCTGTGGTTCTAGAGTCTGGCAGTACCGCTCCGGTAGGGAGGGTACAGGAGTCCAGCGTGAGGAGTGATTGGAGGATGAGTTCCCCAGTGGAAGAACCAGTGGGACAGGGACTACCCAGTTGGGTGAGGTTCCCATGTAGTGAGCATGGTGACACCACGTCTGTTCTGGGGGATCTTCGCACACTGTCAGGTGGACAAGGGACGGGAGATCTGCGCCAGACTGACAGTCACACAACATATGTGTCATTTGTTAGCCTCAGGGGGATGGTGTGTAAATCCCCAGAAGTCCTGGAGGGCCAGGCAATTACTCCACCAAAGGTTCTAGACCAGAGGTTGGAAGGCCAGGTTCAGGATCCGCCTGACCTGGAGGGAAGGACGACTGTAATCAGTGTCCTGACAGGTTCTTCTTCCAGAGGTACCGCCCCAGTTGGTAGGGAGCAGGACTCTGGAAGGGGGTGCAGAGGGTGGGAGAGCCCACCTCTGACCCCGGTGCAACCTGAGGGGTTAAACCCTGGGTTGGAATGGCGTTCTAGGTGTACCCCTCGCTGGAGGAGGAGGAACCCTAGGAGAAGAGATAGGGGGAGGAGAGCCTCACCTGAGACTCCTGGTCCGCCTGAGGTTGTAGACCCTAGGCTGGAGAACCAGTGGCAGTCTAGTCCTGTCCTGCAGACAGGAAGAGTGGAAAATGGCTACTATGTGCCAGGGGTTCCTACCCCCCACTCTGCGAATAGGCAAGGACCGGTGGCACCTGGGTGGCCCAGGGCCTGGTCCTTGCCGCGGACAGCTTGGGAGTACCAGTGGGGTAGCCCAGGTGGTCAAGATAGTGGTTTTAGAAGGAATCTGATGGGTTCACCGTGGCGTTAACCAGAGGGTGTCCCTGCAGTTGCGGGCCCGCGTCCGTGTTCTATCGCCCCAAGCAGGGAAGCCCATCACGGTGGTGATTGGTCTGCCCTGCGTTTTGGCTGGAAGGGGGTTGTGTTGGACTTGGCCCTTCTGGCAGGTTCACCCCTAAACTTTTTGCTTTTTGAATGTGAAGTGGTGGTAGTGATTTTTGGTTTCTGCGTACTTTCACTGTGTCTCAGCGGAAAGTGCGTGCGCACTCTGAGTGCGTGGAGTAAGGTTGGCCTGCCCTTCCATACGAATGCATTGGGAATGTCTGTGTCCCTGGTAGTTCCTGATGCGTGAGGTGTGCAGGTTCGAGTTTGGTATGTGCGGACTCGTGTGATTGAATGCTGCGCAATGATTTGTGCACCGTGAATGTGCCTAGTGTGGAAGTGACACTTCTAGACATGGGTGTGCGTGTGCAGTGAGTGTGCTGGCGTGTGATTGGCTGGAGCTGGCTGGTGAGCCTGGCTCCAGGAGTCTGGATGGGTCTGCCCCGGTGGTGACTGGAGAGATTAGCATGCTGATGTGAGGGAGGGGTGCACCTGGGTCCTGAATAGGGCTGGGCTTTCTCCACACAATGCTGGCTCCACCCCCTGTGGTGCGTTTAATGTCCCTAGCCCTGCCAGTGAATAGAGTGAGGGGCTGAGCACATCAAGAGTGCTCACAAACCAGCTGCGACTGGTTTATCCCCTCACCCTGAAGCCAAACAAAGGAATACTGTGTATAAAAAGGGGCTGTGTCCCCTTACAATCTGTTCTCTTCTTGATCCTATCTAGACAGGGGCTGCTGCTGTGGCTGGGCACCAGGAGGACCGCCACTGGAGTTTGCCTCCCTGCCTAGGAGGACCCTGTGAGCTGACTCTGGGCGCAGCCCTGCCCCCCTACCTCCTGAAGGACTCTGTGCTGGACTTTGGGGGCATTAGCGCTTTATTTGTCCCTGCAGCTCCGAGTTTCCCTTCTCTGCCTCGAGGGATTCCCCGGCATGGGGATCCCCTTTGTGCTTATTTGCAAAGCAGGTGCCCACCCTGCTCATTTGCCGCCATTTGCCCCATTTTATTATTTATTCAACTGGTGCCACCCCGTTTTATTATTTGATTATCGGGAGCCTACCCCGGTTTACCCAGTGACCCGCATTTCTCCCCCTCCTCCGGCCGCCGTGCTGCCTGCGACGACCCGGAAGTACTGCACCAAACCGGTAGTCCCACCCTGGGAGCCACGGCGCAAGAAGCAGAGTGGCTGCAGGTGCAGGCGGGGCTCCGGTGTCTGAAGGAGAGCCCCGCGCTGCTTGAGCTGTAGTGTAGTTCCTATATTCCCAATAGGCTCTGCGCATTGGAATAACATAAACGATAGTTTAGACGTAGGACTGAGGTCGACTAGGTCTCTATTGAATATGTTAGACTTAATTATGAATGCCAGCTAGCTCAGAGGTCACTAGAAACTTTCTCGAGTGAACAGGAAGGTGTTAACTATCCTGAATAGACAAGAAGGGATTAGTTTCTGACAACCGCATAAACATGACAATTTTGCTCCCTCCAGAATAAGGAGTATATCTCCAGAGTCGCGGAAACAATAGATAGTTATTTCACTCAGTCAATCGTGCATGCTTAGTTTCACCAGGAGTGCAGAGAAATAGAGAGATGGGCGTTTTCAATAAAAGTTGTTATTAATTGAGCAGTCCTCTTTCTCATGCAAGAGAAGTGAATTGCCACAATTGCAATTCTTGTCATAAAGTAAAGTGCGTACAGTAAAATGAGTATTATGAAATAATACTATAAAAGCATTTATATGGTTTCTGAGCCATATGATACTTAAAACGGATAAAATACATACAATGATAAAAGTTGACTAAACGTGCTCAACTGGTGTTTCTAAAATATGCCTACCCCGGTGTACCTAACCTAAGCCTAGTACGTGGGAAGGAGTAGATGAGTTAAGATAGTTTTGCCAAGAATCTGAATCAAGAATTCTCTAAGGATCTAATCAGCTCCGTACCTTGGTTTAGAATGAAGGAGGTCTTGTATCTCTCTCAGGACTCAATCTCCCAGCAACCCGCAAGGGTGACTGGAAACACTGGAGCTGGATTTCTCGGCAGGAGAAAAGACAGCATCTCTATCAGTGCGCCAATGCGAGGGTCGGCTTCCTTCAGCACTCGCATCAGCTGGGCATCAGGCAAGTAGATAGCTGATCTGCTCCAAACCACCGTGTGTTTGCTTAAGGCAAATGCTGGTATATTTATACATGGAAGGTGCAGAGTTTGACGCAAGGTTGGACATAAGACGTCACTAAGAACTTACAGTTCTTTCTGGACTCCAGGAGTTCTTGGACAAATCAAAACAAAAGCAGGGGGAATTCCTGGGCTGCTGGAGGCTTGGTTTGTTTAAAGAACGTGTTGTACTTTCTAGGAGTCTAGGGGATTATCCTTGCCGTATTTGGACTGCATTGGCTTTGACTAAATATGGATATGATTCTTATGCCTTTATAAGGTTATGATTTGTTATAACCACATAAGGACATGAATCAGGAATATTTAAATAGGGTCCTAGATACGTTCACAACACCCACTCCACGTATAATGTCCATCATTACTAAATACTAAGCAATACTAAACATATAACAATGCATGTGTTTTCCAACCCACCCCAAAATACATAAAATGCATTTGAAATGGTATATACACAAAAATGAGTATTATACTGTACGCTTTCAAGCAGTGGTATCATTCAGATAATACATATATAGTACGTTGAATTATCGGCTGAATGATTTGCGAAAATTACATTTATGAAATGGCTCTTAATACAGAAGAGAAGGTTGAGACCATTTCATCACATATTTATACAATACTGTACATGTGCTTGAGGCTAAGTCAAAATATTGTCTCTAGAGTCTCTAAAAATAGAAGTTCTGTTCTCTAGGAATAGTTCTACTTTAAGCAGAGTACCATGTGCCAAAAAAAGTAAATATTTAGGGAATGGAAAAATAATTTCGCTTCCAGAGGAAAAAAAATAGTTCCAATGTTTTCAGTAGTGTTCTTTATCAAAAACTGATGGACAAATTCCGAGTTCAGGGAACGCTGTGTGCTCACTGTTTCAAAAGCTATTCTCGTTGTTAGGAGAGAACATTAAATCAGACAGGCTGGTGAAAAATGTGTCTACAACAGTAGGTGAAAGTGTGACCAAGTTTGAAAAAGCTGAAATAGTGCATATGTGAGATTCATTGCCATCATCGATGTCAAGATCAGCAAAGTTCACAGAAGGTTGTACCTGTGTGGTGCTGCTTTCATCTCGTACTTCACTGCCACCTAATCGTAATGGTGAAGTCTCAACAAATGCCATCATCAGAATAGGTAGCCGCTGGGGACAACACGTTGAATAAGCCGTCACCGAACCAAGCAAAGTATCGATATCTATAGGTACTGCTGATGGTAGTTTAAGACAGACGTCCAACACGCATTCTTCTCCGCATTGCAGACATCGTAGCACAGGTAAGATGCAATCTTGCCAGATTGGTCCGAATGAAAGAAACCAGGTAGTACTCAGATCTCCTAGCCGGGCAAATCTGAGGACATTAGTGATCTGTTCTCGGTATCGTATGGCCAGGATCGTTTCTTCCATTGTAGCCTGAGTTTTGGCTGTGACTTGACTTGCCATATCAGAGCTGAAGGAACAAAAATAAAATTCCTGCTACGAGTCCCAATATGGGAGGCAGGCCGCTGAACACAGAATGCACGAAATTCAGGAAGATGCCCAGAACTGTTTCAAAGGGTGCTAACAGTCCCGAATTTTTTTTCTTAATTACATGTGCGATGCCACTGGTATCAGGCATGTTTAAGATTTGGCTTAACATTTCTACGAAATGCACGGGGCAATTTGTCGATATTAGGGTATGTATCTCTGCCGCTGTCCTTGCAACTTGCAGATCATACGTCTCTTTGGACGAGATTAAAGGCACAGTTGTCTGTAAAAGAATAGACGTCATTCTGCTTAAAGTATCAATTCGAATAGAAGAGATATTCAGAGAAGGCCATATTGCTGCCTCCTTGTCTGGTTTGCTGTTTGGATACAATATTTGCATACAGCAAATGACCCTGGAAGTAACGCTCACGAGATAGGCTTTTCCTGGCACCATGCCACAACAGCTGTGGTCACTTATTATAACGTAGCTGCCGTTGGAAAGCTGTCTGAAAAAAGGCTCTATCTGTGCTGCAGGGGTGCCGTGCAGGTGACATGAAAGGTTATTTGATGAACCTTCGCAGGCTCCATGCAAGTTAATACCTTGACACAGAAGTGTACCGCTTAGTGAATTCTTTACAGTTGTTACCACTAAGAAATACCTCTTTTTTTCCTTCACTATAACTTCTATGTGTATAAGGTAAATTCCAGGTTGACTTGATGTATCCTTTACCCAACCTTTCATACAGGCCTGCTGGTATATACTTTTGGCAATATTGAAACTGAAAAGTTGTTATCGGAATTGTAATTGTACCATGTATTATCCATTCAGTGACAGGTCTTTCTGACATTGTCAATGGTAATCTCTCTAGTTTTTCAATGCTCAGCACCATATAGTCTGCTCCTTTTTGTGCCAAAGAGATTTGTTTATCTGTAAGGTTAAAGATAGAAAATAATGACATTGTGTTGATTAGATGCCATGGCACGTAGCCTGAACGCAGGTTTTGCAACGTCCAGCCTAGCTGTACAATAGAATGCAATTGGGACTGGCCATGTTGTAACATTAGCAAGTCCTGTTCTTTTATATTAATAGCAGATGATACAATGCTGTCCAGTGAATGAATTCTGGAGGACAGAGTCGTTAACCCATTGTCCACTACAGACAGTGATTTTTCCAAATTAATACGATCAATTTCTCGTATTTTTTCAGCAGTTTCAATTTGTGTCACTTTCCAAGCTTCGTTGAAAGCAGCGTATATACTGGCGTATATGAAATGTTTTTGACGCTGTTTGCGAGGTACCAATAAGAAATCTCACAAGTCAGCACCTTCTTTAAGTAAAGTCAAGTGTTGCTTAATCTCAGGCAGTGTGGATTTCTGTAGCCACTCAAGGCTTAGGCATAGTTTTCCTACACTATATGTTGTTATTATCCCTGGATGTGGTCTCTGGGAATATCTTGGGTCTGGCCGGTTCTGTTTGAACGCCTGTGTTTTGTTCAGGAATCTATCTTGACAGTTATTAGTGTCTGTGGGCCAGATCAACCATTTTTTCCAATCAGGATTAGTTCTGTTTTGGTGTAAAATATGGGATACGTCTATCTCCACATCTGTAGTGCTATTACTGTCAGGAAGGGGGTTTGGAATAGATGGTTTGTTTAAGTCTTTTATCTTGGCTAGGCCAAGACAGGTTGTTTGTTGAATGGTGGCTTTCAGGAATATTATCTGTTCTGGGATCATGCAGGCTCTAAATAAGGATTCTAAACCTTGTACCTGCCAGTCTTTTGTACCCCAGATGATTTTTGTCTCAATGTTGTTTTTCCAAAATTCAAAACCAAATGTAGACATAATTTCATAAAATTTTTCAGAATAAATTAATTTAGTATTTGTCAACATGTTTTTCATTCCTGTCTTATTTAACATTTTGAAATAAAACGTTTCTGGATCAGTGTTGTTAAACCCTGAGAAGTATGGGAATTTCTCATAAAATGTTTTCGAGCTGCCTTTTGGCGGTGTTGGACAATGTTCCCATTGATTGTAAGTAAAAAAAATTCTAGGATTAGCAGATTTGTGCAAATTTTGATGCCAATAATGATTAAAGCAATACATTTCTTCATAATTTGATGAACCCTGTAAATAATCATGTTCTGTAAACTTTGCTGACATTTCTAAATCTGACGTCATATTATTAATATTTTCAAAGTCCCAATCATCAGAGAAAGTACTAGGTGATTTAAAGTCACTTAAGGAAACCTTGAATTAATGTGGATATTTCAAGAGTTCAACCGGGCCATAGATTTCGTAATCAGTTTTGTCCCATGTTATACCACCAGGTATAGGATTGGCTGTGATGTTCACTGATGACAGTTCTCTGTTTTTCGATGTGAGAAGATCTGTGAGGCTTTAGGACCAAGTTGATGTTCTGACTTGCTGTGTCCATTGTACTATATTTTCCACCAATAAATCTACCCAAACACAAAACTAAAATCAGCCAGAGCAGGAGGAAAAGTACACCTAACACAATCCATAATTCAATCCATGGTGAAATCAGATATGTTTCTCCAAGTTGATGTAATTTTTTCTTTGAAAGTTTTTGTTGCTGGCGTTTCTTCATGTTCACTTGGATCATCAGAAAAGTCATCGAAATTGATGAAGTTGTCAGATGCAGTTCTGTCAATTGTTGGAATTGCTTCCGGATTTTCTTTAGTCTTTGGATCTTTCTTTGTTTCATTAGTATAGTCAGAGGCTACATCATGTAGACAGGTGTTTCTTGACGAACTGTTGCAATTTGGGTTTCAAGAGGCACAAGTTCCATGGCTTTGTTGCATAGTCCTTTTTTGTTCACTGAAGGTTTATCAAAAGTGATTAGTCTCTCAGTTTGAACCTCTTGGATTGTAGCAAGATTTGGTCTTCTGCTATTTCTTGGGAGTCCACTGGGCCTACTACTTATTTTGGCCACATGATTGTGGTTTTACCAGGTCGATGGATACAACTCTGTTCTCCTTTTTACCAGCAAGGGGCGGTAGTACTACTGATCTTGTTCCGCTGACAGCTAAGACAGGTACTGCTTTTCTGTAAGAAGGCCCAAATTCCTTCTTCACCATGATCTTTTCTCTGACCAGATCCCCAATCTTTGGAATCCAGACAGGTCTTGCTGGGACAGGTGGTTTTTCTTCAGTGGTCGTTGGCTTTAGCTTTTTGTTACTTAGACTTCTCCTTGTTTCATTTAAGTCCTGTAAAACAGCCAAACGATCTTTGATATAAAAAGTTTTTTGTTTCACCACTGAAGTGTGACAATCGAGATCATGAATGATCATTCTTGTACCAAGCAAAAGTTCGTACGGAGTGATACCTCCTGGAGAATTTCTTGGCAGATTAGTAAGACTACGTAGGACACTTATTAGATGTTTGACCCACCCGTCACCCGAACCTAATACCCTTGCTGTTATAGATTGCTTTATGCAAAAAACAACAGGTGATGGACAGAATGCAGATCAATGTCATACATTCACCCCAGTACAGAGATCTGGGCTTAAATCCATCGTTTTTTCGCTCACAATGCCATTCCAGTTTGAACCCAGCCATATGCAAATCAGTCTTGACCCTGTGCCCCATGGGAACAGTCCAGCCCGAACTGCCAAGCCAGGTCCTCCCTGGACTGGAAACAAGCATCCAAGGACCGGTTTCGGGCTTTCAGCCCTCATCAGCCTGGATAGCTTGATTCCAGTGGCATGGGGAGCACAGGACTCACGTCTGAGCATACCCGTCTCACTCGGGGTGACAAATGCAAAAAACAACAGGGGATAGACAGAATGCAGAACAATGTCATACATTCACCCCAGTACAGAGATCTGGGCTTAAATCCATCGTTTTTTTGCTCACCATGCCACTCCAGTTTGAACCCAGCCATATGCAAATCAGTCTTGACCCTGTGCCCCATGGGAACAGTCCAGCCCGAACTGCCAAGCCAGGTCCTCCCTGGACTGGAAACAAGCATCCAAGGACCGGTTTCGGGCTTTCAGCCCTCATCAGCCTGGATAGCTTGATTCCAGTGACATGGAGAGCACGGAACTCACGTCTGAGCATACCCGTCTCACTCGGGGTGACAAATGCAATAAACAACAGGTGATGGACAGAATGCAGAACAGTGTCGTACATTCACCCCAGTACAGAGATCTGGGCTTAAATCCATCGTTTTTTTGCTCACCATGCCATTCCAGTTTGAACCCAGCCATATGCAAATCAGTCTTGACCCTGTGCTTCATGGGAACAGTCCAGCCCGAACTGCCAAGCCAGGTCCTCCCTGGACTGGAAACAAGCATCCAAGGACCGGTTTCGGGCTTTCAGCCCTCATCAGCCTAGATAGCTTGATTCCAGTGGCATGGAGAGCACGGGACTCACGTCTGAGCATACCCGTCTCACTCGGGGTGACAAATGCAAAAAACAACAGGTGATGGACAGAATGCAGAACAATGTCATACATTCACCCCAGTACAGCGATCTGGGCTTAAATCCATCGTTTTTTTGCTCACCATGTCATTCCAGTTTGAACCCAGCCATATGCAAATCAGTCTTGACCCTGTGCCCCATGGGAACAGTCAGCCCGTACTGCCAAGCCAGGTCCTCCCTGGACTGGAAACAAGCATCCAAGGACCGGTTTTGGGCTTTCAGCCCTCATCAGCCTGGATAGCTTGATTCCAGTGGCATGGAGAGCACGGGACTCACGTCTGAGCATACCCGTCTCACTCGGGGTGACAAATGCAAAAAACAACAGGTGATGGACAGAATGCAGAACAATGTCATACATTCACCCCAGTACAGAGATCTGGGCTTAAATCCATCATTTTTTTGCTCACCATGCCATTCCAGTTTAAACCCAACCATATGTGATTGTAAGACATTGTTCTGCATTCTGTCCATCAACTGTGTTTTTTGCAATTTTCACCCCGAGTGGGCTGGGTATGCTCAGACAAGAGTCCCAGGCTCTCCACATCACTGGAGTCAAGCTATCCAGGCTGAAGAAGGCTGATAGCCAGAAACCGGTCCTTAGATGCTTGATTCCGGTCTAGGAAAGACATGGCTTGGTAGTTCGGGCTGGACTGTTCCCATGAGGCACAGGGTCAAGGCTGATTTGCATATAGCCATTGTCTGACCTAGGGTGGTGTGGAGTGCAAACAAACGATGGATTTAGGCCCAGATCTTTGTACTGGAGTGAATGTAAGACATTGTTTTGCATTCTTTCCATCAACTGTGTTTTTTGCAATTTTCACCCCGAGTGGGCTGGGTATGCTTAGACATGAGTCCCAGGGTCTAAACATCACTGGAGTCAAGCTATCCAGGCTGAAGAAGGTCTGATAGCCAGAAACCGGTCCTTGGATGCTTGATTCCGGTCTAGGAAAGACATGGCTTGGTAGTTCGGGCTGGACTCTTCCCATGAGGCACAGGGTCAAGGCTGATTTGCATATAGCCATTGTCTGACCTAGGGTGGTGTGGAGTGCAAAGAAACTATGGATTTAGGCCCAGATCTTTGTACTGGGGTGAATGTAAGACATTGTTCTGCATTCTGTCCATCAACTGTGTTTTTTGCAATTTTCACCCCGAGTGGGCTGGGTATGCTCAGACGTGAGTCCCAGGCTCTCCACATCACTGGAGTCAAGCTATCCAGGCTGAAGAAGGCTGATAGCCAGAAACCGGTCCTTGGATGCTTGATTCCGGTCTAGCCATTGTCTGACCTAGGGTGTTGTGGAGTGCAAAAAAATGATGGATTTAGCTCCAGATCTTTGTACTGGGGTGAATGTAAGACATTGTTCTGCATTCTGTCCATCAACTGTGTTTTTTGCAATAGATTGCTTTATGTCACGGTTTTTTCTCTCCACTACCGCATTTCCCTCGGGATGGAATGGACTAGAGTACCGCAATGCAATACCCATGCTGGCCATGGTCTCCTTGTAAGCTCGAGAGCTAAACGCAGGACCCTGATCGGAATGTATCATGCCAATTGCGTATGTGCCGATAAAGACTCGCAAATCTTTTATAACAGTTCTGGCGTCAGCCGAGTGCTGGGGCCACATCTAAATGAATCTTGTCTCAATAATTTTGGGATCGCATTTCTCTGACTGGATTTCTGCGTATAGATAGCCTAATGCTGTCTAATAGAGGTGTCCGGGCAGGTGTCTGGTCCGGTTCACAACTGCGATCTCTATTTCAGTTCTCACAATTCATTGCAAAGTTATGAATTTGCACGCTCATCCCTGGCCACCAGTACTCCGATTATAATTCTATTAGAGATTTCAAGATCTCTTGGTGCCTCAGACCCATCCCCATGTGTGCTTCTTGAATCAAGTAAGCCCTCCGGTTCGTGTTTGGAATTTCTCTGTCCCCCACTCCAGGGATTCAAGCAAAAGGAACGGAGTTTGCATCAATTATGTATGTATTATTGAGTGGATAGTTGAGAGGTAATGCTGCATAGTCGCCTTTTAATGAGGCGTTTACTGCCAGCATGGTTTCTCCATCTATTTGTTTTTTTAAACGCTTTTTTGTAGCTACGGAAGCCGGTCGAACAGCTGCCGCTGTGGCTCTGTTAGCCAATGAATTCCATGCAACGTGAACACCATCACGTTGATGACTCAGTGTATGTATCACGTGAGTCTTTTGTAGTTCTTTCTGTAAAAGAACTACTTGTTCCCATAGCTGTTTATGCTTTATTGTGGCACCTGTCTTCTTTTAGTAACCATTTTTAATCCAGGTCTGCATGCTATTATTGTAAGACTGGACGCAGTAATGCGAATCGCACACTATTAGTGTGGGGAATTCGCAATCAGCATTTTCAAGCGCCATCTTTAGAGATCTTATTTCAGCTCGCTGAGCTGTACAATTTCTGAGTGATACAGTTTTAGTGACCATCGGTCTGACTTTACCTAAGCGCCAGCGACCTTTGACAATCACGCATGCTGCATTGTAAATTTGTTTTTCCACAACGTAGTGTTGTGCAAATCTGTCTGTGTAGATTATACAGGTGTATTGTTCGAGAGGCAGAATTTTGAATGACCGAGGATATTCGTATTCGTATTCTAGATCTTCTAGTTTTTTCATTTTCGGATCAAAAGCGTGTTTCACGTCTGTTGCAGCAAGGGAATTTTCCATTGTATCCATTTTGGATCTAATGCCACAGCATTTGGAATGCGTGGTCTTGTTACTGCCTCAAGGGCTGATACTGCTGTTAAAACAGATATGCTCTTCCCTTGTGCTAGGGCTCTTTCTTTTGCTACAGCAGTTTGAACCCGAGTCAGAATTTTTTCTGTAGAACTGAATTTCCTTTCAGCTTGTGTGTACAAGTGTGATTTTTAAGCTATTGGTACCGTTTCTCCCTCATTAGAGGTCAGGTATGTGAATTTGCATCTTCCTGGGATGACTCGGATTACAAGGTTGCGTTCGTTTGCGCGTTTGCAGTTCTGTTTTAGCTAACATGTCTGTTTGTAATGATCGTAAAATTTCTGTGTGTTTCTGAGCCCAATTAATTGGTTTGAAATCAGGTTTTATTAATTCGTAGAGAGATTTAACCCTCTCTGCATAATTTAGAATGTATGTTCTTCCGAAATTCAGGAAACCTAGAATTGATTGCAAGTTTTTCAGCGTTTTTGGAGCTTGAAGTACTGCACACTTCTCTAAGAAATTGTCTGCTAGGCTTTTGCCTTCACTTGATAATTCATATCCTAAAAACAGGACAGTTAGGTGGGCAATTTGTGACTTTTTAAAGTTGAATTTGTACCCTTCAGCTGCGAACCCAAGTATGATGGTGTTCACTCTTTTCAAGTGAGTCTCCAGGTCATCGTCTGTGAGATAGATGTTGTAGGAGAGTAGGGTCTGCAATCCTATGATCACCCAGATTTTTTGCTTTTGTTTCACTGGTTTACGACTTTCTCTGGCTGTGGGCCTGCTAATCAGACCCACAGCCTGGCTGTTCTCTTTCTAAATTACGATATGTACCCTAGGTGCATTTACCAATTGGTACTGGGCCGCCTTATCAGACCCCGTAACGCAGGGCATAGGTGTACCCAGGGCCGCCAGGGGCTGAAGCATGTATTATGCCACCCCTGGCTGGCCTCCTAAATTTGACACAACTGGCTGCACGACAGCTGGGGCGAAGACGTGTAACCACCCTTCGCTTTAGGTATAGTAACTCTATATCTAACCATACCATGGACACCCGAGTTCCTATCAGTCACTCCTATGGCAGGCCTTAACAATCCTGAAGGCAGAGTGCGTGGGCTCGTGTGAGCTAGGTTCAGGCCCGAGCCGAGCCCGGTTGCAGCTTGCGGAATCAAGACCCAATAGCTGTTCCATGATAACGCGTACCATATCGGTAACTCCGGTGTCGCGTTATCAAGGCATGTCGAGTAAGGTGTCATACGAATCGGGGTGCTGCCCTCTCACCAACTCTGGCGATGAGGTTAGCATCCCACCCTTCTAGAGGGACACGACATGTACGTAACTGTGAACCCCGGTTAAAGTTAACTGAAGCCTCAGCTCCACAAAATGGATGCTGCCACCACAGACACGAGTCTGACCTCCTGCTGCTGGGAGTCCTTCCAGCGAGGAGCACTTGGACAAAGGGTTTCCTGTCGAGGGCGCTGTTCACACCGTCCCAGACAGGGTTTGTGTATTCTGGGTAGGTAGGGCTTTGGCGAGAAGGTGACTGCGGAGTGGCACCCCGGTGCTCACTACGCATCTGCCGGTTAGAACCAGTTCCAGGGGCGACAGCCCTGGCCTGGGGAAAGCCCGGCAGGGGAGAGGGGCGTAACTACCCCCCTTCCTGGTCCCACCCTTAGGGCAGGACCTAGTCATGTACCCACCCCTTTCTTTAGGATAAAGACCGGAGCGGGGACCCTTCCAAATTAGATCATCTTTGAATCAAGAACTACTTTCTACGAAAGGACACTCAAGACTCTTCTCAAGATTTCTCCCTTGTGACTAAGGAGTAGTCACCCTGCATCAGCGGGCACCATCTAAGAACTCTGCGGTTTGCTGCAAGTCCTTCCTCAAGGATCCGATGGCCCAGCTCGACGAGAACCGGCTTCCCTGGCACCTCTGACCTCTACCCACGTCATCAGCTCAGCTGTGATCTGTGGGTGCGACGAGACCTCGAGGGACCGGCCATCATCAGAACCTGCACGCTCTTAAAAACGAGCACGACCATCGAGGTAACTCTCTGGTGAGTGCTCTGGGGTCCGAGAAGCCCCGACCCTGAGCCGCTCTAGCACTGAAGTGCAGTCTCCCAGCATCTCCACGATCTGCGTGGGGCCCTTCTGCTCGCTGCTCAGCACGTTGTCTGGTCACTCGCCGCTGGCTTGTGCCCTTCTGTGACGACATCCGAGAATCATCACTGCTGGTCTGGTTGCTCCAGACTGGCCCTTGCTTCCATCTTTGCGAGAAGCACCCCGGACCCTCCTGGTCCACTCAAGACGCCATCTTAGGCCCACCACGTGGCCCTGAGATCTGCCAAGGCTTGTTGCCCCATCCTGGGCCCAGCGACGCCGACAGCATCATCCTTCGTGGGACAGCTCGCACCTCCACCGTGGTCGCCGACAACGCCTCCTGGTCCGTGAGACTGCAGAGCCTAGCGTCGCCCACTCACCTAGTCGAGGTGACGGCCAACCGGTGCCTTCCTGGTACCCTCTGACTACTGGCTAGTAGTACGAACTTGGTCCCCTCTGCTTTCAGGTTTCATCAATCTCCGATCCAGGCTTGGATCTCTACGAACTATTCAGCACTGGTCGCCGGCCAGCAACTCCTTTCTTCCGGCTCCTGGCTCGTCAGCGAAGACCCCGACGCCTGTAAGACTTGTGCAGCCGCAGCCCTCGTGGCTAGGTAACTCGGCATTTCGGTGCCTGCATAGCCTCCTTACTCTAGGGTCCCGAGTCCCTCGCTTCCGACTTGCCTTATCGGGTCCGCCCGAGACCTTAACCTTTCCGTGTCCCCGGACACTTGTTTTAATTGTGCACTTGAAGTATTTGCTAAAGAGATTTGGTTTGTGCTTAGTACCCTGTCCTCATAAAGAGTACAGGGCTGTTGTGATTCTTAATAAATATCCTGTTTATTTTCATAACACTTGTGTGGTGTCCTTTCACTGGGTGTTCAAGGGGTACATGTGTGGTAAACAGCTGGCTTAACACGCCCTCTCGAGTCTTTAGCCTTAGACTGCTCGTATCCACGCTACTAGGATAGCTGGTCTATAGGTTGACTTACAACCAAACACCATAAGGGTCGTTGGAACGATACATAGCGGTCGCTAGAATAGCGAACGTTGCATATCGGGCCAACTTCTCACATTGGTGAGCAGCGGTTGGGATTTGAGCTTGCTGTTGTTTTACCACACGTATCCTAAGAATATCTTGTTGAAAGATCGCACAAGTACTGTTAGTACATATAACTAAAGCTTAGAATACTCTGAGTTCTACTGAACCAGCTGTTGTAGCTCCTCAAGGCTTAGCACACCTTGGCTACAACTCTTAGCAAGGGTACAGTAGGTAAACACGTAGTGTAGGTAGGTGCATCACTTACACCACACTAGAAACAGTATGTCGGACAAAGGAGGAAACTCTTGGTCTCCCCTTGTGTCAGTTGACCCTCCACAGGTCATCCCTTCAGGATATACTGTGCTGAGCTTCAAGGAGTTAAGACGACTGTGTCACTCCAGGAAGATTCAGCAGGGGTCTAACCCCACAACGTCCTTTCTGATTGGTCTCTTGGAGACTTATGATGCCAGAAGAGCTGAGAAACTTCGTAGCTCTTCTAATCCAGAAGGAGACATGCCTCCCCTTGAGGGAACCCGGGACGATCCTGACCTCATCCACCTCGCAACTGAGAACGAAGATGTGGAGGAGGATGAGGATGAGGATCTCTCTGGGGATGAGGCAGATAAGGGACAGGTAGAAGTCGTCAGACTAAGCAGGTCCAACTTAAGCAAACATGATAGCGGTACTGGGGGACCCCTGGGGCCACTATCAGGTCAGCTTAACATTGGGAATGGACGAGCCAGATCTCTGTCAAGAGGCTCTGGCAGATCCCTTCAAACCAATGGCTCTCACAACTCGTCTCAGAGAGGGATGACGTCCCCTCAGAGGAGAGTGTACGAAGCTAAGGAAAGGGCAGCCAATCTAAGGATTGAAAGGGAAGAACTTGCCCTGGCCAAAGAGAGGCTTGCCTTTGCTAGAGAGCAACAGTTAAGTGGGGCAGTCCCCACTGGTGGCAGCAATGTACCTAGTAATAGGGAAAAGAGTTTCGATACGAAACACCTTGGTAAGATAGTGCCCCCCTTCAAACAAGGGGACGACATCCACAAATGGATTACTGCTTTGGAGAGGGCCTGCACTGTGCAGGGTGTTCCCCAGAGTCAGTGGGCAGCTATCTTGTGGCTCTCCTTTGAAGGAAAAGGAAGAGACAAGCTCCTCACCACAAGGGTGGAGGATGCTAACAATTACCAAATCTTGAAAAATACACTCGTTGAAGGGTTCGGCCTAACCACTGAGCAGTACAGGGTGCTGTTCAGGGATACCCAGAAAACGCAGTCTCAAGATTGGTCTGATTTTGTCGATTGTGCCACTAAGGCTTTTGAGGGCTGGTTGCTGGGCAGTAAGGTTACTGATTACGAAGGATTGTATAATTTGATGATGAGAGAACAAATTTTAAACAATTGTCAGAGCCAGTTGTTGCATCAGCATCTTGTCGACTCGGATCTGACCTCTCCCCAAGAATTGGGAAAGAAGGCAGACAGATGGGTTCGTACAAGAGTTAAACAGAACCAGGGCCAGAATCAAGGTGGTCAGAAGAAAGCAGACCAGAAGGGTAAAGATTCTAAAGGGGAACAAAGTGACCAGAAGTCTTCGACAGGTCCCCAACAACCCAAAGAGGGTGGGGGTCAGGCTCCCCAAAAGAAGAAAGAAGGCCAATCCAAAAGATGGTGCCAGTACTGTAAAAGTAAATCTCACTGGTTTAGTGAGTGCACCAAGAAAGGAGGAGGGCAGACTCCTGCCACTGCAGCCCCTAAGGCACCTGTGCCCCCTAGTACAGTCAGCAGTGGTAGTGCGCCTCCCAAGGGTTTAGTAGGGTTAACCCTGGGCTCTGAGGGGCGTGACAACTTAGTTGGCACACTCACTCAGGCTGTCCTTGTCAGTACAGGGGACGCGGACGTATCCCCTGACGTAAGCCCCAATACTTTGGGCAAATACCGACAGACGCCTTTCATAAATGGAAAGATGGCTCAGGCCTATAGGGACACTTGTGCCAGCGTCACCATGGTGACGCCTAACTTTGTGGACCCTGGACAGATCATGCCAGGTACAGAATTCCTGGTGACCAATGCAAGCAATGTCACTACCAATCACAGTATGGCAATTGTAGCTTTCTCCTGGGGAGGGGTAACTGGCCAAAAGAAGGTTGTAGTTAGTCCAGACCTCCCAGTGGATTGTTTGTTGGGCAATGATTTGGAGTCGTCACAATGGTCAGAAGTGGAGCACCGGACTCACATGGAAATGTTAGGTTTGCCAGCACATGTGTTCGCTGTGACTAGGTCACAGGTCAGGAAGTGCCCCACTGAGCAGGTGCTGGATCCTGGAACAACGGACCAGACACCTCCCAAGAAAAAGAGCAGTAGG
Source organism: Lissotriton vulgaris (assembly GCF_964263255.1). Taxonomy (NCBI): domain Eukaryota; kingdom Metazoa; phylum Chordata; class Amphibia; order Caudata; family Salamandridae; genus Lissotriton; species Lissotriton vulgaris. The sequence continues at coordinate 1,410,075,478 of NC_141695.1, read as the reverse complement.
GTTAAGGCTGCGCCTTCCCCCTTGCCCCAGGTCGAGGATCAAGTCTCAGAGGAGGCTGACCTACAGGAATTGCGGGAAACTGAGCCTAGGGAATTCGAACTTGATCAAGTTGAATTCTTGGGTTCAGGGGGACCCTCAAAGGAAGACCTGGGGAAGGACCAGTTAGACTGCCCTTCTCTTGAACCCCTCAGACAGCAGGCTGCTGCTGAGGCTGCTGGGAACGCCACAGGTACCCACAAGGTATACTGGGAAGATGGACTCCTGTACACTGAGTCAAGAGACCCCAAGCCTGGCATGACCAGGAGGCTGGTCGTACCCTTGTCTCAGCGTGGTTTCCTACTTACCTTGGCCCACGAGATTCCCTTAGCAGGTCACTTGGGCCAGACGAAAACGTGGGACAGGCTTGTCTCACACTTTCACTGGCCTCACATGAACGAAGATACCAAGGAGTTTTGCCGCTCCTGTGTCACTTGCCAAGCCAGTGGTAAGTCAGGTGGCACGACAAAGGCCCCCCTTATACCAATGCCTGTGGTGGGGGTACCCTTTGAACGGGTGGGGATCGACATCGTCGGTCCCATGGAACCACCTACAGCGTCAGGGCACAAGTTTATACTGGTGGTAGTGGATCATGCCACCAGGTATCCTGAAGCTATTCCCCTTAGGACCACTACAGCACCTGTTGTGGCAAGAGCCCTAGTTGGAGTATTCTCCAGAGTGGGCTTCCCTAAGGAGGTCGTCTCCGACAGAGGTGCAAACTTTATGTCGAGCTACTTAACTGCTATGTGGAAGGAATGTGGTGTTAACTACAAGTTCACCACACCCTATCACCCACAATGCAATGGGCTTGTTGAGAGATTCAACAGGACCCTAAAAGGGATGATTCATGGACTACCGGAAAAGCTTCGGCGTAGATGGGACGTCCTGATCCCCTGCCTCTTGTTCGCCTACAGAGAAGTCCCACAGAAGGGGGTTGGCTACAGCCCTTTTGAACTTTTGTACGGGCATCCTGTAAGGGGACCCCTGTGTTTGGTGAAGGAAGGATGGGAGAGACCTCTCAAAAAGCCTGCAGCCAACATAGTGGACTATGTGCTTGGCCTCCGCTCGCGGATGGCTGAATACATGGAAAAGGCATCTGAAAACCTTAAGGCCAGCCAAGAACTCCAAAAAGCTTGGCATGACCAAAAGGCTGTCTTGACTGTTTACCAGCCCGGACAGAAGGTGTGGGTGTTGGAGCCAGTGGCCCCAGCAGCACTCAAGGACAAATGGTCCGGGCCCTACACCATCCTGGAGAAAAAGGGAGAGGTCACCTACTTGGTCGACCTGGGAACTCCCCGGAGCCCCCACAGGGTGCTTCATGTCAACAGGCTAAAAGCATATGTCGACAGGAAGGACATGAGTTTGCTCATGGCCCTAGATGAGGGACAGGAGGAGGAAAGTGACCCTCTCCCCGACCTGCTCACTCAGAATCCTGACGATGGATCGGTAGATGGTGTTGTCTTTTGTGGCAGCCTCTCCGAACATCAACAGAGAGACTGTAAACAGGTTCTTCAGTCTTTCAGACATATGTTTTCTCTAACACCCAGCCAGACCGATTGGTGCACCCATGAGGTTGACACTGGTGACAGCCTGCCCGTGAAGAGTAAAATCTACAGGCAGCCTGATCACGTTAGAGACTGCATCAAGAGTGAAGTGCAGAAAATGTTGGAGCTGGGAGTCATTGAACCCTCGGATAGCCCTTGGGCTAGTCCCGTAGTTCTAGTGCCGAAACCTCACACCCAGGGTGGTAAGAGAGAGATGAGGTTTTGCGTAGACTACAGGGGTCTCAATGCAGTCACTAAGACTGTCGCCCACCCAATACCAAGGGCAGACGAACTTATCGATAGATTGGCTTCGGCCAACTACTTAAGTACGTTTGACCTGACAGCTGGGTATTGGCAAATCAGGTTAGCTGAGGACGCCAAGCCTAAAACTGCATTTTCAACCCCTGGTGGGCATTATCAGTTCGTGGTGATGCCCTTCGGTCTGAAAAATGCACCTGCCACCTTCCAACGGTTGTCCTTACTGGGCTGGATGACTTCTGTGCGGCGTATCTTGACGATATCGCTGTCTTTAGCTCCACCTGGGAGGATCACCTGGTCCACCTGCGGAAGACGTTAGAGGCACTGCAAGCAGCAGGTCTCACTATCAAGGCCACCAAGTGCCAGATAGGGCAGACACAGGTTGTATACCTGGGCCACCTTGTAGGTGGAGGTCAGGTTCAGCCACTGGAGAGCAAGATACAGTCAATCAGGGACTGGGCTCCTCCAACCACCCAGACTCAGGTTCGAGCTTTCTTGGGCCTGACTGGATACTACCGGAAGTTTGTCAGGAACTATGGTTCCATCGTGACACCATTAAACGAACTGACAAGCAAGAAAATGCCAAAAAAGGTTCAGTGGACAGCGAGCTGTCAAAAAGCATTCGATGACCTAAAGCAGGCCATGTGCACGGCGCCTATCCTCAAGAGTCCGGACTACTCCAAACCATTCATTGTCCAAACAGATGCTTCTGAGTTGGGTGTGGGAGCTGTTCTTTCTCAACTGAATTTTGATGGTCAAGACCAGCCCATTGCTTTTATAAGCAGAAGGCTGACCCCTAGAGAGAAGAATTGGTCAGCTATTGAGAGGGAGGCCTTTGCTGTGGTTTGGGCCCTGAAGAAGCTGAGGCCATACTTGTTGGCACTCACTTCAAGATTCAGACCGACCATAAGCCCCTCTGGTGGCTAAATCAGATGAAGGGTGAAAACCCCAAACTGCTTAGGTGGTCCATTTCCCTACAGGGGATGGACTTTACAGTGGAACATAGACCTGGTACTGATCATGGCAATGCCGATGGGCTCTCCAGATATTTCCACTTAGAACAAGAAGACTCACCTGGTCAAGGTTAGCTTATTGTTCCGACGTTTGGGGGGGGGGGTCATGTAGGAGAGTAGGGTCTGCAATCCTATGATCACCCAGATTTTTTGCTTTTGTTTCACTAGTTTACGACTTTCTCTGGCTGTGGGCCTGCTAATCAGACCCACAGCCTGGCTGTTCTCTTTCTAAATTACGATATGTACCCTAGGTGCATTTACCAATTGGTACTGGGCCACCTTATCAGACCCCGTAACGCAGGGCATAGGTGTACCCAGGGCCGCCAGGGGCTGAAGCATGTATTATGCCACCCCTGGCTGGCCTCCTAAATTTGACACAACTGGCTGCACGACAGCTGGGGCGAAGACGTGTAACCACCCTTCGCTTTAGGTATAGTAACTCTATATCTAACCATACCATGGACACCCGAGTTCCTATCAGTCACTCCTATGGCAGGCCTTAACAATCCTGAAGGCAGAGTGCGTGGGCTCGTGTGAGCTAGGTTCAGGCCCGAGCCGAGCCCGGTTGCAGCTTGCGGAATCAAGACCCAATAGCTGTTCCATGATAACGCGTACCATATCGGTAACTCCGGTGTCGCGTTATCAAGGCATGTCGAGTAAGGTGTCATACGAATCGGGGTGCTGCCCTCTCACCAACTCTGGTGATGAGGTTAGCATCCCACCCTTCTAGAGGGACACGACATGTACGTAACTGTGAACCCCGGTTAAAGTTAACTGAAGCCTCAGCTCCACAAAATGGATGCTGCCACCACAGACACGAGTCTGACCTCCTGCTGCTGGGAGTCCTTCCAGCGAGGAGCACTTGGACAAAGGGTTTCCTGTCGATGGCGCTGTTCGCACCGTCCCAGACAGGGTTTGTGTATTCTGGGTAGGTAGGGCTTTGGCGAGAAGGTGACTGCGGAGTGGCACCCCGGTGCTCACTACGCATCTGCCGGTTAGAACCAGTTCCAGGGGCGACAGCCCTGGCCTGGGGAAAGCCCGGCAGGGGAGAGGGGCGTAACTACCCCCCTTCCTGGTCCCACCCTTAGGGCAGGACCTAGTCATGTACCCACCCCTTTCTTTAGGATAAAGACCGGAGCGGGGACCCTTCCAAATTAGATCATCTTTGAATCAAGAACTACTTTCTACGAAAGGACACTCAAGACTCTTCTCAAGATTTCTCCCTTGTGACTAAGGAGTAGTCACCCTGCATCAGCGGGCACCATCTAAGAACTCTGCGGTTTGCTGCAAGTCCTTCCTCAAGGATCCGACGGCCCAGCTCGACGAGAACCGGCTTCCCTGGCACCTCTGACCTCTACCCACGTCATCAGCTCAGCTGTGATCTGTGGGTGCGACGAGACCTCGAGGGACCGGCCATCATCAGAACCTGCACGCTCTTAAAAACGAGCACGACCATCGAGGTAACTCTCTGGTGAGTGCTCTGGGGTCCGAGAAGCCCCGACCCTGAGCCGCTCTAGCACCGAAGTGCAGTCTCCCAGCATCTCCACGATCTGCGTGGGGCCCTTCTGCTCGCTGCTCAGCACGTTGTCTGGTCACTCGCCGCTGGCTTGTGCCCTTCTGTGACGACATCCGAGAATCATCACTGCTGGTCTGGTTGCTCCAGACTGGCCCTTGCTTCCATCTTTGCGAGAAGCACCCCGGACCCTTCTGGTCCACTCAAGATGCCATCTTAGGCCCACCACGTGGCCCTGAGATCTGCCAAGGCTTGTTGCCCCATCCTGGGCCCAGCGACGCCGACAGCATCATCCTTCGTGGGACAGCTCGCACCTCCACCGTGGTCGCCGACAACGCCTCCTGGTCCGTGAGACTGCAGAGCCTAGCGTCGCCCACTCACCTAGTCGAGGTGACGGCCAACCGGTGCCTTCCTGGTACCCTCCGACTACTGGCTAGTAGTACGAACTTGGTCCCCTCTGCTTTCAGGTTTCATCAATCTCCGATCCAGGCTTGGATCTCTACGAACTATTCAGCACTGGTCGCCGGCCAGCAACTCCTTTCTTCCGGCTCCTGGCTCGTCAGCGAAGACCCCGACGCCTGTAAGACTTGTGCAGCCGCAGCCCTCGTGGCTAGGTAACTCGGCATTTCGGTGCCTGCATAGCCTCCTTACTCTAGGGTCCCGAGTCCCTCGCTTCCGACTTGCCTTATCGGGTCCGCCCGAGACCTTAACCTTTCCGTGTCCCCGGACACTTGTTTTAATTGTGCACTTGAAGTATTTGCTAAAGAGATTTGGTTTGTGCTTAGTACCCTGTCCTCATAAAGAGTACAGGGCTGTTGTGATTCTTAATAAATATCCTGTTTATTTTCATAACACTTGTGTGGTGTCCTTTCACTGGGTGTTCAAGGGGTACATGTGTGGTAAACAGCTGGCTTAACACGCCCTCTCGAGTCTTTAGCCTTAGACTGCTCGTATCCACGCTACTAGGATAGCTGGTCTATAGGTTGACTTACAACCAAACACCATAAGGGTCGTTGGAACGATACATAGCGGTCGCTAGAATAGCGAACGTTGCATATCGGGCCAACTTCTCACAGATGTCATCAACATAAGATAATGCCTCATCATCATATATTTATAGTAACTCTGTTACCCTGCCTGAAAATAATCCTGGGCTATTCTTGAATCCCTGTGGGAGACGACAACATTTTTTTGGGGCCCCCATACTTGAGAAAGCGGTAAAATACCTGCTTTCAGGTGCTATGTTTTAACAGAAGAAACCATTTGAAATATCTAATGTCCTTTGATACTTTTTGCGCAGGATGTTATTCATTAGTGCCACACTGTGTGAGTTTTGTACTGCAAATGTTTTGCAGCAGGAGTTTAGGTGTCTGTAGTCCAAAACTAGACGATATGAATCGTCTGGCTTGGAGACAGGAAACAAAGGATTGTTCAATTGTGAGGTGCATGTTTCAATTACCCCCTGATATTCAAGTTGATCTAAGATCTCCCTGACTTGTTTTTTAGCTTCTTGCTTAACAGGATACTGCCTTTGTGCAGTGGGTTCATTTGTTAACTGAATTTTATCAGCATTACGGCCGATTCTTCCCCAGGAAATACCTTCAAACCACAACCATATTACATATTTCCTGCAGCATATTTCATTTTGCAAGTCTTTGCGCTTCCATTGTTTGCCTCTGCCATCTCGAGAAGGAAGTTGCTTGAATCCACTGGTTTTCTCATCTTTCCCCGAAACTTGGTAGTCACACAATTTATTATGAAGGACACACACAGCCTTAGTGTTCTCTCTTCTCTCTCGAAACCCTCTTTTGGTCATTTTATTTTTCCATCAATTATTAACCCTGGACCGGCATGCAGAAGAGTAGGCCCATGCTTGTTTTTCTACGGAAAACAACCACAAACAATATTATTTTCATGAAATGTAATCTCATTGCACACCATTCCAACATTGCACTAACCCATGCACAACCCATGTTATTATTTCCTAGGAAACGTTATTAACGTGCACAAAAGCAGCATTAGTCTTTTACTTTTTCTTTTAATTCAAAAGCATCTGCGGCCTATTTCCATGCATTAGTGCACACATGCGCAAACGCCTTTCCTCTTCATTTTAATTTTCTTTAAAAAACATTTTTCACAGTTGTAGGACTTGGCCTTTTGGGCTAAAGTTCCCTAGACCATTTTCCTGACATAGAGTTGCCAATTTAGATGCTTTTGGTACTTTGTCACTGCTGATCAGTGTCAAAGTACAAGTGTCCCTATATAAAGTATAATGGTAATTGGCTGGCCATGATTGGCATGTTTCCCTTACTAGTAAATTTCCTATTGATGTGTACTGTGTGTGCCAGGGCTAGTAATGCAAAGGCGCACGTAAAAGGGAAATCAGGCCTGCAGTGTAGGGCCTGTGCACAGTTTGAAAGTTAGCATGTTGTCCTGATAAGTTCAACCACTTGTCAGGCCTTACTTTCCCTATTGGGAACCCATGTGGTAAGTCCCAGGTAACCCCTGGGCAGGGTGCAGTGTAAGTAAAAGGCAGGACATATACTGTAGTGTGTGCTATGTCCTGACAGTGAAAAACAGTTCATTTAGTTTTCACAGGGGAAAGGCCATTCTGCCCATAGAACAGAATGTGGGAGGCAGGGTATTGTGTTTTGGTAGCCTAGTTTCCTATAGTTTATAATGGAGAAGTGAAGTTTAGCATGTATAAACTCACAGTGTCATAACACAACTTTCTATGAAAGTTGTTTTGTCACTGTGTGTTCAGAAACCACTCTTTTAGAAAGTGGGTGAGTTTTGTGCTTTAAGCATTTCTGTGTGTCTTTGTTGATTGTGGATTGACTGTCTGGATCTGAGAGGTGAGAGAAGCTGGGGGAGGTCTTGACCCAAGGGAGGGGTTGAGATGGCACCAGTCTGACCTTCAGCACAGTGGGCGAAGAGAAACCCTGGAGGTGAAGAGGCCTGGGTTGCTGCTATAAAACAATTGACCAGTCTCCTTCTGAGTGATTAGGGATTCAGACCCCAGTATCAAAGGGAGAAAGGTAACACTGGTAGGGAGACACCCAGAACTGATTGAGGCAGGGGCCAGGGACCCCTGAGCACAACAAACCTCAAAGACATTTAGGGGTATAACTACGAGGGCCAAAACTCCTGAACATTGGAATGGAACAGAAATGGATTGAGACTGAAAAGGCTTGGACCCATTTTGTGGTCAATAGGAACCTTTGCTAAGGAAGGAACAACTGAAGAGACTGCTGTGGAAAGACCAACCCTTGCTTTGTGATCTGGGGCTGGTCTGGAGTTTGCTGTTTTAACCAAGGAAGAGGCTGTTGGGACTGTGCTTTAGGCGCTGGGTCTCCCTGCTTGACGAAGACTGTGCTTTGTGCTGTGCCTTGTAACCCCAAGGGCCAGTTGTTAGCTGGCTCCCTGTTTGGAAACACAGGAACATAAAAGTATCCAGAGAAGTTTCAAGTGACGGGGTAGGCGTGTGTTGTGGCAGCTTGAGACTCTCGGAAGGTGTGCCCTGTGATCTTTGACACACGAAGGAGGAGTGAGACTCGAACGCGCTGGGTGAGTGCCGTGGTGCACAGGAGGGGCAGATGAAGAGCGCCCGGCCAATGGGTGCATAAAACGTAAAGTGAGTCTCAGACACCCAGGGTGGGTGTCATGGTACACTGCAGGCGTCAGTGATGAGCGCCTGGTCGGTGTGTGCACAGAAGCTGGAGTGAGACTCGGACATGCAGGGTGCATGCCATGGTGCACAGGAGGCATTGGTGAGGAGTGCCTGATCAATATGTGCATTGGAAGTGAAGAGAGTCTCAGACGTGTAGGGTGCATGTTGGGATGCATCGGAGGGGTTGGGGAAGAGCGCCTTGTCCTCGAGTGCACCGGAGGAGAAGTGAGGCTCGGACACGGTGAGCGTGTCGTGGTGCGGCCGAAGGCGTTGGTGAATAGCGCCTGGATATTGGGACACCGGAGTTGGAGTAAGTCTCAGTGAAGCAGTGTGCGTGCTTTGGTGCAACCTGGGACTGTAGAGGTGATCGGCTGATCATCGTGTGCACTGGAAGAAAGTGAGTCTCTGCAACGCTGTGTGCGTGCCTTGGTGCAAACTGAGACCACAGGAAGGAGTGCCTGGTGAGCGTGCATTCAGAGTCAATGTGGAGTTCCATTACCCTTGAACGCATGGCTTCATGCCAGAGGAGACCCGGAGGGTGCGGTGGTGAACTTGCACCCGGAGTAAAAGTAATCTTAGGAGCGTGGGGTATGTGAGCCCTGCAGCCACCTGAGACCTTCCTAACAGTTGCGGCCCTGACCGGCAGCCCTGGAGGAGCTGAGCTGCCAGACCGTGCCACTGAGGCCCATTGAGAAGTTCTGCAGGGAAGGCCCAGTTTGCTGAAGGAGGAGAGGAGTGTGGGCTCGTGCCCCCAGGTAACGTGGATCACTACCTGGGTGGGGTACGGGCTCGGAGGGCCTCTCAGTCCTTGTGTGGTCTGATCGTATATCTTTTTGTATAACGTTTATACTCGTTTTTATTCAACTTGTGTGGAGTTCATTTGTGGTGTCAACAAGGGGGTTGCAGTGGGTGGGGTTGAACATACTGAACACTCATGCCTTGGAGATAGGCCTGGCTGCTCGTGCCAAGCTACTAAGGAGGTGGGCAGGGCTATCTCAAACGGTGTCCTTACTTGGCCTAACGTTGAGTGGGGAGCCCCAGGTCGAGCACTTGGTGACAGTAGTGTGGGACTGGGACTCCGGCTTCCAAAAACAGTACACTGTTAATGAATGTTACTGAGGGTTTAATCCGAGAAGGTTTTATTTTCACGAAACCCTACTCCATCACTACCACAATAGGAGAGGGACGAAAGTGATGGGCAGAGTAGAACAAATAATAATGCTAGGCAGCCAGGGCCATCATTTATTTCTGCTGGCTGTTGATTGCTCTCTGATTCTCCCTGGGCCCTGGCTTGGCTTGGCTGCTGACCTTGGTGAGGGCAGAGAACACCACCACAAGGTCTTCAGATTACTCGGAAGAAGAAGAGGCTGTGATGTGTGACAAGGTGACAGATTGGTGGGTGAAGAGCATGGGGACAGAACAAAGTAATATGATTAGTGTGAAGTTATACAGGGACTGTCATTGGTAGCGCTTTCACCAACTGTAGGCAAACACCCCACAGTGATGGTCAAGTGCTGCACAAACACACCACTAGGGAGTGGTCATGTGATGTTAATATTTTCTATGAATCACCATTGAGAACACGTAACCACTTTACTTCAAGAGTGAGAAGTAAGTGATGATTATGCTGGACAAGAGATCGCAAACAAGGTGGCAGGGGTCACAACAGGTGGCCTGGGGAGTGCAGTTGCACCCCTGAGGACTCTTAATTGACGTCTATGGGTCCCTGGTACAGCCTGGGAATACGGTCTCCTCAAATTACTGCAGGTTGCAATTTGTCGAAGAACAAACACACATTTGTGGTGAACTGCAAGAATATGTGCATGAATTACTTTAAAGCAAAAAATAGACTGTATTCAAAAACTATATGTTACGTTGATGCTGTTACAGATACAGGAGTACAAGGGGAGCTTGGCCCTAGTGGACAAGTGGGGAGGCTGGGCCTAGTGTATGCAATCAAAAAAGAGGGTGCCTCTCCACAACTTAGTTACAACCTTATTCGTGGACCATTGAAATCACAAACTGTCGTTTCCAACCAGGTACTTTTATTTATACCATTTACTTTGTCAGTTATACTTCATTTGTCAAACAAAACATATTTATGAGCAGACAAGACCTGTGTATAACATAAGTTTGAACCAAAGTAAGACTTTTAGACACCACACAGTGTCAAAACTGAATGTGAACAAAACTCAATGTAAGCATTAATGAAACACACAATATATAAATAACAGACAGTGACATTTAGATATACGTGGCAATAAATGGTGAATACATTTTGGCATTTGATTAAAGCAAAAGAAAAGTAGAAAGAAAGGAAAATTAGGAAAGGAACGCAGAAATGACTTCGCGAATCTTATGTAACCAGCGGTGGCTGGTGTATGAATTGTCCTTTTCTAATTGGCCAACGCGTTTCGAATCCAGAGAATTACTTTCGGGATTCTCATCAGGGCACGGTTATTCTGTCTGTAAGTTTATCAGAGAAAAGGAAAAATCGTATAAGTATCGTGAAAAGGAGACACAATCTCTCTATGTTGTGACACTCAGCAAGGGTAACATACCGCTTTTGAAGGAACCTAATCCATTGGAAGTATGGCAGTGCAGATTGAAGAGGGGTCCAAAAATTGGAACTGCCTACAACAGAGTGAATTGACATTAGACCGATTAAAGGACTGGTAACTAGAACGTGCAACTTAATGATTTAAAAATAAACATACCGTCAGTTATTTCAAGATTAGTGTTGACGGTTGTTTCTGGAATGAATGCAGGCTCTTCTGCACACTTTCAGGGGTAGAACGGCCTGTGGCGCTGTGTGCAAGAACAATAATTTTGGTAAAGGGAGCAGAAGTTTAAAGAATAGGTGAATGCCAGGTTAGTTTTCGCGGAACGTACCTTTAAGTTCAAAATCAATCCGGAGTGGTCCTAATTACCGGACAGGCATTGTGGATAGAAACCGGCGTGTGGAAATTCACCGGGGTCCGTTTCCGCTTAAGAAAAACGGAACAGATTATTAGCATGTTTACCGCGTTGGACCGCGAGTAAAGCAGAAGGCGGCGGCAGGTACCGCAGAGGCGCCGCTTACCTTCGTGTCTCTCGCTCTGGGCTCCCTGTGTTCTGAATGATTCACCAAGATGGATGCTGACGATGTTGCCATAGCAATAAGCTTTTTGGAAAAACGCTGGGCCTTATGGGATTAGTAGTTCGCACAGTTCTAGGTAATTATGAGGATAGTTGTTCATTATAAAGACGAGTTTACAGCACTGAGACGCGACCCGTCCGGTCATCAGGCGCCCGAGCACTATTGGATCAAAGTCTGGCGATTTCAGATAGGCTGTTTAGGCCCTTCTGGACGCTGTTAAATTTCAAGATTAAGTATGCTTCCATTTTAAGGAGCATTCTGTCAAAATCTACATTACTCTGTGATGGACGTAGTGTGTGTAAGACCGTCCATTTCAAGTCATTGGCATCGTGGTTGACATTTATAAAATGTTCCACCATGGGGGCAGTCATGATTTTATTTTTGATCCTGGAACGATGTTGGCAAATTCTTGTGTTAACTTGTTGTCCAGTCTTTCCAACGTATATGAGGTCACAGGGACATCGGACCAGGTAAACGACATTCTTAGTTTTGCAATTCGAAAAGTCCAAATGTTTCCATCTGGTGGCCCCATGGTGGAACTCATCGCCCTCAATAGTGTTTGGGCACACGACACAGGTGCCACACTTGTGATGCCCCGTAATCGGTTTGAGGTTCCACTGGCTCAAAAGGTCACTTTTCCTTTTTGGTAATGATACATCCGCCCTCATGATGTGTTGTTCTACATTTTGGTTCCTTTTGTACGCGAACAAAGGTTTTGGAAGTGGGCAATCTAAGTTCGCCATTAAGTGCCAATTGCTCAGCACAGCTTTTCTCAGTTTATGGGTGTCTGGTCCAAAAGTGGTAACACAGACCAATCTTTCAAGTGTGGGTTTAGGCCGTACTTGCAAGAGAGTTTCACGGGGGTGAAGCGCGCTCTCTGTAGAGAGTGCTTCAACAGTTTTTTCGGGTACCCCCTTTCCTGCATTTCTTGGCAAAATGTCTCTGCATGGGACGTGAAGTCTCTCAAATCAGAGCAGTTTCTCCTGATGCGCAATAGTTGCCCATATGGAAGATTGGATTTCAGATTCCTGGGGTGGGCACTCTTGTGGTGCAAGATAGTGTTCCTATCTGTGTCCTTTTTGAACAGGGATGATTTTAAGACCCCATTGATGTTCACAATTTCAACATCAAGGAAGGTCATCCTTTCATTACTTTGTGCCATCGAAAATTTGATGTCAGCATGCCTATTATTAAGCCAGTCATGGAAGGCTACCAGATCAGTCTGGCTCCCCTGCCACAGGAGCCAGACATCATCTATGTAGCGAAACCATTGTAGGATGTTTGGTTTGAAAGGGTTATTATTGTCAACAAACATCTGTTCGTACTGTGCCATGTACAGTACGGCCATTTCAGGAGCGTAAGGGCACCCCATCGCGGTGCCCTTGACATGCATGAAGAACTCTCCATTAAATGAAAAGTAGTTCTTTTTTAGTGCAATTTCGGCCAGTCTCAAGATAAAGGAAGTGGGTACCTGGTGGGGTCTCTCTCTCTGATTCAAATAGATTTCCATCACCTCTAACGCTTCTTCCTGAGGGATCTGCGTGTAGAGGGAGGTGACATCCATTGTAACAAGCAGTTGGGTCTCTGGGTCGAACTCAGTGTCTTCTACTTTAAGAAGAAAGTCAGTTGTGTCGCGCAAATACGAATTAACCGTTGTTAAAAATGGTTTCAGAAAGAAATCCACATATTGCGAAAGAGGCTCTAGGCAAGAGTCACACCCAGAAACGATTGGACGTCCCGGGGGGTCTTGGAGGCTCTTGTGGATTTTGGGCAAGAGGTAGAGAACAGGAGTTCTCGGATGTTTTCTTAGTAAATAATCGTGTTCTTTTTTGCCCAGAAAGCCACCATCCAACCCATCCTGGAGGGTGTCAGCAATGAGTCGTTGGATATCTTTAACAGGATCTTCAGTGAGACGTCTGTACCAGGTTGCATTGTTAACCTGCTTGTTGCCTTCTGCTAGGTATTTCTCACGAGCCCACACCACCACAGCACCGCCTTTATCGGCTTGCTTGATAATGATCGAATTGTCTTCCTTAAGGGTTTTGATTGCTGCACGCTGTTTTTGGCCTATGTTTTGTTGAACAAAATGTCTCCCCTTTTCTAATTTCTCGATGGATGACAAAAGGACCTGTTCAAATGCTAGAACCTCTTTGGGGATATTTTGGTAGGGGACAAAGGTGGATTTATTGCGTAATCCAGTAACTTCCATGGTGGGCGAGGAAGGATGATTCCAAAAAAACAGTTTGAGGCGAATTTTTCGACAAAACTCTATAGCTTCTAGCTTGAGTCTTGTATAGTCAGTTTTCCTGCCAGGCACAAACTTGAGCCCCAATGCGAGGACTGAATGTTCCTCTGGTGTTAATGGTCTATTAGATAGATTGACCACAGCGCTGGGACCCTCTACGACTTGTATGAGCGGGTCCTGGTTCGCATCTCCCATGGCTGTTTGAAGCGGGCTTTTGGCTGTTGGCCCTGATCTAAAAAAGCCACCTGTTTCTTGTTAGGATTACGATTGTCCGAGCCCGATGAATCGGAAGAAGAGGTTTCCGAAAACGTAGTGAATCTGTTCCTTGAGCGACCTTGGAAGGTTGACAGTGCTCTGCGAGATTCTTGTTGGGTATAATAATCCTCTCTTAAAAAGGGATATACCTGCTCAATTTTGAATGCCTTCACGTCTCTTTCATATTTGAAAGTCTTGTCATTAATAGTATTGTCCCTAAAGGTCCTAATCTCTTTGTCAATTTTCTCCAATAGTGCCTTAGCGTCCGTCACGGCCGGACTAGTCTTAATCGTCTCAATGAGTTCCTCAATCTCTTTCTGTTCTTGTAAGCGCAACCTCTGTGCAGTTTCTATGGTATGGACCATGAGGTCCCGGCTGCACTTTGTATTAATGAAACTGAAGCCTTTTTTATATTCTGCGTCGTCCACGAATATTACAGGGACATTTTTGACCTGTAAGCCCCAGGGGATTGTTCCCCCTTTCAGGTGCCTCAGGAGAAAATGTCCATGTAGTTCCGTGCGTACATGCTTCTTTTGTAATCGTATTAGTCGATCTGATTCTGTTACAGATACAGCACTAGAAGCGATTTGTGTGGATCAATGATTTGAAAGTGGGCACGTCAAATCTTATAAAATAACTCAGGCTTCTGGCAATGAGGAAAGACAGTGTAACATATGCTGTCAATTTATTATCTACTTATCTGCAGAAGAGGTTGGCAGCAACAAACTATTTTGTCCAGGAAAGAGATAAAACTGAGCAGCACTGCTTACATTTCAGCAATGAGATTTAACCAGGGAAAGTGTCTCTTCACTATTTTTTGACTGGGTGTAGCATTATTCACTCATGTCTTCCAAATTGGTAAGGTGTTGTTTTAGGGCTTAAATACATCACTTTTGTCTGGCCCCTTTTTTTATTCTGTAATGTTCTTTATTTTATACATCATCAATGTGTTGGTGGGCTGTAACAATCTTCCATGTGTGATGAGGCTGGGGGGGGGGGGCAGTGGGAGTCTATTTTGTTTTCCTCTGCTGCAGAGCCCAAGTTATAATGGTTTGTTTAGCAAGGTCTTCGAAACCCCCCCACTCCGCACCCTTACAGATCCACCGCTTCCAAGAGAGGAGGACGACTGCAAATGTCTCATCACACCACAAAGCAGGCTTCCTCCCGCAATTGAATCAGACAGCCACTGACCCCAGCAGGGACTTGGCTACTTGCCTCACAATTGATGTTCTGATTTCCCGTGCTCAAGCAGAAAGTGTATGTTCTGTTACCGACTTTTCATGATTTCTGATTGATACTTTATTCGATATTGTCATATCATAAAAGTACATTAATCATAAAAAAACATTAGCATTAAAATACATTACAATATGCTCATGATAAAAACCTGAATACATTAAAACATGAGACAGCTCAAAAATACATGACAATATAAGTATCAGACACTTAAAATAGGTTATAGTTAACAATCATAATCATACGGCCTTAGAAGTAATAAGTTTAAACATTCTTATACGGGTTATCCAAGCACTTGAGAGGTACTTTGCCACACCACAAACCATGAAAGGTGGAAGCAGATTGGTTGTAATAATACGTAGAGCAACCTGAAAGTCTCTGGTTCCAAGCTCCCTACAAACTGGTTTAAGCCATCTCTGCCTTGCTCGCTTGTAGCTTTTGCAGCCAAACATAAAGTGAGCAAGGGATTCTATTTTACACGGACAGCATGGGCATCCACCGTTCAGTGACCTTGAGGCTTTCCAACCTTTGGTAAAATGATTCAGAGGCAGGGTTCCATATCTCATCTTTAGGAAAATTACTCTGTCTCTGGAAGTTTTTATCACGTCAAAAAAGGGTTCCAGCCTTCTTGTTGGTTTATGTTCCAAAAATTGCATAGTTAATATTCCCCTACTTGGGTTCCTCTGTTCAAGGGCCTCCACCCACTCCCAGTAAATTTTCTTTATTACTTGCTTTGGGGGTGGTGCCTGGGGAATCCAAAATTCAGTCAAAGCTAGCTTTGTGATTATCTCTTTGAGTTTATTTAGCCAGCGTATTTTACCACCCGAGTTCAATGCAATCAGCTCGTCAAGCACTAGAGCATAATGTGCCAGCTCTGGGGTCCTCCTTAAGCGAACCCAAAACAACAGTGGGCGCAAGTGAAGTACATCTGAAATTGGACGTTTGCCCATATCCAAATACAATGGTGTCAATGGGGTGGAGACAGGTAAGGCAGCCAGCTCCCTAATAAATTTGTTCTCTGCCTTTACCAATAACTCAACATTTTCACCTCCCCATAGTTCTGCCCCGTATGAGGCTGCGGGCGTCGCCCTACCTTCATATACAGCTAGAGCAGGGCCAATCGGTCTACTTACTGATAACCGCTGGCTCCTTAGTATAGCACCCGACACTCTCCTGAGATTTAGATGCATCTTAGCTATATGAGAATCCCACCTCATTTTGCTGTTTATCCTTATACCCAGGTAGTCGAATTCCTCCACCACCTCAAGAGAACTACCATTGAGGGTGAACTGGGGAATCTTTCCATTTTTGGGGGGGGGGTAAAACCATTAGCTTAGTTTTGGTCGTATTAATTCTGAGACCACGCTCATCACAGAATAGATAGATTTTATCCAAAAGTTTTTGCAGGCCCACCGGGGTTTTAGCCAACAGGAGGGTGTCGTCCGCAAACAGGAGAGTTGATGTTTTTTCTCCTGCCAGGACCGGGGCATCGAGGGAGTTGTTGGATTCAAGGAATGCGGAGAGCTGACTATTGACGGCTTTCTCAATGACTTTGGCAGGGAATGGGAGGAGTGAGATGGGGCGGTAGTTCTTGAGTTCAGTGGGGTCTGCTGTGGGTTTCTTCAGAAGGGCGCTGAGTTCGGCATGTTTCCAGCTTACCATCTTCAAGTTCTGGTACACCTGTCATAATTACTACAAATGGTGCTGCCTGGGGTGGACGGTCTACATTCTTCTTGAATACTCTAGGTGGCTTATAGTGTGAGTTACTCTTATTTTCTTTCGGGGCAACTGAGTTGGTTTGTCTGCTATTTGTTTTTTGTTCCGGTGCAGTTCCTCCCCCTCTTTCACTAACGACATTTGATTGTCCCTTGGGTATATTGATAGCTACCTTAGGTCCCTTTTCTGTTGCTATTTCAGCTTCCTTGCTGCTTTTTTTAAATCCCTTAGGGGGCACAGTAGGAGCAGGTAGACCTCTATGGTTTTTATATGTGCTTGTGATGAGTTCCCTGGTTTGGTTAGTATTCCTCTGTATCGAGGTTTCAATCTCCCCCAGCTTTCCTGTTATAATTTTAACCCTATGTGTTAACGGGAGTATTAAGGACCTTACTAAATGTTCTATGTTTCCCAAGAGGTCTTTTGCAATATCATAAATAGACGACTGGGGGTCACTCTTGTTACTATCTAGAGCTGTTTTGACCATCCCCTCAGTTGTTGATGGATTATAGACAATACTTGGGGGTTTTGTGATTCTTCCTTGTCGAGACCGCCCCCCTCGTTTCCTCTTTTTCGCCCGAGTTGTAGCAGGCAAATTGCTATTTTTAAATGTTTCCACTATGGGCGGAGAGAGGGCTTTCTCCTCATCAGAAGAAATTTCTAAAAAAGAGTCTGCATTTGAGGTATTAATATTACAGTCAGATAAATTGTCTAACTCCCTCAACTGCAGCGGAATACTAACATCACCCCCTTTTTCAGCTTCATGTGGGCTATTAACATGTTTAATCATACCCATAGAAGAACGTTTGGAGTGCATAGGAAAGGTGGGGTCTACTACACTAGCGGGGGTCAAAGTCTGTACATCCTGGGTAATATTGTTATTGATATTGTCTCTGTTAGAATCACCAGAAACCTGATGTATGACAGGAAGGGATACAAAAGATGGAACTCAGAGAGAGACCATGGTAGTATTGTCCATCGTATTGTTCGTAATTACCGAGGTCTCAGCTATCGACAAAAGTGGTAGGGATCCAACGGGTAATGAAAGTCGTCGTTCAGTATGCTCAATAGCATTTGCCACCACTACTATAGTCTTCTGTAACATGCGGTCTATCGCTGTTAAATTAGGTAAAGTAGTCTTTGCGTCTTTCAGCCTTTTGTTAGGAAGAGCAGGCATTTTAAACAACTACCTAAAGCTACCCCCAACATTGTCCGAATATCCAAAGCAGATATTACAGGAAGTAGAATGGATAATGAATGATGAACCTTACTTGGTCGGCCTTACAGACCCGATTATAAGTGAACCAGGGGGGGTGGCCCAGCCCAGCCTCCTTCGGCCTCCGAACGGCCACAAAACGGCCCGCCCTTGTCCCGGGCTGCTCCCGCGCAGCGGGCTACTGTGCCTGTTATGAAGGGTAGACAGTGGTGGGGGGGGCATGGCAAGCAGGGAGAGCGGCCCAGGTGCTGGTGATGTAATCCTGCAGGGACTCCTGGTAAACGGAGTCCCTGCTTCACCGCTCGCAGCCCTGCTGTTGGTCCTGCCCCCGTCTCCACCTCCAGCTGACTCTCTGCCTCAGTCCCAGGTGCACTGATTACACTTACAAGCCGGGATGCCGGACCCGCTGCGCGGGAAGGCGAGCTGTAGCGTTGGCTCCCTGGCAAACGCTCGAAAATCTCCTCCCAAACAGGTCAGTTCAACAAAGCGTCCCACTTTGGCTACTTGCCTCACAATTGATGTTCTGATTTCCCTTGCTCAAGCAGAAAGTGTATGTTCTGTTACCGACTTTTCATGATTTCTTCATTGAATTGTTTCTAAGGCTATGTGGGTACTCAACTACCCAGCATATTCATATGCTTCCAACTGAAGTGAGGTTGGGTGTAGCGAAGCCGAGCACAAAAGAAGAAGGGAGTGAACCTTTCAGTACCACTAGTATATTAACTGCTCTTTCAATACTACTTGCATAACTCAATATCTATTACCACCTCCCCTGGGCATAACGTCTAAACTGTGAGCTTGGAGACACACCTCAGTGGCTTGATGAGGCTGCAGATCCATTATGAATCCTTCTGGCACAGTTTGGATTTCTACCCATCTGACTAAACTAAAATAGTATGAGATGGGAAAATAATGACAACACCAGTTACTAGAGGCACAAACCTGCATGTTATAGAGTGTTCTGTAAAGGTGTTCATTATCAATACTACCATTATGCCCCAAGACCAAGGGCCCGATGTAGGTAAATCCCATTTACCGATTTTGAAATACCGAATTTTACCGATTCGGTATTTCAAAATCGGTAAATGGGATGTAGGTCCCAACATCTGGAATCATTACCGATTCCTTACAAATTCGGTAATTACCGATTCGGTAAATACCGAATCGGTATTTGCTATTGAATCCTATGGGCCTTTGAAGCCCATAGGATTAAAGTCAAATACTGAATCGGTATTTACCGAATCGGTAAATACCGAATTTGGCAAGGGTGCAGGGGGTGTCACTTTGACACCCTCTAGCACCCCCAAAACGGGCATGTGTGCAATGTGGCACACAGACATGCCCTAAGGGCACGTCTGTCTGTCACATGGCAGATGTGTACATGCACAGATGTGCATGTACACAGGAATCAGTATTTTACCATGGATTTGTATTCCATGGTAAAATACCGATTCTGTAAGCCATGTGCTGATGGAACATTGGCTACCTACATTGCATTTTCGGTAATTTTACCGAATCGTTATCCTTACCGAATCGGTAAATATTACCGATTCGGTAAATTTACCGATTCGGTAATGATAACGATTTGGTAAAATTACCGAAAATGTGCCCGAACATCTCGATAGCCCTTTACCGATCGTAAACGGGCAAAAATCGGTATTTTCGGCCGATTCCGATCGGTAAAGGGCTACCTACATCGGGCCCCAAGAGTATTGTCAAAGCCATTAGGTCTGCCTTTGCAAGCTGGTGCAATCGGTAATCTTTTTTAATGCATGCGTGCGGCACAGAAATATTGAGAATAACGTTTGTCCGCCGATGATTTAAAGGGCCGAGGGGGAGCTGACCGCTGCCGAGCTCCTCACGTGAGACCGCGCTGCCCACTGAATGTTGTAGTTGAGCAGCGCGCGGTCCGCGGATGGAGAGAGGCGCTCGAGGCAAGCTGGCTCACCCATGGACAGAAAACAAAGCCCCCAGCAGCCACAGGTCACGGGCAGAAACGGAGGTAAAGGTCCCGGTCAAATTGCAGTCTGAAAGGGAATCCTTAAAACACTCATTCACATCCATAAAAAATACAATGGTAAAACAGAGACAAGCCTTAAAACACTGCATCAGCACAAGCGAGTGTCAGTCTAGGTAATGTGCAAAAGAGCAAAATCCAATCAACTATTAATAAATCTGGTATTTCTAGCTCTAAGTGCTGCTCTTAAAAAATTAATAACTGCAAAGAGCGTATGATCATTCAGTAGCAGCTGCAGATACATTGAGGCAACACAAGCTCCTCTGAAACGCATTGCTTTTGAAAGAGGTTTAAGATATATTCTCCTAGGATATGTAAAATATTTACATAAAAGTACAAAATGTAGGGTATCCTGAGGGGACCTATTGTCGCAGCCACAGGGGCCTCTCATCTCATCATGTATAACGAAACCAGCCAGGTGAGCTAAAAGATGGCGAAGCTGGTTAAATCTGTAACAAGATAATAAAAATGTATCAGAGGCATTTCTCAACCTACATAGGTAATTCTCCATGCCTTGTACTGATTTTAGGAGAGCAAGCCCTCTCACCGCTGGCTTGGTTAGCTCGCTGTTTTCGCGGGCGGCCGTGTTGTGTTTTTAAAATAATTCCTTCACTATACTCATGTCCTGAGGCTTCACTGAGTCAGGTTATAGAAAAATATTTGTACTGCCCAAAGCACCAGACCTCTCTTTGATATAGTGGAGCCAGGGGGTTTTTAGTGCATGGTCTAGTGCTAAACAATCTGATACAATCAGTTGATTTGAGACCAACTCATTATTAGACTAGATTTTCACCCAACAGGCCTGGGGCTTACTGCCACCATGTCCGCTATGTAATTTACCCCTAGTTCCTCATGCACATAAAATGATGGGGTGCACTGTGGGACCTTCAATATACGCTTCAAGAATTTATTTTTTGTGATCTGGAATTTGTTGGTCGCTATATAGCTCCACACCTCACTTCCGTACAGGCCCTTGGTTACACAAACTGACTGATAGAGCTTTATCATCTATGTACTTAGTCTGTGTGCATAGTTAGAAATGGCTCCTATTTATTTATTAATATTGCCTACCCTTATCTCTAGCAACTGTTTCCAATTCAGTTTCTCTTCGAATAGGATTCCTAAATAATGAAAAGCCGGGACCTTCGCTAAAGTTTGGACACCTGCTTTGAATGTTTTTGTGCGGGTCCCCCGGGGGCCAAGTTCCAAAACATATGACTTTGTGAAGTTGGCCGACAGGTCCAACCCGCTCATAAAACCTACAAATCTATCAATCTGGGCCTGTAAGCCACTTATATTGCATGCCATCAGGACCTCATCATCTACGTATAACAGAACTGGGATTGCTTTCCTACCCACTCAGGACAGTCTGTCTGCACAGATGTCAGGGCCGCCTCTAGGCCGTTAATGTATAAAGTAAATAGAAATGGGGCTAAGGTGCACCCCTGCCGAACCCCCCTGGTGCAATTAAAATAATCAGTGGTTCCTATTCCCTGTGAGGTTTTGACTACGGCTGTAGTGTGGGCATGGAGAGACCTCAGTAAATTTACAATAGCAGGCTCGATCCCCTGGGAATCAAGTAGGGCCCATCATTTTTTTGCGTTCACCCGGTCAAAGGCCGCAGTGAGATCCATACAACCCAAATAAGGGCACCAGGTTCAACAACCGTGTATTTAGCAATTGTCAAATACAGATTCAAACATTGCTCTGTGGTTGATTTTCCCATTTGGTAGCCATACTGCGTGTCAGAGATGATATTAATTAAGTCAGCCCACTCAGGGAGCCTATTAAGTAAGACGCGCCCCAGAACTTTAACTGTGGAGTCGATAAGAGAGATAGGGCACTAACAATGGGGATTATGCTTGTCCCCCTTTTAGAAGATTGGCACGATCATGGCAGTCGACCTTGACGATGGTAACCTGTTCCTTACTGCAGCATTTAACGCCCTCGTCAAAGCCAGGGCTCACACATCAGTATTATCCCGTAAGAAATCTGGGGAAACCCCATCTGGCCCGGAGCCTTACTTCGAGCCAGCCCCTCAATGCCCACCCTTACTTCATCCAGGGTGAAGATTATAGGGGTGTCTAACTGAGTTGACCCTATCTCGCTGTCAACTTCCTCACAATTCCCATAATTATAGACCCTTTTGTAATGGGCAATCCAATCTTCTGGGGTAATGTTTTGACATAGGAAGGGTTTCAGTGGATCAGAAAAACAAGGTCTGTTTATTACTTGCCAAAATAGGCGCTATTCTGCGGCTTACTTGCTTGGGTTATTTCTTCTTATGCCTGCCCATGTAGTGTACACCTCCGGGCCTTGAGGGCCACCTTATAATTGGTGCGACAATCAGTCACCCTCTCTCCATCTCTGAGTGTCTCTTTCAGGGCCTTCTTTAGGAGACGAAGAGCCTGTGAACACTCATCATCAAACCATTTTGGATGGTCAGGATGGTTTGCACTCCAGAAACTAATAATAAACTAGCAGTTGACTGCGTGATGGTAATGAAGGAGTTAATAATCACTTCTTCTGATGGCATTGGCTCTGGGCACATTTGAATCTCCCTTTGTCTGGTTTTAAAAAGGGAATTATTAAAAGCCATAGGGTCTCCTTGCGACCAGCAAAGCCGTCTCCCTTGATCAGCTGCAGATAATGAGCCTAGAAATATACTGGGGTGCTTCGACTGATTAACCACCCTTTCAAAAAGTATTGTCAAGTGATTGTGATCTCAAAAAGGACTATGGAGGATCTTAAAGCAGAGTGATGACCCTCCCAATGAGGCAGAGACAAGAATATAATCAATAATTGTCGCATAGACCCTTCCTTTATAGGTTGGGGGATAACAGTATTAAATAAATCCGTACTATCATCTATGGTGAAAACTAAATTGTGGGTGTGTAGAAAGCTATCCCTTCAGATCCTACTGCAGAGTGCTCCGTATGCAATTCCTTCTTTATCAAACTGGTTTGGCCGCTCTGGTGAGAACGTAATGAACCATGACAGGGGTGACAGTTAAAATCCCCGGCTATGATTGAGTTATCCAGACATAGGTCCTCTCCCTGCACTGTGTCTAATACCCATCTCAGTTCTTATAGACTTGATGGCACCAGCCTTCCCTTTTTGGCATTATAAAAATGTACTATGGTCAAGCGGAGCAATCTTCCTACCACTAATTCGATGCCCTGGAGCACTCCGGAATCCCACTTCAGTTGCGTATCGCCTCACCAAGATCAAGAGCCACAAAGATAATCAAACCACCTCTCGCTCTGCCCGCTCTAGAGCTCACTGCTGGGAGAAAGACAGTTTTAAAACCCTCAATGAAAACATTGTTCTCAATCTCCCAGGTCTCTTGGAGGCAAATGATATTAAAAGATCTAATAAAAGAGATCCACCTTGCATCAGCAAATTTTGCTGATAGCCCAGCCACATTCCATGAGACAAGGCTGAGGTTTTTTCTGTTGTCTTTAGTGCGGATTAGATGAGGGGTAATAGCACTTTCTGTTTGGGGTATAGCAACTTCAGAAGGAAGTCCGCAAATAAGATGCTCTGTGTTAAAGATCCAGGAGGCCTCATCATCGGACAGAATGGGGCATGGCTTGGCCAGCAGTGATGGAGGATCCGTGAGCAGAGAGCTCCGCATCAGTCTCGAGATTCTCCTGATTTAACGGACGTCCGGAACTGAATTTTGCGCTACTGGAGCCATCTGAAGGGGTTCCACGCTAGTGGGGAGGACCAATAAGACTGTAGAGGGCAGGCTGGCCGAGATCCTAGCGAGGACCGCGGGATCACCCCGAGAGGATGGGAGCCCGCAAAATGGCGGCTGGGAAGACGGCACCAAACCCAGCATCAGAAGAATTGAGCCCCGGGTTGAGGATACTGGAGGCCCCGCGTCTGTTATAGAGGCGGCGCTCTTGAAACTGTGCAGCCGCTGAGGATCTTGTAGTGAGTGGGGATATCAGAGTGCGGTGGGCGGCCACAGAATGACTCATTGTCTTTGCCGTGGTGCGGAGGCCATCCGACTGGCTGGAGGGGCCGTGGAGCAGACTGCTGACGACAGCGAGCGCACTGTGCCCTGAGCAGAGGCTAGTGCTACACACGGCTGCGGGCGATTGCAGGACCCCTGGAGAGGGGCCGGGGCTGCCAATTGATGCAGGTTGTGTCGTGGTCCCTCGGAGGCCTCTCAGGATCGGCTCGTTGCTCAATGGGGTCCACCTATTGACAACCTCACTTCCGAATTGCCATAATGGCACAGAAGTTTAAGGGGGTCAATTGGGGGAAAGAAAGGATGGGAACAGCGGGGAGGGAGACCTGTGAATAAAAGAAGGTTATTTAAACATACCGCACTACTGTAACCAATGGTTAATTTATATCAATATTGCTTTGCCACCTTAAGTCTACCTGCTAAGAAAAATAACTCAGTTCTGGTAACTATAAGAAGAAGGACATTGTGCAGTCATCTAGACCTTCTCTTGGCTACCCTGTATTTGTGTAGTCCAATGGCAGAGACATGTGATGGTAGGCAAAGCACCTTCTGTGTATGTGTGCAGGCCTCACAAGGGACGAAGGCTGGCTAGTGGCAGCTACCTCTCTACGTCCCCTGCTAGGAGATAAGCGCAACAGACACACACTCTTATTTCACATTAAACATTTTTGCCATCATAATTAAACAGCCTTTTACCAATTTGACACGTGGTACCCAACGCAACCAGCCCAAGAGCGGTACCACATAGTAGAGATAAAATAATATATACCACCTGGCATCAATACCAGTAGAAATATCCCGTAATAATTGAGAAGTGTCTTTTTACAAAAAACAAAATTCGGATATATGGTAACACTTGTTAGTTAATCAAAGTCTCAACGGAGATTGGCTCTTGGCTTTGTCACCAACACCCAGAACAAGCTAGCATCCGCTACCGCAAAATAAAGTATCACGGAAGTTTGACTCTTGGCGGTGTCACCGACACCCTTACCCCACCAGGAAAGCAGTTGCCCCAAAATCCTTTTGACAGCGTCTTGCAACAATGCCAGAATAATCTGTGAGCTTCCTTCATCCTGCTTCGGCTTTTGTAGCCGACCGGAAGCTCAATGACGCGTCACTTCCTGTGCGCATTCCTTTCTCCCGGTCAGGTAGCTGGGTATTAGAGTCAGGGAGCGCCGGCCCTCGAAATGCTCCTGCATCTCGCGGAAACTGACGGCGGCCCATTTCCATAGGTCCCGTCTTTCGTCTAGGCCGGAAAAAACATGCAGCGGACAAGGCTGTGCACACAACAGCACATCCCCCTCCCAAAGGCCACTGACACGAACCAGGTTTGCTGGGGTAGCGAGTATGAAATGCTTTGAGTCACCTAGGAGCATTCATCCCTGCCGCAGGTAACCATGAGTTTTCCTCTTGCCCCTACCCTTTCCATGAGACCAGATACCATAACTTGGAACCCCTCATCTTGGAATCCAAGATTGCTCTTACTTCATACTCCGGCTCATTGCTAATCCAGAGGGGAGATGGTCTCTTCTTGACTGGGGTGTAGAGAGGTTTCAATAGGGACACGTGAAAAACAGGATGTATTTTCAGTGTTTTTGGAAGCTTTAACTTCATGGCCAATGGTGAGATCACCTTTAGTATCTTGTAAGGGCCTATGAATTCGGGGTTAAAAGCGCTATATTTATGGAACCAAATGTTTTTGGTTGATAACCATACTGCATCTCCCACTTTGTACACAGGGTTGGGTCTGCGATGTTTATCAGCCATGGTTTTGTAGGTTCCTTTGGCTTTCTCTAGATTTCTTCGGGTGGCTATGAGTGTTTGCTGGATGTGCTTAGTACGTGCCTGTACATCGGGTACCTCTTGTACCGCCGCAGGGTGGATCAAAGATATGAAACAGGGATGGAATCCGTAGTTGCTGTAATATGGTGTGAACCGAGTTAATTGATGCTTAGCGCTGTTGGAAGCCACCTCTGCCAGACATGACAAGTGTACCCAAGCATCAGAGTTCTTTTCTACGTAACACCTTAGATATTGCTTAAGGGTCTGGTTCAGCCTCTTGGACTGTCCATCTGACTGAGGGTGGAAACTGGTGGATTTAGAGGTTTGAATGTATAAGGCATTACACCAAGCCTTCCAACATCTAGCAGTGAACTGAGGCCCCTGTCTGAAACAATATTGGCTGGGAGACCGTGCAATCTAACCACGTGTAGCATGAGGAGTTTCGCCAGTTGTCCTGACTTGGGTTCTTTTGCGCAGGTGATAAAGTGTCCCATTTTTGTGAGACTGTCCACAATCACTATAATGGCAGTACATCCTTGATCCCTTGGCAGACCCACTACAAAGTCAATAGAAATGGTTTCCCAAGGTATCAATGGTGTGGGAAGGGGTTGCAACAATCCTTGGGGTTTTCCATGATCTGTTTTGGCTGTTACACATATTTCACAATGTCGTATCATGGCTGTGGTGTCTTCTACTACCGTAGGCCACCAGAACTGGCAACATATCCTGTCGAGTGTTTTATGGATTCCATTATGTCCTGCGCTGTGGGTGTGGTGACACCACTGCAGCATCTCCTTTCGTAAGGCCTGATTGGGCATCAACAGTTGTTTGCCCTTCATTGGCAGACCGTTGATCACCCTCCACAGTGGGTGACTCTTTAACCAGTTTCTCCAGTATCTGGTTTTTACCCCTTGGGTTACTTTCTGAAGGAAGGTGTCAGTTTGGAGTGCTCCCATAACCTTGGTGGGGTCCAATATGGAATGTTGTTTTTCAATTAGAGTCTCAGAAGGTGTTTCTTGTCGGGACAAGGCATCTGCTTTTTTGTTTTCTGCCCCAGGTCTGTAAGTAACAAGATAATGGAATTCTGAGAAGAAAAGCATCCAACGTAACTGTCTAGGAGACAACATTCTAGCGGACCCCATAAACTGCAGGTTGCGGTGATCTGTGTACACGTTACCACGTGTTTGGCTCCTAACATCAGATGCCGCCAATCACTAAAGGCGTCTTTTATGGCCAGTAGCTCCTTCTCCGCCACGGTGTAACAGATTTCTGCTTGATTCAGCTTTCACAACATATAGGCTATAGGATGAAGATGGCCTGTGGTAACATGTCTTTGCTATAGTATGGCTCCTATCGCTACATCGGAGGCATCCGCCTCTACGATGTAGGGTTTGTTAGGATCAGGGTGAGCCAGAATGGGTGCTGAAAAAAAAGCAGTCTTTAGACACTGAAAGGACTCTTCTGCTTCCTTAGTCCAATAGAAAGGCTAACTTTTTTGCAACAGTTTAGTTATGGGAGCCACCACATTCGAGAAATGGTTGCTAAACCTGCGATAGAAGTTCGCAAAACCAAGGAAACATTTGATGTCTCTAACGTTGGTAGGTTGTGGCCATTCTTTCACAGCTAGGATCTTTCGCTCAGACATTACTTGACCTGTGGGTGTCAACATAACCCTTAGAAATTCTACCTCGTGCACATGGAACTCACATTTGCTGAGTGTGCAATATAGTCTGTTTTGTCTCAATGCCTCAAACACTTGACTCACATGGGAACGATGCTCCTCATCCGAGGAAGAATATATCAAAATGTCATCAATATATGCCACCACGAACCTGTCCAAAAACTCCTGCAGCACCTCGTTAACAAAGTATTGAAATGCCACGGGCGTTGCACTGGCCAAAGGGCATTACTGTGTACTCATATAGCCCATACCTGGTGCGGAAAGCTGTCTTCCACTCGTCTCTCTCTCGTACTCGCACCAAATGGTATGCTCCTTTTTGGTCTAGGGAGAGGATACCTATTTTTTATTGTTACATTATTCAGAGCTCTAAAGTCTATGCAGGCTCTCTTCTCTCCATTAGCCTTAGGAATACAAAATAGTAGAGATGCCGCTGGAGACCTCGAGGGGCGAATAAAGCAGTTTTCCAGGTATTTATCAGGGTAGTCTCGTAAATGGGCATTTTCTGCTTCAGTTAATGCATATAGCCTCCCACAAGGAATCACCGCTCCCGGTATTAAATCTATCCGGCAGTCATAATGCCTATGAGGGGGCAATGTATCTGCTGATTTCTCACAAAACACATCCTGGTATTCCTGATACCATAAAGTAAGTTGAACATTGGTTTCTGCTGCTGTTGCTACAGTATGAGACATGGGTACTTTAAGCAAGGGATCTGGGTGCTCAATAAAGCAATGGTCCTTACACCATGAGCTACTAAACTCCACTTTTTTCTGTCTTTAATTAATGAAAGGGTTGTGCAGTTTCAACCAGGGAAGCCCCAGGATTATCCCATATTGTATTGTATTGTATTGTAATTGCATTTATATAGCGCTTACTACCCCTGACGAAGCATCGAAGCGCTTTTTCGGCGGGTAGCACGCTACTCCGGGACCCATAGAGGATTAGTGTTGAATTAGTATAGTGAAACATGCAAGTACATTTTAAGTGGTGGATAGGTTAGTCAGTTATTTGCATTTGGAATGATAGCAGAAGGATAGAGGAGGGCAAAGGTTTGTGTTTATTTATCGCTTGTTGACGCACGCTATTCAGGAAGCCTATAAAGGATTAGTGGTGAATTAATATGGTGAAATATGAGGTAATTTCAGTGGTGGATATTAGTCTGTTACTTGGAGTGAAAAGGATAGTGGAGGGATAAAAGTTGAAGAAAGATTTGCATTCATATAGCAATTGTTACCCCTTATGGGTGTTGAACCGCTTTTCTGGCGAGTAGCACGCCACTCTGGAACCCATAAAGGATTAGTGTTGAAAATTAGTATAGTATAAATATGAAGTAATTTGAGTAGTAGATATGTTATTCAGTTATTTGGGCACTATATTAGTATAGTTGAATATGGAAATTGAGAAGTGAACATGTTAGTCTGTTAATTTGGATTGAAAAGGATAGTGGAGGGATTAAAGAGTGAAGGATTTTTTATTTTTTTATTTTTTTAGGTCTTAGCAGTAGGAAGAGGCTTTTGGATGAGTAAAAATGAGTTTTGGAGGGAACGAGTCAGAGGGGAGAGTTTAGAAAGGTTTGTTTTAGGGGATCGGTGTAATAAAAAGAGGTGTCAGATGATGCAAGGAGGGGTAGAGCAGGAGAGAGCCTAGAAAGGGTTATTTTGGCGATCATAGTAGTGGTATGGGGTTTGGGATAAATGAGAGAGTGGGTGTAGAGGATATATTGATAGATGTATAGGATGAGAGATAGGGTAGTGCATTAGAAGGAGTAGTAGAAAGAAGTTTGAGATGAGTCAGAAGGTTGGGCTAGAAGATATATTGTGCGAAGTAGAGGCTGAGAAATAGGCTAGTGCATTGGAAATGCTAAATTAGAAGAAAGTGATAAATATATAGATCCATAAGTACATTGAAAGTATATAGATACATAAAGGAAGTAAGTATATTTAGATTAAATATATTGATCGAGGCACAGGATGAGAAATAGGGTAGCACATTGGATATGCTTTTTCAGGAGAAAAGTAACAGACACACAGATCCAAGTACATGGAAGGTACATAGATGCACAATGGAAGTATGTACATGTAGGCCAAAGATGATTTGTATTTATTGATGAATATTATTATTATTATTATTTTCTCTTAACAACATAATTATTTTACATGTTTTATAAGGTAATTCACAAATATAGGTACATATCTATAGTGAAAACAAATACTTATATAAAGAGGGATATGCTGTAAATTTCTGTTTCCGTATGGTGCTTATGTGGGGAAGAGCCAGATCTTTAGTAGTTTTCTGAAGATAAGGTGGTTGTCGGTGGATCTTATGTTGGGGGGTAAAGAGTTCCATATTTTGGCTGCTTGAACAGAGAAGGATGTGCCACCCATGGTTTTTTTCTTGTATGGTGGGATTTTGAAGCGAGATGCTCCTTTAGAGCGGAGGTTCCTTTGTTGAATGTGTTTGGTGATTTTATTCCTGATGAAGAGTGGTCCTATTCCATGTATTGCTTTGTGGGTAATACAAAGCAGCTTGAACGTGGATCTTCTGGCAACCGGTAACCAATGCAGGGCTTTCAAGGCGGGGGAGATGTGGTCTCGTGGTTTGATATGCAAGAGTAGTCTGGCAGCCGAGTTCTGAATCCGTTGTAGACTTTTCATGGTCGTTAAAGGTGGTAGAGGCTATTGGCGTAATCGAGTTTGATTAGAACAAGGGAGATGGTAGCTTGGACCTTGTGTGGAAATCCCAAATGAGGGAAAATTTGACGCAGTGTTTTTATAGTAGCACCGCTTGATCTTGATAGTTTATCCACATGGACATTCATCGACAGCTTGGAGTCCATGGTCATTCCGAGGTTTCTTACTTCCTTCGATACTTTAGGCAGTGATCCCAGTTCATCAGGCCATGCGGCAAGCGGGTTGTAATTTTTCCAATCGCCACACGTGAGTATTTCAGTTTTTGAAGCATTCAATTTGAGATGGCTCCAAGTCATCCACTGATCCACGGCTCTGAGACAGCTGAAAATTGGTGATTTTCCAATGTCTTTGGGGCATTCCAGTTGAATGAGTATTTGCGTGTCATCTGCATAGTTGTAGCACGTGAGGTGAAATTTATTGATCAGTACTGGTAAAGACTTCATGTAGATGTTGAAAAGCATGGGCGAGATGATAGAACCTTGAGGGACCCCTGCTTTTGTGGAGTACAGTTTGGATGAGAAAGGTGGGGTATGGATGACATTAGTTCTGTTTCGAAGGTAGGAAGCGATCCAGTCTAGAGCAGTTGCCTCTATGCCGGCTTCATAAAGTCTTTGTTTCAGAGTGTCATGGTCAACCGGGTCAAAGGCAGCTGAGAGGTCCAAGAGGAGTAGCGCAGCAACCCCATTGCGGTAAACTGTATTCTTTAGGCCCTCCCTCACAGCCTACTTTTAAGTTGTCAGTATGGAACTTGATAGGGCCTGTACTTAGTTTCTTCCCATCAACTGCCAGAACCTCTTCTGGACTATCTTTAGTTATTAACCCAAGGCATAGATTCCTAGCAGTACTTAAGTCCATAAACATCCCAGTAGCTCCAGAATCTATCATGGCTTCAGTACTTTGCATCCTTTGTGTGTCTTTATTTGAATGGGCAGGAAGAAGTGTTGAGAGGACAACCCAGATTCATTACTTGTGGAAGGGAGGTTTATACCACCCAAGGACTTCCCTTCTGAGTACCTTGAGTGTTTTAGTTTTCCGACGAACTTTCGGGTTAATAGTTAATAGTCTTTTCACCCCTATGCTTGATCTAGGTTTGGCCAGGTAATCCTTTACGAAATGCCCCTTTTTCCGCAATGCATGCAGAGGCCTGTCTTTCTTCTTGTTTCTCTCTCAGCTTGCGTTAGTGGAGTTCTTACTGAACCTATGTCCATGGGTTCAACAGGAGGCAGTGAACCCCCCGTACTCCTGCTTTTATCAAAATGCATAGGCTGACGCTCTACTCTCTTTCTGTCTCCTCTGCGTTCGCCCATACGATAATCTAATCGCAATACAAGGTTGATTAGTTCTATACAAGTAGAGGGCTGGGGGTCAATCTGGGATAACACATCTTTTAATTCTTCCTTTAGTACTTGATAAAACAGTGCGGACCGTTTCTCTTCTGGCCACTGTGTTTCTGCAACTAGCCGTTGGAAGGTGTTAATATACACCACCAAATCTTTATTGCCCTGCTTGAGTCTTAATAGTTCATGGTCTGCCGAAAAGGAGGCCGTTCGACGATCGAACTCCGGAGTTCGTCCCAATCATAGAGAAGCGGGTCGTCACGGCGTACATAGGGTACAGCCCATTGAGCAGCATCTCCTGTTAAATAAGAGATCAGGAAAGCTGCTCTAGCCTGATTAGTGGGAAAGACCTTTGGTTTGCATGAAAAATGTAATAACACCCGTGTCATAAAAGCCTGGACCTTGGATGCCTCCCCATAAAATCGCTCCGGGGCTGCCAAGGGAATAGGAGTGGGAAGACTGAAAATGGTGTTGGAACTGAAGGTGAACCAAACTGAAAAAGACTTCCCCCAACACCTCGCCCTGACTGCGCGTCAAATGGGTTTCTCTGCATCCTACTAACAGTATCCTGTAATGCTGCTGTCTCTGCCCTAGAGGCAGCTATTTCGGTTCTAGAATCGGTTCTAGAATCGGCTATTTCTTGTTGAAGCGTCACTAAGGTAGCTAGCACTTCTTCGAGGGTGGCCATAGCAACAACGAACCAGGAGAGGTATATTATAGATTAGGCAGATTATTTTGTCGTGGTCCCTCGGAGACCTCTCAGGATCGGCTCGTTGCTCAATGGGATCCACCTATTGACAACCTCACTTCCGAATTGCCGGAATGGCACAGAAGTTTAAGGGGCTCAATCGGGGGAAAGAAAGGATAGGAACAGCGGGGAGGGAGACCTGTGAATAAAAGAAGGTTATTTAGACATACTGCACTACTTTAACCAATGGTTAACTTATATCGATATTGTTTTGCCACCTTAAGTCTACCTGGTAAGAAAAATTCAGAAATCAGTTCTGGTAACTATAAGAAGAAGGACATTGTGCAGTCATCTAGACCTTCTCTTGGCTACCCTGTATTTGTGTAGTCCAATGGCAGAGACATGTGATGGTAGGCAAAGCACCTTCTGTGTATGTGTGCAGGCCTCACAAGGGACGAAGGCTGGCTAGTGGCAGCTACCTCTCTATGTCCCCTGCTAGGAGATAAGCGCAACAGACACACACTCTTATTTCACATGAAACATTTTTGCCATCATAATTAAACTGCCTTTTACTAATTTGACACGTGGTACCCACCGCAACCAGCCCAAGAGCGGTACCACGTAGTAGAGATAAAAGAATATCTACCACCTGGCATCAATACCAGTAGAAATATCCCGTAATAATTGAGAAGTGTCTTTTCACAAAAAACAAAATTCGGATATATGGTAACACTTGTTAGTTAATCAAAGTCTCAAAGGAGATTGGCTCTTGGCGGTGTCACCAACACCCAGAACAAGCTAGCATTCGCTAGCGCAAAATAAAGTATCACAGAAGTTTGACTCTTGGCGGTGTCACCGACACCCAGAACAAGCTAGCATCCGCTAGCGCAAAATAAAGTATCATGGAAGTTTGACTGTTGGCGGTGTCACTGACACCAATACCCCACCAGGAAAGCAGTTGCCCCAAAATCCGTTTGACAGCGTCTTGCAACAATGCCAGAATATTCTGCGAGCTTCCTACATCCTGCTTCGGCTTTCGTAGCCGGCCGGAAGCTCAATGACACGTCACTTCCTGTGCGCATTCCTTTCTCCCGGTCAGGTACCTGGGTATTAGAGTCCTGGAGCGACGGCCCTCCAAATGCTCCCGCATCTCGCGGAAACTGACGGCGCCCCGTTTCCATAGGTCTTTCGTCTTGGCCGGAAAGAACTTGCAGCCGACGAGGCTGTGCACACAACAGGTTGTTGGATTGGTGACAAGGCAGAGAAGGGTGCGCGGATGGCTCGCAGAATGTGTGCAGGGTAGGGTGGCCTGATGGACTGTGCTGGGACCCCATAACCCGGCCCTGGGCAGTTTGCGAGACCCACGGACTGGAGTTAACTGGGAGCCGCATTCCAATGCTTGAGAGTGCCCCCTGGTAGGCTCTAGAAGCAAGGTGACAGGGTCCTGGCGGCCCCCCCGGGAGTGTGGGTCCTGCTGCTGTGATCAGAAGAGGCCTGCAAGTGACCACTAGACTGCCTGGTAGGGACCCTGGTGCGAGAGAGCCCCATGCTCATTGAGGGCCCTCCAAACAATTATCTATGTCACACTCTGGGGGGAACTGTTGATTGGGGCACCGACGGCCAGGAGTTGCTCCCTGAGAGGGCCCCTGCTGGGCGATCCTAGATTTGGTTGCGAGGTGGCGAGCCGGTGACTGGGAGGCGCTGGATCCTCTACTGGAAGACACGTATAGATGTCTGCTTGCAGTCCTGATGCCGGTGACAAAGAGGGAGTGAGTGGAACAGAAACGATTGGCCTTCCTGACTGGCGGAGTGTGAATGCGGGACACCCGTAGAGTGGAACAGCACAGGATCTGTTTCACAACCCCAACTTCGTTGCTGAGGATACTGCGCAGGAAGCGGATCTGAGAAGGGGGAGAGCTGGACCCTGGCATTGGCGAGCTGAACTGCACTGGGGTTACTGGACAGCTGAGACTGGACCCCTGCTACAGGCAACGGGACGACAGCCCACCCTTGTGCAGGGAGAATAACCGGCGGTGATCTGCAGGACAATCGTCGACGGCCGAGAACTGAGACAATAAGGGGGGGGGAGTCCTTCCAACTATGGGCAAGCCTAGGGGCCGCCATACAGGGGTCCCCGAGGACCCGGAGGAAGAAACATAGGAGCAGGCGCGAAGTGCCCAGGATGACCCGGTACAGCTGGAGTTACAGCAGATCCTGGCTGCCATAGCTGATACAAAGGCGACCCTTCATCAGTATATTAGCACAGTAGCAGTGGGGTTTGGCCTCTTGCGGGACAAGCACAAGAAATTCTGTGAGAGGGTCAAGAGTAGTGAATATCTAGCCAGAACGCTGTCAGATTATAACCCATTATTATCAAAGACATTGGCCCTTAG
The DNA here is from genome assembly GCF_964263255.1 of Lissotriton vulgaris. Taxonomy (NCBI): domain Eukaryota; kingdom Metazoa; phylum Chordata; class Amphibia; order Caudata; family Salamandridae; genus Lissotriton; species Lissotriton vulgaris. The sequence goes on along the minus strand of NC_141695.1, from coordinate 1,410,041,073 downwards.
ACAAGAAAAGATATGTACAAGGAATAAATATAGACTATGTAGAACTATATTTCTTTTTGGAAATGTCCAGCCGGACAGTTTAATATCTTGATAAGGATAAGCATGGGCGAATTTTGCGAATCTCGCGTTCGCGAATTTTGCGGATTTGCGAACTCGCAATCCGCAAAATCCGCGAATTCTCGCGAATTTGCGGATTTTTTTTTTGTGTTTGCGCGGGTTTCTGCCAGTTCGCGAGCGTTTTGTACAATGTCGCAAATTGCGAACTTACCTGTCGGGTCGCAAGTTTCGCGAACTTGTTGTTTCTACGTGTCCAGCCTGTTTGGGACACTCTTCTTCATCACTGCCACTCTCTGTCACCACTGCCACTCTCTGACTACTCATGCCACCCTCTGGCCCACCCATGCCACCCTCTGTTTCATCACAGCACCCTCTGGTTGTCCAGTCAGTGTACATTATTGTGGCAACGCAAGCACACCTTCCCTGCCTCAAGTGACCTGAATTAATTTGGGGCTGATTATTGTGTCACAGAATATTTTTTTAGCTGGCACCTGCTTCCTTAGTGCTTCCTGATTAGTGATCTTTTGCACTTGCTAAGTGCTTTCATTGTTGCAAAATTAGTTACAACACCTGCCCTGCCCCAACTGACAATAATGAATTAGGGGCTGATTAATGGATTTGAACTTCCAGCCTGGCTCCTGCTTGTCTCCCTAAGCTGTAATTCAGGACCTTTGTGGCATATGTGTAACTATTCTGAGGTTCAGAGCAGGGTCACATAATAGTTGCAACTGGCAACTGAACTCTGGAGGGGCCCCTCAGGAAGCACTACAGGAAATGGCTACTAATGATGAGCCTGAACTTTTGAACCTGGTAAGTAGTTTCAGTTTTGCTAAGATCGTATTTCTGCAATTTTGCACTTATTCGCGGGGCGCGAAGTGTACTGGGAAGCCGCGAACTCACGCGAACAGTGCGAGCAAAATCCGCTGCTTGCGGATTTGCGGATTTTGCGGGAGATTCGCGAATCTCGCGGATTGCGAATTTACCGAAAATCCGCAAAATCCGCGAGCGAAACGGATTTTCCGCCCATGCTTAGATAAGGATAATACACAGAGTGTAATGGACGTGGGACACCAGCCGATGTCCGACTAACACACTGGGGGGACACAAACAGAAGAGGGGAATAGTAGGCAAGGTCGGGTCATCTGAGTATCATAAATCATAAGCAGATAATCCACAATATACACATATGCATGCACAATTTATGTCAACTATGCATTTAGTGCATTTTTGGTCCACGACGTTTCGAACCATACATAATATCGATTCATCCTCAGGACAGTAATGATTGCCTAAAGAGAAAACAATTTCACTTGAACTCACTGTGTGGGAATCAATATGCCATACAATACCAAATGAGAAATAGCCAGGGAGGGTAAAAGAAGAAAGAAGGGGAGACATAAAAAAGATAAATCATTACAGTTAGACGGTCCCATATATCAACTACATACGATGTACACAACTCATACCATGCCAAAGTGTCAACAGCGGCAGAGTGTGGTGCACGACAGTTACATGCGGTGTGCTTGGTGTTGTAGAGGTGAGGAAGATACATTAGGCGGCGCATCGTCCAATGTTTGACTAGGACTGGCAGTGATGATAAAAGGTGAGGGGTGTCGCTGTGGTAAAGAAGGTTCGTTCGGACAGGTGGTAGGATTATGAGGTTGTCCATATCTCACAAGAACACCACACAAAGGTCACTAAGTGATGAGATGTGAACAAGTGCAGGGGTAAGGAACTGTGGAAAAATGGTCACGATGGTCGGGAGCACGAACGGGGGCTTACCGGTGGAGTAGGCTTGCAATCAATCAGTACGATATTGGCGATTGATTAAGTGGGTTTCTATAAGAAAACAGAATAGCAATTACATAAATGTGGAATTATCCACGAACAAGCCGACCGCGTGGGAGAACAACTTACCACGGGGTGCATCCGGCGTGAAAAACAAAGAATCTATGGGAAATTAGAGGAGATTACACTAAGGCAGTCGGAAACAAATAAAAAGTGAACAGCCGAGCGCTGTGCTCTGTGGGATTACCAGAGGGAGCGATGCCCTGTTCAGAGAATCTGTGGGAGAGAGGGGGAGTATACAAAAATAAGGACAAGGTCTAGGTACAGGTGCCAGAATGCACGACCACAATACGTAAAGGCGCAGGCAGTAAGCTTACCGAAGTGGGAGACTGGTACAGGTCCACAATGGGGGTCCTTGCACAGCGTGAGGTAAACTTCACGGGTTGCAATCTGCGGTGGGTGGCCGTAATAGGGAAGCGGTTCTTGGTCACATGGGGGTTAGTAACCAATAGTGGCACGGCAGAGAGTGTCGGCCATTTTGGGATGGGCGAATATTACAGCAAGTTAGATGCAGTGGGTGCCTCCGGGGGCCATCTTAGGTGTACTAGGGGCAAAAAGGCCGCAGTTGTAATTACATGCAGCATGCACAAGTACATTCAAGAGCAATAAAGCGCTAAAAGTGAGAGGAGTGCCATTAAAAGTACCGCGGTGAGCAGTCAGGCAGTGACATATAAAGAAATAAAATAAACAAAACAACATTAGGCAATGTCCTAATAAAGTGACGAGTATAGTTAAAACGACATTTTTGCTGAATTTTACAAAAAACGAGTTAAAGAGAGCCAGTCAAAGTCTTATACTGATTTGCGAAAGTCAGGTATGTTGTCCTGCCACACCATTGGTCATACATGAGTTCCATTATGCAGGGCAGGGCTGGGGTCTAAATCAGGGAGGTCCAGTCCTCCGTGCGGTTCAGACCAGTGTGCAGGCTCTGGGTCTTGAGTATCCAGTGCAGTTCCTCTTTGTTCAGTAACTACTGTAAGTTCCCTCCATGGTTAGGGAGTTTGATCACAGAAATGATGGTCCACTTGAAGTCCATTTCCATGTGTGACAGTTCCGTAAAGTGGTGCACAAGAGGAGCATTGGGAGTTCTGCAGCGAATTCTGCTCCTGTGTTGACACATTCTTGTACGTGCTTTCTGGGTTGTCTGTCCTATATAAATCATAGAACATGGACACACAATAGCATAGATGGCATTTGTACTGTTACAATTAGAAAATTCTCTACGGGCATGCTTAATATCATTATGCGTAAATTCCTTGCCTTCTATAGTAGTGTCACACATGTAGCAATTGCTGCATTTCACATACCCAGTGAGTCTTCGGAGACACCAGAAATTGTCAATTGTAGCCATTTGATCTGGGGCAGGTAACGCTGTGCGCACCAAGTAGTCTCTCAAATTCTTGGATTTCTTGAAAGCAAACATAGGTTTATCTAGTTGGAGTTGGCCTGCATTAAGCACTGGCCAATGTTTTTTGATGCTCTTGGTAAGTGAGTTGGATACTGGCGAAAAGGTGGTGACACAGACCAGCCGGTTCTGTGCTTTTTTCGGTTTGTGTTCAAGCAGCACCTCCCTAGGGCAGAGCCAAGCTCTTTTAGGGTAGCCAACACAACGCTGGCCTTATCAACCAGGTGAACGCAGTACCAGACGCCAGAATTACCAATGGTAGATCTGCAGCTCCCTATTCCTACCAACAACATGCCAATTCCCATTGATCTATCCAATTCCAACTCTTTGCCCATTTTCAACCTCACACAACATTCTCTTTCCACCAGTGAATTGTCACTACTCAGTAAGGGTCTTTCATTTGTCCCGACTGTACGTTCTAACTATTTGGATGTCCAAACTGAACTACTACGGTTCTTTAGGAAACTTAGACTAGATGCCTTTTTCCTACTCCACCCCAAGTCCATGCCAATATCTAACACCTCTTTTCGACCGCCTTCCACCTTCTCACCCACTGGGAGTATGGTGCCTTCAGAAATTTTAACATTTGAAAAACTTGTCTTGAAGGACCTTTCCATTTTGGAGAAACGCCATTCCTTCATCCCCTATAATATCTCGTTGGATGAAAAAAGAGCAATATCAAGCCTTAAATCCAATTCTGAGCTCATTATTAAGCCAGCAGATAAGGGTGGTGGAATTGTCATGCAAAACCTTGACACATATAAGACAGAAATTCTCCGACAATTAAACAATCCTGCACATTATGTCAAACTCCCAAAAAACCCTATCACAGAGATACAGAAACTAATACAGGTCATCAAGGAAGGGCGCGACTCTGGTTTCCTCAGCAAAAAAGAACATCTCTTTCTGAACGCTAAATCTCCACGCACCCTGGTGATCTACACACTACCTAAGGTGCATAAGAACGCCGAACACCCCCCTCGCCGGCCCATCGTGTCAGGCTGTGGATCGGTTTTAGAACCTCTGGGTCTCTTTGTGGATTATTTCATCAGGGAATTTGTGCCTGCTACCCAATGCTATATGCGGGATAGTATGCACATGATCAATCTGATAGAGGAATAAGCATGAGCGAATTTTGCGGATCTCGCGTTCGCGAATTTTGCGGATTTGCGGATTCGCAATCCGCAAAATCCGCGAATTCCCGCGAATTTGCGGATTTTTTTTTTTTGTGTTCGCCCGTGTTTCTGCCAGTTCGCGAGGGTTTTGTACACTTTCGCAAATTGCGAACTTACCTGTCGGGTCACAAGTTTCGCGAACTTGTTGTTTCTACGTGTCCAGCCTGTTTGGGACACTCTTCCTCATCACTGCCACTCTCTGTCACTACTGCCACTCTCTGACTACTCATGCCACCCTCTGGCCCACCCATGCCACCCTCTGTTTCATCACCACACCCTCTGGTTGTCCAGTGTACATTATTTTCGGCAAAGCAAAGCACACCTTCCCTGCCTCAAGTGACCTGAATTAATTTGGGGCTGATTAATGTGTCACAGAATATTTTTTTAGCTGGCACCTGCTTCCTTAGTGCGCCCTGATTAGTGATCTTTTGCACTTGCTAAGTGCTTTCATTGTTGCAAAATTAGTTACAACACCTGCCCTGCCCCAACTGACAATAATGAATTAGGGGCTGATTAATGGATTTTAACTTCCAGCCTGGCTCCTGCTTGTCTCCCTTAGCTGTAATTCAGGACCTTTGTGGCATATGTGTAACTATTCTGAGGTTCAGAGCAGGGTCACATAATAGTTTCAACTGGCAACTGAACTCTGGAGGGGCCCTTCAGGAAGCACTACAGGAAATGGCTACTAATGATGAGCCTGAACTTTTGAACCTGGTAAGTAGTTACTTTCAGTTTTGCTAAGATTGTATTTCTGCAATTTTGCACTTATTCGCGGGGCGCGAACTCACGCGAACTCACGCGAACAGTGCGAGCAGTGCGAGCAAAATCCGCTGCTCGCGGATTTGCGGATTTTGCGGGAGATTCGCAAATCTCGCGGATTGCGGATTTCCCGAAAATCCGCAAAATCCGCGAGCGGAACGGATTTTCCGCCCATGCTTATAGAAGAATGCCCTTATGATTCCACATCCAGTGTACTTTGTACTCTGGATGTGGAGTCACTATATACCAACATACCACAGAATGACTCCATGTTGGTCATTCAAGGCATCCTTAATAGGCGTCCCCGACCTCATCTCATACCTACCATGTTCATCCTGCAACTCCTTGAGATATGTTTGTCCAAGAATTATTTCTTGTTTGATGGTCAACACTATGGCCAAAACAAGGGTACTTCTATGGGGGCTGTTTTTGCCCCCAACTTGGCCATACTATACATGGACAGTCTTGAATATGGCCGCATTTTGGCCCCGTCAAATCCCTTCCATAGTGGCATAGCCCTATGGAAGCGGTATATTGACAATATTTTCATGATTTGGAACGACTCTGACGATCTGTTACCCCATTTTCTACACTGGCTGAATAGCAATTGCAGTGGTCTCACTTACACCCTTACCACTAGCCATTCTAGCATTCCTTTTCTAGACCTAAACATACAGGATAAAGAGGGCCTACTAATCACCAGCCTCTACAGTAAGCCCACGGAACGCAACACTTTGTTAAGTTACAAGAGCAACCACCCCAGAGCTCTCCGTGATTCCCACCCTTACTCACAATTTCTAAGGTTGAGACGAAATTGCTACCTCAAAGATGATTATTTCAAGGAAGCACAATCACTCAGCGCTAAACTTAGCGCTAGAGGCTACCCACGTAGACTTATAAGATCTTCACTTAAAAGAGCTTGGTTCTGCCCTAGGGAGGTGTTGGTTGAACCCAAACCGAAAAAAGCACAGAACCGGCTGGTCTGTGTCACCACCGTTTCGCCAGTATCTAACTCACTTACCAAGAGCATCAAAAAGCACTGGCCAGTGCTGAATGCAGGCCAACTCCAACTAGATAAACCTATGTTTGCTTTCAAGAATTCCAAGAATTTGAGAGACCACTTGGTGCGCGCAGCGTTACCTGCCCCAGATCAAATGGCTACAATTGACAATCTCTGGGGTCTCCCGAGACTCACTGGGCATGTGAAATGCGGCAATTGCTCCATGTGTGACACTACTATAGAAGGCAAGGAATTTACGCATAATGATATTAAGCATGCCCGTAGAGAATTTTCTAATTGTAACAGTACAAATGCCATCTATGCTATTGTGTGTCCATGTTCTATGATTTATATAGTGCAGACAACCCAGAAAGCACGTACAAGAATGTGTCAACACAGGAGCAGAATTCGCTGCAGAACTCCCAATGCTCCTCTTGTGCACCACTTTACGGAACTGTCACACACGGAAATGGACTTCAAGTGGACCATCATTTCTGTGATCAAACTTCCTAACCGTGGAGGAAACTTACAGCAGTTACTGAACAAAGAGGAACTGCACTGGATACTCAAGACCCAGAGCCTGCACACTGGTCTGAACCGCACGGAGGACTGGACCTCCCTGATTTAGACCCCAGCCCTGCCCTACATAATCAAACTCATGTATGACCAATGGTGTGGCTGGACAACATACCTGACTTTTGCAAATCAGTATAAGACTTTGACTGGCTCTCTGTAACTCGTTTTTTGTAAAATTCAGCAAAAATGTCTTTTTAACTATACTCGTCACTTTATTAGGACATTGCCTAATGTTGTTTTGTTTATTTTATTTCTTTATATGTCACTGCCTGACTGCTCACCGCAGTACTTTTAATGGCACTCCTCTCACTTTTAGCGCTTTATTGCTCTTGCATGTACTTGTGCATGCTGCGTGTAATTACAACCGCGGCCTTTTTGCCCCTAGTACACCTAAGATGGTCCCCGGAGGCACTCACTGCATCTAACTTGCTGTAATATTCGCCCATCCCAAAATGGCCGACACTCTCTGCCGTGCCACTATTGGTTACTAACCCCCATGTGACCAAGAACCACTTCCCTATTAAGGCCACACACCACAGATTTCAACCCGTGAAGTTTACCTCACGCTGTACAAGGACCCCCATTGTGGACCTGTACCAGTCTCCCACTTCGGTAAGCTTACTGCCTGCGCCTTTACGTATTGTGGTTGTGCATTCTGGCACCTGTACCTAGACCTTGTCCTTATTTTTATATACTCCCCCTCTCTCCCACAGATTCTGTCAACAGGGCATCGCTCCCTCTGGTAAGCCCACCCAGCACAGTGCTCGGCTGTTCACTTTTTATTTGTTTCCGGCTGCCTTAGTGTAATCTCCTGTAATTTCCCATAGATTCTTTGTTTTTCACGCCGGATGCACCCCGTGGTAAGATTTTCTCCCACGCGGTCGGCTTGTTCTTGGATAATTTCACATTTATGTAATTGCTATTCTGTTTTCTTATAGAAACCCACTTAATCAATCGCCAATATCGTGCTGTTTGATTGCAAGCCTACTCCACCGGTAAGCCCCCGTTCGTGCTCCCGACCATCGTGACTATTTTTCCACAGTTCCTTACCCCTGCACTTGTTCAAATCCCATCACTTAATGACCTTTGTGTGGTGTTCTTGTGAGATATAGACAACCTCATAATGCTACCACTTGTCCGAACGAACCTTCTTTACCACAGCGACACCCCTCACCTTTTATCATCACTGCCAGTCCTAGTCAAACATTGGACGATGCGCCGCCTAATGTATCTTCCTCACCTCTACAACCCCAAGCACACTGCATGTAACTGTCGTGCACCACACTCTGCCGCCATTGACACTTTGGCATGGTATGAGTTGTGTACATCATATGTAGTTGATATATGGGACCGTCTAACTGACATGATTTATCTTTTTTATGTCTCCCCCTTTTTCTTCTTTTACCCTCCCTGGCTATTTCCCATTTGGTATTGTATGGCATATTGATTCCCACACAGTGGGTTCAAGTGAAATTGTTTTCTCTTTAGGCAATCATTACTGTCCTGAGGATGAACCGATATTATGTATGGCTCGAAACGTCGTCAACCAAAAATGCACTAAATGCATAGTTGACATAAATTGTGCATGCATATGTGTATATTGTGGATTATCTGCTTATGATTTATGATACTCAGATGACCCGACCTTGCCTACTATTCCCCTCTTCTGTTTGTGTTCCCCCAGGGTGTTAGTCGGACATCGGCTGGTTTCCCACGTCCATTACACTCTGTGACTTACTCCTCCTGTATTATCCTTATCAAGATATTAAACTGTCCGGCTGGACATTTCCAAAAAGAAATATAGTTCTACTTAGTCTATATTTATTCCTTGTACATTTCTTTTCTTGTCTAAAGGCCACTGTCTTTGATAATAAGTATCTACCCAAGGTCCTTAGCTTATTGCGTTCTGGGTTCCCTGTATTGTTTAAGTAATAGTCAGATTATAACCCAGTATTGTTTCAGACGCACTGGTCACTAATCCGGGCCCGGATACCGACCTGGCGTCTGCGCCCAGAGGCATTGGAGGACCAAGTGTTTCGGGACACGGTGGGTGCGTCTATTACCCAATACTTCGGGGACAACAAGGGGACGGCCTCCATGCCGTTAGTAGAAGGGGACTCCTTTAAGGCGGTGATTCGGAAGTGCTGCACAGCTGAATTGGTGGGAGTGCACAGAGTACTATTGGAAGAGGTAGAAGACGATGAACAACGCTTGCAAGATGCCGAAAAAGTTCACCCTAAAAGACCTCATAGACAGCGGGACTTGGAAGAGGTGAGAGAAGCTATGGCAGGGCAAGTGGAGCGGTTAAGATGTTTTGACCACAAGGCTGTTGAGGGGGATAAGTCTGGAACCTTGTTGGCCTTGCTGGCCAACTCATCGCGTAGGGGCTCACCTATATTGGAGATGCGAGACGCCTGGGGGGGTGCTTGCTTCACTCAGGGAGGTATAAACGAGTTGTTTCATGACTTCTATAAGGAGTTATACAGGAGCAAGACAGTCAGGATGGGGGATGAATTAGAGGGGAGCTCCAGCTCCCAAAACGGGATGATGACCAAGCAGGGGCGATCGGCGGGGATATTGAATTAAGAGAGGTATGGGCGGCTATTAAACATATGGCACAGAATAAAACACCAGGAACAGATGGCCGCTCGATCGAGTTTTATTCTACTTACTCTGAGTAGTTGGCGCCACGCTTAGTAACGTTGTATAATAGGGCAAGACTTCTGGGCCATCTCCCTGTGTCCACAAGAGAGGCGGTTATCATTCTGCTACTAAAACCTGGCAAACCGGCATGGGACAAGACGGTGTACCACCCGCTATCTATGCTCAACACATACTACTAGATATTGATATCCTAGCCACCTGTCTATTGCCACACATGTCAAGTCAAGTCAAGTCATAAAATTTGTATAGCGCACTACATACCCAGAGGGTTTCAAGGCGCTTAGGAAGGGGAGGAGGATTACTTGTCAAATATCCACGTTTTAAGCTGCTTTCTGAACGCTAGGTGGTTCTGGGTGAGGCGAAGGTAAGCGGGGAGTGAGTTCCATGTTTTAGCAGCCAGGTATGAAAAGGATCTGCCTCCCATGGTGGTCTTGTTGATGCGAGGTACAGTGGCGAGGGCTTGGCTGGAAGAACGTAGTTGGCGGGAGGGGGTGTAGAAGGACAATCGTGAGTTGAGGCAATCTGGTCCGATGTCGTAGAGTGATTTGTGTGCGTGGGTAAGCAGTCGGAAAGTGATCCTCTTATTGACGGGTAGCCAGTGGAGGTCTTTAAGGTGACCAGAGATGTGTTCGTTGCGTGGGATGTCTAATATAAGCCTGGCTGAGGCGTTTTGGATTCGTTGGAGTTTCTTCTGGAGTTTTGCGGTAGTACCCGCGTAGAGGGTGTTTCCGTAGTCCAGTCGGCTCGTGACCAGAGCGTGGGTGACTGTTTTCCTTGTTTCGGAGGGGATCCAGCGAAATGTTTTTCTGAGCATGCGAAGAATGTTGAAGCAGGAAGAGGATACGGCGCTGACTTGTCTGTTCATTGAGAGTGAAGAATCCAGGATGACGCCAAGGTTCCGTGCGTGGTCTGTCGGGATGGGTGCTTTTCCGAGGGCTTCCGGCCACCAGGAGTCGTCCCATGCAGAGGGGGATGTACCTAAGATGAGGACTTCTGTTTTGTCTGAGTTCAGTTTCAGACGGCTTTGTTTCATCCATTCGGCAACTTCTTTCATTCCATCGTGTAGGTTAGTTTTGGCGGTGCTGGGGTCATTGGTGAGAGAAAGGATCAGTTGAGTGTCGTCCGCGTAAGAGATGATGTTGAGGTTGTGTTGGCGTGCGATGGTCGCGAGGGGGCTCATGTATACGTTGAAGAGGGTGGGACTGAGTGAGGATCCTTGAGGTACGCCGCAGATGACTTCAGAGGCCTCGGACTTGAATGGAGGAAGGCGGACTCTCTGGGTTCTTCCGGTGAGGAACGAGGTGATCCATTCAAGTGCTTTTCCTTGGATTCCGATGTTATTGAGGCGTTGTAGAAGGGTGTTGTGGCAGACTGTATCGAATGCTGCAGAGAGGTCGAGGAGGATGAGGGCGACTGTGTCTCCATTGTCCAGTAGAGTTCGAATGTCGTCTGTTGCTGCGATGAGGGCGGTCTCAGTGCTGTGTTTTGCTCGGAAGCCAGATTGTGAGGGGTCGAGGGATTTGTTGGCTTCGAGGAAGGCGGCGAGCTGGTTGTTGACGGCTTTCTCGATGACTTTGGCCGGGAATGGAAGAAGCGAGATGGGGCGGTAATTTTTGAGTTCGGTGGGGTCCGCTGTTGGTTTTTTCAGAAGGGCGGTGAGTTCGGCGTGTTTCCAGTCTTCTGGGAAGGTGGCGTAGTTGAAGGAGCAGTTGATGACGTCTCGGAGGTGCGGTGCTATGACGGAGTCTGCTTTGTTGAAGATGTGGTGAGGGCATGGGTCTGTGGGGGATCCTGAGTGGATGGAATTCATCAGGCGGATGGTGTCCTCAGTGGAGATTGGGTTCCAGGCGTTAAGGGTGTTCACGGGGGGAAGATGGTCAGCAGATGGTAGGGTGGGTTGGTTTCCGGGTTGGTTGTCAAAGCTGTTGTGGATGTCTGCAATCTTGTTGTGGAAAAAAGAGGCTAGGGAGTCGCAGAGGGTTTGAGAGGGGGTGATGTCGTTGGAGTTGGCCGAGGGATTGGAAAATTCCTTGACGATGTTGAAAAGTTCCTTGCTGTTGTGGGCGTTGTTGTCAAGTCGATCCTTGAATGCTGTTTTCTTGGCTTTTCGGATCAGTTGGTGGTGAGTGCGGGTGGCGCTTTTGAAGGCGTCCTTGGTGCTGGTGGTTGGGTCTTTTTTCCAGGCCTTTTCAAGGGAGCGGCAGAGTTTCTTGGACTTCTTGAGATCATCGTTGAACCATGAGGCCTTCTTGCTGCCAGGTTTGTTTTGACATTTTTTCAGTGGTGCTAAGGTGTCGGCGGTGTTGGATAACCATAGGGTGAAGTTGGCGGCGGCTTGGTCTGGGTTGGAAGAGTGGGCTGGGGTGTTTAGAAGGAGCGATGCGGAGATCTGGTCGGTGGTGATTTTGTTCCAGTTTCTTTGCAGAGTTGGTTGGAGGTGGTTGATGGGTATTGGCTTGTTGTAGGTGAAGTGGACGCAGCTGTGGTCGGTCCAGAGGAGATCCGTAGTGTGGCTGAAGGAGACATGATTGCTGGAGGTGAAGATGGGGTCGAGTGTGTGACCTGCGATGTGGGTGGGGGAAGTGACTAGTTGTTTAAGTCCGAGGTTGGCGAGGTTGTCCAAGAGGGTGGTGGTGTTGCGGTCGTTGATCTTTTCAAGGTGAAAGTTGAGGTCTCCCAGAAGGATGTCAATCATAATCTATTGGTATCAGTCTGGCTTCATTCCTACTCAGAATACGACACTAAACATTCTGTGGCTGCTGCAAATACTCGAAGCAGACTGCTACCCCAAAGCCACTGCTGTGATATTTGCCGTTGATATAGACAAGGCATTTGCCAGTTTGGAAAGGCCCTACCTCTTTCATGTCATGACCCAATTTTGGCTGGGGGATTACTTTATAGCATGGACGGCCATACTTTATAAGTCCTCCACAGCGCGGGGCAGGACAGGAGGGGTAATATCTGAAGCTTGTGAGGTGACCCAGGGCACGAGACAGAGTTGCCCGCTATCCCCCCTTCCATTTGCACTGGCCATGGAACCATTAGCGGTGAAGTCTAGGACAGGGAGGTATTATAGGGGTTTGCAGGTACTAGGTCAAGTTCACCATATAGTCCTGTATGCAGACGGCCTTCTCATGTTCCTTGGAAACACAGAGAGTGACTAATTGGGAGCAAAGGCCTTACTGCATGAGCTAGGAGAGATGTCTGGCCTCAGAGTTAACTGGACTAAATCCTGCTTGTTCCCCACATATAGGAATAGGAGCGGCTTGCAGGATATAGCGGGAACGCGATGAGAAAGTAGATGCTTCCCATATCTGGGGGTCCAGATTTATCCTTTTAGGTTGGATGTACTGGAGGGCAACATCTTTAGAGCGGTAAGAGGCCTGCCGGGCAGTTTTGATTTCTGGGGGTCGTTGCCATTATCAGTGGCTGGGTGCGTGGCCTTACTTAAAATGGTGGCCCTGCCCCCGCTGCTGTACTATTTTCGAAGCCTGCCAATTTGGATACCAGTACAGATGTTTAAACAACTTCTGTCTATGACCACAGCATTCTTATTGGGCACTGGAAGACGGCGGGTCACCCTGAAAGTACTGATGCGTCCAAGATCAGAGGGTGGGTGGGTGGTACCTGATTTTGAAACCTATTACTTAGCTGCGCAGTCACAGTGGTTGACCCAGAGTGGTGATGAGGCTGCGAGGCCCGGAAGAGGAAAGAGTGGGAGTCCCGGAGTTGCAGCTGCTATCTCAAATAGTATTGGACCTCCCTATTCGGGTGGGTGCTCTCCCTGAGGACCTCAAGATGGCAAGACGATGCTGGAGGCGGAGTCTCAAGAGGGCAAGTCTGAAAGTACCGTATGACCCTGATATGCTGCTCACTATGTGCGCGGCACTCCCTCATGGGAGATCCTGGCAGGAGCTGAGTGATTGGGATGAGAGGAATTTATATGGAGACGGGATCATGCTGCCCTTTTGTGCTCTGCAGGAGCGTTTTGATTTGCAAGGGGGGACTTCTTGCTCCATGCGGCTCTAACTGCGGCTATCCGTGCGCACTGGAAAGAGGGCCAAGCGGAGCATTCATCTGTGTCTGTGTTGAAGTATGTTTTGATTTTTGCCGGTGTGAGGTATGCACAATGTAAGATATAAAAATGAACCAATTGAAAGCAGGCATTCCTGGCACTTTTCTACGCTTGCTCCCCCACCTCGGCCCAGGCCCTATCTGGTATCCCACATCTACCGCACACTTTTGCTTGAATATGTCCAAAGGGGGAAGCTTCTCTTGGTTCATACGCTTGTACTGGCATGTGAATGCCTTATACTTCCCTGCAGAAGTTACTATATATTGACATCCTAAAGAAGCCCTAGGTTTTGGGTGCCAAGGTGAGGGGCAGACTTTTCTCATATGATCTGGAGATGCCAGCTACTTGCTAGCTATTGGCATGAGGTAATTGCATTGTAGAAGGCTGTGACGGAAAGAGAACTAGATCTGGCACTAGGGACCTGCATATTGCATTGGTTCCCCCACACAGCTAAGACGAAGATCACCAGCAGGTTTATAGATATGGGGCTGGTGTTGGCCAAGAGGGAAATTACGATGCACTGGAAAGCGAGTAGGGCCCCGGACTTAGCTGGATGGTAGAGAGAGTTCATCAAATGAGTAGAATATGATGGGATAGTTCGATTGCAGTTAGCAAAGAGAACGGGAAGTGAGAGGGTGCTGGAGATGGCTAAGGCATGGGAGCTCTTGGTGAGATTATTGAGAGACTCGGACGCTGATAGTGAGGACGACACTCATCCTGGAGCGCCGGAAACAGAGTAGGCCCTTAACAAAATGTAGCTGAAATCATAATACCACATTAGACACATTTATGATAAGTGAGCCTGGAATGGTGATTTGTACAAGCCTGCACTGGTTGATTATTGGAGACCACCAACTACGTACTGCTAAGGATTATTGATAGCACGGAGTAACATTGAAAGTGACATGCCTAGAGGGAGGGTGGGGAAGGGAAGTTTGGGAATGTTTTAGGTTAGATTTATAAGGACTAGCGATGCTAGACTATTTTAAAAGTACAATTGAGATCTAGAGGTTATTCCTCTTAGCCCATGTTTATTTTGTATCAGAGACAAAGAAGATTCTGATCGATTGGGTAGTCAATTATTCTGCAAAATTATCATTGGCAGTATTAGGCGTGTACATAGCAGATCTTAGGATTAAATGATTGTGACAAGCATCAGGGGAGGAGGGACCAGATTTACGATTTGTACATTGCCAATGTCTTGCTTTATAAACCTAATAAAGTTTGTTTAAAAAAAAATCATCTGCCAGAACCTGTGAGGGGGGACTTAGAGGGGGTTTATTCATGAAACGACTAGTATCATCAGCTGGAAGTCAATCCAAATCATTGAGGTCTGCCAAAGGGGCAAAGCGGTTCAATGCATTCAAACCACCCTGGGCACAAACTTCTCCCCTTTGGGTGATAAGATGGTCGGTGCATGTATTATTCTGCCAAGGTCTATAAAAAAATACCAGCAGTAATAATTTAATATTCAATTGAAGAATATTGGACTGGGCTGAGTATTTCAGGGGATCCCATGCTAGAGCAGGGTATCTAACAGTGATAATCAAGCAATCTCCCTCAAAGCTCTTACTTGAGGTCCCTATCCAAGAAATTCTCCAAGCCATTAGGATGTGTCTATGGTCTATCACATTAAATGTAGTGTGGTTGCCCAACCAATGAGACGCTTTATTGATTAGTTGACCCGTGGATCCCTGTTTTGCTAGGTTGGGCCCTGGGACCTTATTTGGACCACAGTATAGGGGCAATAGGGTGTGGGAGGTTAATCACTAGGAGAAAGGGGGTATTAACCAGCCTTTTTTGCTCCCTACCCTCAAACAGGCTACATAGCAGAAGGAGCTGGGTAATAAAAGCTTGCGGTTTAACAGTCTCGGAAGCTTTGTGTCCGATAAGAATTTCCTGGTTAACAAGGCCCATAGATATATCAATGTTGGAAAGAGTCTGGCCTCTACTTGGCTGCGCTAGGGGAGGCTGTTCCAGGCTGCTGGCTTGGGCCTGAGGAGTTGAGAGTGAAGGGGTTTTACTGGTAGTAGACAAGATGGTTTCAGCTTTGTCAAGAATTGCTCTTGAGTCTAACACAAGTTGTGCAATTTTATCACAAGTTTGAGTCATTAACTTGAACAATATCTCTGTAATTTTCTGAATTGAAAGATCCCCCAAACTAATCCATATCTTTCCTGGTGCAGCTTGTATTATCAGTTCCAGTCCCCTTCGCATAATTGATATTTCTTTATCTTTTTTAGGTTTGTGTTTCCAAATGGAAGGCAGGATCGTTACTGATACTTTTCCTCTAGGTGGAGCCGATGAAGCTGGAAGAACTGTGTCACTCTTAGAGCCATGCGGGGGAGTTTTGAGGGTAGGTCAATCAATCAATCGATCAGACAATTTATATAGCGCGCTACTCACCCGGAAGGGTCTCAAGGCGCTGGGAGGGAGGGGTCCGTTACTGCTCGAAAAGCCAGGTTGTGAGTAGCTTCCTGAAGGAGAGATGGTTGTGGGTCAGCCGTAGATGGATTGGGAGAGAATTCCATATCTTGGCTGCCAGGTAGGAGAAGGATCTTCCTCCAGTGGTGGCTCTGCGAATGCGTGGTACTGTGGCGAGGGCGAGGCTAGTCGAACGCAGCTGGCGGGTGGGTGTGTAGAAAGTGAGGCGGTTGTTGAGGTACTTGGATCCCAGGTCATGGAGAGCCTTGTGTGCGTGTGTGAGTAGTCTGAACATGATCCTCTTGCTAACGGGGAGCCAGTGCAGGTCTCCCAGGTGTCCGGAGATGTAGTTGTGGCAGGGGGCTGTTCAGGATGAGTCGTGCGGAGGCGTTCTGTATGCGCTGGAGTCTCTTCTGTAGTTTGGCAGTGGTTCCTGCATAGAGGGTGTTCCCGTAGTCCAGTCGGCTGGTGACAAGTGCCTGGGTGACCGTCTTCCTGGTTTCGGTGGGGATCCATCAGAAGATCTTACGGAGCATGTGCAGGGTGTTGAAGCAGGATGACGAGACGGCGTTGACTTGTCTGGTCATCGAGAGGGAGGAGTCCAGGAGGAAGCCCAGGTTACGTGTGTGGTCTGTCGGCTTGGGGGTGGTGCCCAGGGCAGGGGGCCACCAGGAGTCATCCCAGGTGGAGGGAGATGATCCCAGGAGGAGGACTTCCATCTTGTCTGAGTTCAGTTTCAGGCGCTGTTCTTCATCCACTCGGCGACGTCTTTCATTCCTTCATGTAGGCTGGCTCTGGCGGTGGCGGGGTCGTTGGTGAGGGAGAGGATCAGCTGGGTGTCGTCGGCGTTGGAGATGATGTTAAGGTTGTGTTGGCGTGCGATGGCTGCGAGGGGGCTCATGTAGACATTGAAGAGGGTGGGGCTGAGTGAGGATCCTTGTGGTACGCCTCAGATGACTTCGATGGCCTCGGATCTGAACGGGGGGAGGCGGACTCTCTGGGTTCTTCTGGTGAGGAATGAGAGGATCCACCAGTGCCTGGATTCCTATGTTACTGAGGCGCTGTATTAGGGTGCGGTGGCAGACAGTGTCAAACGCTGCAGAGAGGTCCAGGAGGATGAGGGCTGCAGTTTCCCGGTTGTTGAGCAGGGATCTGATGTCGTTGGTGGCTGCGATGAGGGCGGTCTCAGTGCTGTGGTTGGCTTGGAAACCGGACAGTGAGGGGTCGAGGGATTCGTTCGTCTCGAGGAAGGCGGCGAGCTGTTTGTTGACGGTCTTCTCGATGACTTTGGCAGGAAAAGGGAGGAGCGAGATGGGGCGGAAGTTCTTGAGGTCGGTGGGGTCCGCTACTGGTTTCATTAGGAGGGCGCTGAGCTCGGCATGCTTCCAGCTCTCCGGGAAGGTGGCGGTGTTGAAGGAGATGTTGATGATGTCCCGGAGTTGGGGTGCGATGATGGAGTTGGCCTTGTTGAAGATGTGGTGGGGGCAGGGGTCGGTTGGGGATCCCGAGTGGATGGTGTTCATCGTGCGGGTGGTGTCTTTGGTGCTGACAGAGGTCCAGGCGCGCAGGGTGGTGGTGGGGGTCATTTGTTTGGTGGTGGGGTGCGTGTTTGGTGCTCCGAAGCTGTTGTGTATGTCGGCGATCTTGCGGTGGAAGAAGGAGGCGAGTGAGTCGCAGAGGTCTTACGAGGGAGTTATGCTGTTGTTTCCGGCGCTGGTGTTGGAGAGCTCTTTGACGATGCTGAAGAGTTCCTTGCTGTTGTGGGTGTTGTTGTCCAGTCGTTCTTTGAATGTTGTCCTTTTGGTGGTGCGGATCAGCTGGTGGTGTGTGCGGGTTGCGTTCTTGAGGGCAGTCATGTTTTCTGTAGTCTGGTTGTGGCGCCAGGCTTTTTCAAGGGTGCAGCAGTTTTTCTTGGATATTTGAGTTTGTCTGTGAACCACGAGGTTTTCTTGCTGCCGGGTCTGCTGGGAGGGTTCTTCAGTGGTGCGAGGTCGTCGGCGCAGTTGGTGAGCCACTGAGTGAAGATGCGGGCTGCGTCGTTGGGATCTGTTGTGCTGGCGGGAGGGTTCTGGCTGAGGGAGGTGGTGAGCTGGTCAGCGGTGATCTTGCTCCAGCTCCTGCGGG
Source organism: Lissotriton vulgaris (assembly GCF_964263255.1). Taxonomy (NCBI): domain Eukaryota; kingdom Metazoa; phylum Chordata; class Amphibia; order Caudata; family Salamandridae; genus Lissotriton; species Lissotriton vulgaris. Next base: position 1,410,022,966 of record NC_141695.1, on the reverse strand, counting down.
GAACTTGTTGCGGGTGGTGGTGGGTCTTGGTTCTCCTGAAGCTGAAGTGGACGCAGCTGTGATCAGTCCAGTGAAGCCGGGTGGAGTAGCTGAAGGAGATGTACTTGCTGGAGGAGAAGATGGGGTCGAGCGTGTGGCTGGCGTAGTGGGTGGGGGTGTTCACCAGTTGCTTGAATCCGAGGTTGGCGACGTTGTCCAGCAGGGTGGTCGTGTTGCTGTCCTTGTTGTTCTCCAGGTGGAAGTTGAGGTCCCCTAGGAGGATGTAGTCGGAGGAGGTGAGGGCGTGCAGGCTGATGAAGTCTGCGAGGTCTAGTTAGATCTGTCAGCATTCCCCCTGCATCAAGCTCCTGCATAACCTCTGGTGGATCTATCGGATGTAGAACTTCCCCGGGCAGCGTAGAAGATGGATCCCCCGGTCTCAATGTCCCCACATGGAGCCCCCGCTTTGCTCGATCTATCTCTTCCGAGATGGCACCCACTGCCTTCACTAAAAACGAGAAACCACCACTGGGTCTGGGCTCCCAACAGCACGGCCAAGCCACTGACCAAACGTTAACAAAAGAATGCCAATACTGTGTACTTTTTTTCAAAAACAGCTTTGATTTTCTGCGAGACATAAGAGTTAAACAATATGCATCATTGAATTTTTTATTTCTGAATAAATTGCATTTAATTATAGTTGATTTTGCTTCATTATTTTGGTTGTTTTTTCAACAATTTTGGTTTTTTTTGGACACCATCTGTGTAAAACATATACAATATTCTACAAAAAAATCATAAAACATTATTCACAAAACATTCATATTCACTTCACCCAACATTCACTCACATGCATACACCAATATCACACTATATTTTCACTGGAATTACACTATTCACAGTATGCCATAGACTATTTTTCAAAACATTTTTTAACAATTAGCACAATTAGTTGAGTAATCTTCTGGCTCAAATTATACAGTCTACGCGTTTCGAACTCGTGTTAAGAGTTCTCATCAGGATCAAGGCTGTGAAAAGAGAAGAGAACCTTTCTTAGAAAGTTTATTCCAGTAAACTAGCTTTTACTACCCCCTTTCCAACTCTATTCTGCTTAACTCTATGAATTAAAGGCCTGTGTGGTGACTTTATTTGAAAAACCGACGCTGGACCATCTGATATAAAACAATAACAAACATAATGGACCCTATTATATTCCAAATATTAATTCAAGACAAAGGCAATGGACACTGATACGCTTTATAAACTATTTGTGCTTACTTGGGTTAATCCAGGTCGCCGTGCGTGTAATGGTAACGCCAGATGGACCCTAGATAGAAGGGCGCCGATTAGAGCGGTCGGGATGGTTAAACATATTAGGTGTAATGAGGGAAAATGTGGAGCATTACTGGAGGGCCTTGAGCTGGCGCACTAATTAAATTTGGAAGTCGGTTCACTTCTCTTTCTGAAATATTAAAATTGGACCGTCCGTCACATTTTATTCGGAAACACTAACTTATTAGATGTCAACACTATCGCGTTTTGTTCTAATCTCTAAACGCTTACCTATAGCACGTTGTCTCTATGTCCAAAGTGGCAGCCTCAATCAGCGCATTGTGTTTGCCGGTTTCACTTAGCACGTTGTATTTATTTCCTGGTTTTCTTCATTTCCTGGTTTCGCAAAGCCCCAAGGGACTTGTAGTTCATGGGCAGAGTCTCGTAGTTGATATCAGATAACTTTTGCGATATGTGCTATCAAAGGCAAAGTTGCATTGATTAAAAAGTTTCCAGCCTGACTAGGATTTTATAGGCTTGATTTGTTGGAGCTTCAATTCAATTACGTGTGACTTTGGGGATATGAAGATGTTATATCATATCTCGTGCTTTTCCAAATTATTGTACGGTATCAATAAAGTTGAGGTAGAATTCTAAGCATATTTCGCAAAGCTGCCAGGGAAATGTAGTTCAGTGTGTGAACCCACCGTGTAGTTGATGTTAATAAGTTGCCTGACTTCAAAGTGTGAAGTTATTTGTATTTATTATACATGTTCTATTCTTTGTCCAAGGTTGTGTGCTCGATCTATAATACTTAAATTCAATTATTCCTGCCCTTAGGGGTGAAGTTGTTGTATCACCCTCCTATTTTATGTTTGTCCGAATTGTTCTCTGGTGTAATGAAGTTCTGCATTATCAACCATATCTGTATTAAACCGTGATGAAGATGTTATCAATAGGGTCTGGTTGGTGGTCTGTTTCTTTCTTGCAGCTGTTGTTTCCAGGCTAAAGAAGCTCTTTGATACTCATGTCAGTTCAGTTTGTAGATTTCTGCTAATTTGTTCAATCCATGTGTTGCTGTATTAAACCTCACTATTAGCATTGCCTCTCTCTTGGTTAATTTTTACTCCAGCTGTCCTCCTCTTATATCTTGCTCCACTTTAGACAGGACTGTCCATTTCAAGTCAGTGTCTCAGTGGTTGTTCAAGAGCCAATGGGTGACTAAGGGAGCTGTTTCTACATTTTTATTGATCCTAGATTTATGTTGCTGAATCCTTTGCCTCATTTCTTGGTTTGTCTTACCAATATATAGTAGGCTACATGGGCATTTGATACCATAAATGACAAATCGAGATTTGCAGTTAGTAAATGCCTCATGTTTCCACACGATGTTATTGTGTTTAAACAATGTCCCTTCAATGGTTGTATTGCAACAAGTACATGTTCCGCATTTATGATGTCCTTGGATCGGTGTCAAACCCATCATGGTACGTATATTGTTTTTTTCTTTCTGTGGCATTGCAGCAGGGACCAACGGGTCAGCTATGCGGCAATTCCTTTTGAAGGCAAATAATGGTTCATTGATTAACGATTCATTCAAATTCTTGATTATATGCCAATTCTTTTTTACAACCTTTTTTAGCATATTTGAATTAGGGCAATATGTAGATACAAAAAACATTCTGTCCAATATTTTCTTAGGTGATTTTTCTAGGAGGTACTCGTGTGGCGTCCACCACGCTCTTTTCATGGATCTTTTCAAGAGTTTTTTTGGGTATCCACATTGCAATAGTTTGTCTGTTCATTTCCCTGCATGATAAAAATATTCGTCCTTATATTTGCAATTTTGACAAATTCTTAAATACTGGCCGTATGGTAGATTTTCTTTAAGGCTGCCTGGGTGGTTACTTGTAAAGTGCAAAGCCTTGTTACGGTCTGTCGATTTTTTAAACAGGGTCGTTACGAGTCCACCTTCTGAAGGATTAACCTCCACGTCTAAGAAGGCATCTTTTTTTGTGAATGACTTAGACTGAATTTGATTGCTTGAACCCTGTTATTGAGCCATTCGTAGGATTTCACTAAATCTTCTTCTGTTCCTGTCCAAACAAAGAAAATGTCGTCTAATTAACAACTCCAGTTCTTTTTCCATTGGTCATAAGGATTGTTTTTGTATACAAAAGTTTCTTCATAACAGGACATGAATAAAACCGGTAGCTCCGGTGCGAAAGGACATCCGATGGCGACTCCGCCAGTTTGAAAATAAAAGTCGCCATCGAAGTTAAAATAGTTTTTCTTGAGCGCGAATTTAGCAAGTTTCAATATAAATTCTGTCTGAACTTTGTGTGGTTTTTCTCTTTTTTCCAAGATTAATTCCAAAACATACAAGCCTTCATCCTGAGGAATCTGCGTGTATAAGGACGTGATGTTCATGGTTACCATCCAGTGATTCCTATCATCAAATTGAATCAGAGTCAATTTATTGATAAAATCAGTTGTGTCACGTATGTATGATTTGACATCTAATACAAAGGGTTTCTGAAAGAAATCAACAAATTTGGCAACGGGTTCCATTACTGATTCGCACCCGGAGACGATTTGACGTCCGGGCGGTGTGGTTTCACTTTTATGTATTTTGGGTAATACATAAAATAGTGGAATACGTGGATTTTTTATTTTTAAGTATTCCATTTCCTTTTTTCCAAGAAACCCTTGGTGGAAACCTTCATCTATTATTGCATGGAGTTTACTTTTCAATTCCAATGTTGGATCTTTATTGATTTTGCCATAACAGGTTGGATCATCCAATTGCCTTTTGACCTCTTTAGTGTATAATGTTTGATCCCAAACTACAATTGAACCGCCCTTGTCGGCCTGTTTGATAATCACCAAAGTATCCTTTTTAAGGCTACTTAAGGCGTCTGATTCTAATTTCGTGATGTTATGTTTGACCCATTTCCCCTTTGTTTCCATATCTGTTATAGCGGTAAACAGACATAATATCGACAACAAAAATATTGAGGTAGTTAAATATCGAGTTTAAAATATCGAGTAGACAGAATATCAATAAGACAGAATATAGACTACAAAAATATCGAATAGAAGGACAATAATATCGAATCAAAAATATAGAATGGACAGAATATCGAATGGACAGAATATAGACAACAGAAATATCGAGGGACAGAATATAGACAACAAAAATATCGAGGGACAGAATATGGACAACAAAAATATAGATGGATAGACTATAGACAACAAAAATATCGAATTTTAGGTGAGTAACTAAGTCAATTTATGGTATTTAATTTTTGCGTAATATAATTCTGGAGCCGGTTGTGGGTGTATAGGGGAATAGGGTGGGAAGTAGTTGAATTATATTTATTTAAATATTTTAATTTATTGGTATTTATGTACAATTAATTGTTAATTAATTATTAATTGGCAATTCATTAAAATATCATTGGTAATTAATTTTTATGAATTGAATAATTGATAATTATGTGATTTTTATTTATTTATTTACTGGAGCGGGTTGTGGGTTTATAGGGGAATAGGGTGGGAAGTAATTTAATTATAATTAAATAAATATTTAAAATTATTGGTACTTATGTACAATTAATTGTTAATTAATTATTGATTGGAAATGAATTAGATTATAATTGGTAATACATTTTTATTAATTGATTAATTGATAATTATGTGAATTTTATTTATTTTCTGGAGCGGGTTGTGGATTAGAGGGGAATAGGGTGGGAAGTAATTTAATTATATTTTAAAAAAAAAATTAATTTATTAGTATTTATGTATAATTAATTTGTAATTAATTATTGAATGGAAACGAATAAAAATATAATTGGTAATTAATATTTATTATTGATTAATTGATAATGATGTGAATTTTATTTATTTATTTTCTGGAGCAGGTTGTTGGTTTATAGGGGAATAGGGTTGGAAGTAATTTAATTATAATTATATAAATATATTAATTTATTTGTATTTATTTACAAATAATTGTTTATTATTTTTAAATTGGCAAATCATTAAAAAATAATTGGTAATTAATTTTTATTAATTGATAATTATGTTAATTTTATTCATTTATTTTCTGGAGTGGGTTGTGGGTTTATAGGGGAATAGGGTGGGAAGTAATTTAATTATAAATAATGTAATACTTTTTTTGTATAGTTATTAATTTAGATTTAATTGTAAGTTAATTTGTAATTGGTAATTATTTAATTTGTAATTAATTTGTATTAATTGATTAATTGATAATTATGTAAATTTTATGTGTATACATTTTGTAGTGGGTTGTGGGTTTATAGGGGAATTGGGTGGGAAGTTATTTAATTGTAATTAATTAAATTTATTAATATATAAATTGGTATTTATTTTGATTTAATTGTTAATTATTTTTAAATGTTTTAATAATTAATTGTTATTTGTGAATATTTTGTATTAATAGGTAATTATTTTTTAGTAATAAATTAATTTTATTATTTTAAATTGAATAATTAATATAATATCATAAATTGGGAATGGATTTTAATTATTTTGTAATTGGTATTAATATTTCAATTATTTTCAAATATATATGAAGTATTTACTTTCCCTACTGTTGCACACACTGGAGTGGGAATAGTAATTTTTTCCCCTACACTATCCAACGCTTTCCCTACTTTTGCACTCTCTGGAGTGGGAATAGTAATTTTTACCCTCCCACTATCCAACGCTTTCCCTACTGTTGCACTCTCTGGAGTGGGATTAGTAATTTTTACCCTCCCACTATCCACCGCTTTCACTAATGTCGCACTCTCTGGAGTTGGAATAGTAATGTTTACCCGTACGCTATCAAACGTTTTCCCTACTGTTGCACTCTCTGGAGTTGGAATAGTAATTTTTACCCCTACGCTATCCAACATTTTCCCTCCTGTTGTACTCACTAGAGTGGGAATAGTAATTTTTACCCCTACGCTATCCAACGCTTTCCCTACTGTTGCACTCTCTAGAGTGGGAATAGTAATTTTTACCCCTTCACTATCCAACGCTTTCCCTAATGTTGCGCTCTCAGGAGTGGGAATAGTCATTTTTACCCACCCAGTATCCAACGCTTTCCCTACTGTTGCACTCTCTGGAGTTGGAATAGTAATTTTTACCCCTACGCTATCCAACGCTTTCCCTACTGTTGCACTTACTGGAGTGGGAATAGTAATTTTTAACCTCCCACTATCCAAAGATTTCCCTACTGTTGCACTCTCTGGAGTGGGAATAGTTATTTTTACCCCTACGCTATCCAATGCTTTCCCTACTGTTGCGCTCTCTGAAGTGGGAATAGTAATGTTTACCCTCCCACTATCCAACGCTGTCCCTACTGTTGTACTTTCTGGAGTTGGAATAGTAATTTTTACCCCTAGCTATCCAACACTTTGCCTACTGTTGTACTCACTGGAGTGGGAATAGTAATTTTTAACCTCCCACTATCCAAAGATTTCCCTACTGTTGCACTCTCTGGAGTGGGAATAGTTATTTTTACCCCTACGCTATCCAATGCTTTCCCTACTGTTGCGCTCTCTGAAGTGGGAATAGTAATGTTTACCCTCCCACTATCCAACGCTGTCCCTACTGTTGTACTTTCTGGAGTTGGAATAGTAATTTTTACCCCTAGCTATCCAACACTTTGCCTACTGTTGTACTCACTGGAGTGGGAATAGTAATTTTACCCCCTACGCTATCCAATGCTTTCCCTACTGTTGCACTCTCTGGAGTGGGAATAGTAATTTTTACCCTCCTACTATCCAATGCTTTCCCTACTGTTGCACTCTCTGGAGTGGGAATAGTTATTTTTACCCCTACGCTATCCAACGCTTTCCCTAATGTTGCGCTCTCGGGAGTGGGAATAGTAATTTTTACCCTCCCAGTATCCAACGCTTTCCCTACTGTTGCACTCTCTGGAGTTGGAATAGTAATTTTTACCCCTACGCTATCCAACGCTTTCCCTACTGTTGCACTTACTGGAGTGGGAATAGTAATTTTTATTATTATTATTTATTATGGAATTTTGTAAAGCGCATGGTTACGCCCCCCGGCGTGTCCCCACGCTGAGAGCGAAGTATGAAGTGGCCAGATAAGGAGGTTACAACAGTGCTGAACGGAAGAGGTAAGTTTTTACAGCTCTGCGGAACTTGGCCTCAGAAGGTTCGAGGCAAAGCTCCATCGGAAGCATATTCCAGCTCTTAGCTGCAAGGAGCCTAAAAGATCTGCCCCCCATTCGAGCTTTATGAATTTTGGGGACGACTGCCAGACCGGTGCCAGAGGATCTGAGCATCCGCTCTGGTCTGTAGGGGGTGATGAGGCTGTGTAGGGGGCGGGCGCCCTGCCTCCGATAATGCCGTGACTCTTGCATAGTGCTTTGAAGGTAATCCTTTCTCTGATCGGAAACCAGTGAACGGACTTCAAAACAGCATTAGAGGCCGTTCTCCTAGGAAGCCTCAGCACCAGCCGGGCTGTGGCATTTTGAAGTACCTGGAGACGATTGAGGCTTCTAGCTGTTATTCCCGGATAGAGAAGGTTAGAGTAATCGAGTCTAGATGTGACCAAGGCATGCACCAGAGTCTGCCTGGCACCAACAGGAAGTAGGTCCAGGACCTTACGTAGGCTCTTGAGTATACCGAAGCACATTCCGACAACCCGATTAATCTGGGGAGCAAATGACAGGTCGGAGTCAAACAATACCCCAAGATTTTTGGCCTGTTGACAAGGCACTGGAGTGGAGCCCAGGCATGCTGGCCACCATGCCGAGGATCACACATTCGGACCACCTCCCACCACAAGCACTTCAGTTTTGGACCCATTCAGCTTCAGGCAGTTGTTGGACATCCAGGATGCAAGCTCCTGCATGCAAGCACTGAAGCTGGATGCCACAACATCAGGTGCCCGTGACAGTGAGATGACCAGCTGTGTGTCATCGGCATATGACACTAGTTGGATGCCATGACTTTCGACAATGGTGGCTACAGTGGAAGCATATAGGTTAAACAGGGTAGGGCTCAGGGCGGAGCCCTGGGGGACCCCTTGATCAAGATTGAACACACGAGATAGTGTTCTCCCTGTCTGACCTGAAAACCCCTATCGGTCAGGAAAGATTGGATCCACCTCAGCGCTGACCCAGTGACTCCGCCTTTGCTGAGGCACTGTAGCAAGGTGAAATCTGCTACAGTGTCAAAGGCAGCACTTAGGTCAAGTAGAATGAGGGCCATAGTATGCCCCTCATCTACCCCTTGCCTGATGGTCTCAGTGGTCATGAGCAGCGCAGACTCCGTGGAGTGGCGTGAACGAAAGCCAAACTGAGTTGGATGGAGCAGGTTGGCTTTCTCCACAAATGCCATAAGTTGAAGATTTGCCACCTTTTCTGCCACTTTGGCCAGGTAGGGGAGGAGTGAGATAGGACGGAGATTGTCCAGCCTGTTCCAACTAAGATTCGTTTTTTTTTTAAGCGGGAGTACTACAGCCTGCTTCCAACTTTTGGGTACGGTGCTGGATCTGAAGGAAAGATCCAGAACATCCCTAACATAGGGTTCAAGGATCTTGATACTCTCTCCAAGACGTTTCGGTGATGCCGGATCACGGGGGGATCCTGACTTAACGGAGCGGCATATCTGCTGGAGCCCGTCAGGGGATGGGGTGAAAAAGTTGTCCAGCCTATTAACACCCACATCAACCAATATGCTCTCACTGAACTCTGTTCCCTTTTTCTTTCCCCTGAAAAAGTGGAGTAGATGGTGGCCACTTTATCAGAAAAGAAGGCGGCAATGCAGTTACAGGATTCCTCTGAGACCGAGGATGGGTCAACAGATGAGCCACAGAGAGAGATTTCCTTATACATTTTGAATAGCTCCTTGGTAGAGTTTTGAGCTTCTCCTATCCCACCTGAAAAATAAGTTGTTTTGGCACGCCTGATCAAGCTATGATATTCTCTGCATTTGTCTATATACCTCTGTTTTACGCCTACGTTATCTAACGCTTTCCCTACTGTTGCACTCACTGGAGTGGGAATAGTAATGTTTACCCCTACGCTATCAAATGCTTTCCCTACTGTTTCACTCTTTATGTGGGAATGGTAATTTTTACCCCTACGCTATCCAACGTTTCCCTACTGTTGCGCTCTTTGGATTTGGAATAGTAGTTTTTACCTCTACCCTATCCAATGTTTTCCCTACTGTTGCACTCACTGGAGTGGTTATGTTAAATTTAACCCTCTCGCTATCCTATGGTAAAAATATTTTATATGTTTTGTTAATAATATGTATATATATATTCACTGAAAAAACCATAGGTTATAGACCATGTATAGTTAGGGATTAGCATTTACAAAACCTTAATTTACTCGCACAAAACCATTGAAATTCGCATATATAGTTAGTTGCACTAACTATATATCGCGCACCCGCAATCCACTGCTGATGATGTCACATATTACATCATTCATGACATGGTCAGTGACATCACTGATGACATCACTGATGACATCTCAAATGACATCACTGATGACATCACTGATGACATCTCAAATGACATCACTGATGACATCACTGATGACATCTCATTTGACATTACTGATCACATCACTGATGATATCATTCATGTGATTATACGATGAACCTCTTCAGACTCTAATATAACCTTAGATACAATCAGTGTAAACAGACACTCACAGACTATCACTTATCCATGGAGTTACTCACACACCTAGTCAGTCATGCAAAGAATCAATCACACCTCCATTTTCTCAACTATACAGTTATACACAGCTTACTTATTCAAACATATACTAACACATATTTACTCTCTTACACAATCCCTGATACATGTTCACAATGATTCATACAGCCACTCACACATTCACTGGCTCTTATGCACAGTTATTTATATATGTCAACTCTCACATGTACTGTGTTTTACATATGTACTTACTTTGACATGTAGCACTGAGAAATCCATTCACTCACCAATACACTCATGCAGACAGTCAACCGCCCATACAGCTGTTTCCACATGCACTTTTGAACCCATACATATAGTGAATCAACTACTCACACATCTATGCACAGAGTCACACACCTCCCAGCCACCCACACACACACTCAGTCTCCCATACAAATACTTGGGCAACCAATCAATAACCCATATAGTTACTCATATAGCTACTGATCAACACATGCAGCAGTTTACAGAACAACAGACATAATGATGCACAAATTAAGACAGTCTAGTCACTAACCCATGCACTCAGTGAGACACATTAAATCACTCACTCATACAGTCAGTCATGCACCTACTAAATCCTTCATCCAGACACTTATACATCCACTCATTCTTCAATATGTAAGACATATTTTAACTTTACAGAAACATACAGTCACTGGGTGTTGTCATTAGTGATGTCATCAGTGATGTCATTTGAGATGTCATCAGTGATGTCATCAGTGATGTCACTGACCATGTCATGAATGATGTAATATGTGACATCATCAGCAGTGGATTGCGGTTGCGCGATATATAGTTAGTGCAACTAACTATATATACGAATTTCAATGGTTTTGTGCGAGTAAATTAAGGTTTTGTAAATGCTAATCCCTAACTATATATGGTCTATAACCTATGGTTTTTTCAGTGAATTTTCAAGGTTTTGTAAATGCTAATTCCTAACTATATATGGTCTATAACCTATGGTTTTTTCAGTGAATTTCAATGGTTTTTAATAGGAAATATCAAAAGCTGTAAAATGTCAAGTACGTGGTAGGTAAATTTTTTTTCGTATTTATGCACGCTGATGTGCTATGAACGCTGCCCCCCCCAACCCCCCCCCTCCTCTTTTCTTTTAGGAGTATTCTCTCTTTGCAGATAGTGAAGGAGTTAACAAAAGGAATCAAGCAAAATCAGTAGGCCACTAATGGGATCTCTTTTTGACCTCGCTAAAATAGAAACATTAGGAACAACCCCTCATGAGAAATACGAAACTAGTGAGAGGAACTGAGCTCGACACCATGATGGCTGCAAGACAGCTCGGCTCCGCCGCCCACCCGCCCAAAACAACGTCAAACCCTATGCAAATATTTTTTTTTTTTTTTGAAAATCTGTTTATTAGCATAGTAGGTAAAGCAGTCACAGAAATTTCCAGTCCCGAAGGGAAACAGGGTAATACATACATAAGGTCGCTTAGAACATATAATTGCATAGTTGTCTTGATTTTTCATTTTGTTGGTGACAAGAACCGTCACACTATAGACAAACCCCAGTCAATGCTATCCCTCCCCCCACCCTCAACAAACCCACACAACACTCTCACAAAAACATATGATTGAGCAATCATTAGACTGGGGCACTTACGGCATTACAACATATGGTTACATCCGTCTGTACACATAGATGGAACGAGACAAGTACTGTGATTGTGAATGGGGGGCCCCTCGCACCTCTCCATAGCGCACCATGGTCAGTGACAGTGCATGTCAGTCCGGCTAAGGACACATTTATCTTACATTCGGGGAGGCACCTGCATCCTCGTCCTCTCCGTCGTCCCGAGTTTCAAACATACCTAGTGTGGTAAACCAGTCCAGTGAGATTGGCGTTTTCCTCAGGCCTCTGTATTCCTCACGCTGCAGAGCAACTCCCTCTGCCTTACCCCACCGCACCACTTCTGCCCTCCACAGTTCAGGGTTGGGAGGTTTGGGTGACTTCCACCTCATCGTGATGGCACGCTTCGCCAACAACAGGGCCAGGTCCGAGAAACGTACCGCCACGGTTCTGGTGCGTTGTGAGGGCCCCAACCCCAGTAACGTGCATTCCAGTGTAGGAGATCGGGACAGAGCGCCCGCTTTCTGGAGCGAATCATGTTCGCAGTAGTATCCTAGTTTTGGGCATTGCCAAAGCATGTGTATTAGTGTTGCGTCCTCGGTGTCACATCGGGGGCAATTACTTTTCGCATCAGGAAACATCATATGTATGCGGCGTGGGGTCAGGTAGGCTCTGTGTAGGAGCATCAATTGAATGAACTTAAACTTGGGGTTCCTAGCTACTTTTTTGGGAAACTGAAGGATACGTTCCCACTCTCTATCCCTCAGGGGCCTACCAATGTCCCCCTCCCATGCTGCCCGGAGTGGTATCAGATCGAAAGCCCTCCCCTTCTTAACACTCGCAGTGAGCCACCTTGTCAGGTGGGCGCCCGTGCCCATCAGATAGTGCATTGTGATGAGAGGTTTTGTAGCTGGCTCTCGGCCCCTAGGGGACCACTTGTGTGTGATGTAGTGGCGAAGGCCAGCGTGTAGGAGGAAGGTGCCTCTAGGGACTCCATGGGTAGTTCTAAAGTCTGCAAAGGCCAATAGGTGCTCTTCCGCGAACAGGTCACCTACGTGTGACACTCCCGCGTCATGCCATTGTTCCAGTGAGTCCACCGATAGAGTCCCCGTGGCCAGCGGGATACCCAAGAGCGGGATCGTGGGTGCATAAGACGACCCAGGGGACGTATACTTTAATGCCTTTCGCCAGTAAGTTATCACCAGTTTGAGGAGAGGGGGGGCATCCCTCGGTATAACCGAGTTGGGCAAAAGTAACGTGTGTATTCTCCCCAATGCATGCTCCCTATCCGTCATATTGATCTCCTGAAGATTGCGGCCCGCTACCCAGAAGAACAGCCATTGTAGTTGACATGCATAGTTGTAGGCTCTAAAATCAGGCAAACCCATGCCACCAGCGTCAGAAGGGAGCTGCAGCTTGGACAGACCTATACGCCTGCGGCCGTGCCCCCACACAAGTTCGGTGAGTAGAGTGTCTAGAGTCTTAAAGGTTGCTGCCGGGATCAGGTGTGGCAAGTTAGTGAAGTGGTAGAGAAGGCGGGGGAGCATCACCATCTTGGATATCGCTACTCTGCCGGGTATAGAAAGTGGTAGCGTGAGCCAAAATTGTATCTGCGATTTCAGTGCTCTGATGGCCCTCCCAAGGTTACCGTCAAGCATCTTGTCGGCCTCTCTGTAGATCTGCATCCCCAGGTACCTAAAGGTGGTTTCAGCCATCTGGAACTCATGGGGGGCGAAGGGTAGCGGAGTAGCCAGACCTGCGGCTGCAAATGCATATCCATATGATTTGGATTCGCTTATGGTCAGGCCTGAGATCAACCTAAAGTCCTCAAAGACCTGGGCAACAGGGCTCAAGTCGCACCTCAGGTCCCGGAGATATAAGATAATATCATCCGCGTAAGCGGACACTATATGTGCCGTCCCATGTCGTAGAATGCCATGTCGGGGGCCATCTGGCGGAGCCTACAGAGCATCGGCTCAAGGGCAAGGACGAAGAGGAGATGGGAAAGTGGGCAGCCTTGTCTGGTGCCCCGTGCTATGACTATAGGGGCTGATATATGGCCTGAGGTGCGCACTCTAGCTGTGAGGGCGGTGTACAGCAATCTGATCCAAGCGAGGAATTCGTGTGGAATCCCAAATTTCGACAGCGTGTCGAACATATAGTCCCATCTAAGGCAATCAAATGCTTGCTTCAGATCTAGGGATATGCAGCCTTCGGAGCTCGTGTCCTCACGGTCACCGAGCATGAGCTGGGCTAATCGCCTGAGGTTCATGGCCGTATTGCGGCCAGGGACAAAACCACATTGGTCCGAGTGGACCAGCTGAGGTACGTATTGCACGAGCCTCGATGCCAGCACCTTGCTCAATATCTTGGAGTCAGTATTGAGAAGGGACAGGGGTCTATAGTCAGCCATCTGAAGCCCTTCCTTAGTAGGTTTCAAGAGGGACGTGATTAACGCCTGCATAGACGATTGCGGTAGGGTAGTTGTCCGTAGAGCTTCTAAATAGAGAGCGTGTAATCGTGGGGCTAGTAGGTCTATGTATGTTGCATAAAAGTCGGCTGGTAGGCCATCTGTTCCAGGGGTCTTGCCCTTTGGAAGGGCGCGTATTGCCTGTCTGATTTCAGTTATAGTAATGGTGCGCTTAAGGTCTTTGATTTGCCCGTCAGTAAGTCGAGGCAGGGCTAAGTCCCTCGTGAAGGCCTCGAATGCAACCTCGGGAAGGGGTTGTGGGGGGCTGCACAGCGTTGTGTAGTATTCCTTGAACGCAGTGTTGATCCCGACCTGGGTGGTAGTTGGCCTGCCTGCTTGGTCCAAGATTCTTAGAATGGGGTGGTTCACTGGGGAGTCCCGCAAGAGGCGGGCTAGAAGGGGGCCAGCTCTATCCGCCTGTGCATGTTGCCTGTTCGTGTATTCTCTATAGTCTAGGAGCCTCAGGTCTTCCAGTAGCTCTGCGTGTCGAATGTGAGCCTCCTGTAGTGGTGTGAAGGGTGCATGGGTGCCGGCAGCCTCATTCTCTAGGGACACTAGGGAGCCCTCCACCTCCTTCAGTTGATTAATTATCTCCCGTTTCCTGCCCATTCCAGCGGTCATTGCTGCCCCCCTCAGACAGACCTTAAATGCATCCCATTCCACTTGACGGGTGCTGGCCGTGTTCATGTTTGTGGAGAAATATGTTTCTATAGCATCGGACAGAGAGGCCCGGAATACCGAGTCTTCAAGGAGATCTGGAGACAGTCTCCAAGTGGGGATGCGGGCTAGTCGCCTGCCCCATTGCCAGGTGAGTTCTATGGAGCTGTGATCGGACAGAGTTTTCCCCATTTGTTGGGCCTGGACTATTGCATCTGCTATGGAGCGGGAACAGAATATGTGGTCAATTCTGGTATGAAGCTGGTGTGGTGGGGAGAAAAAAGTATATTCCCTCTCTTGTGAATGTGTACTGCGCCATGCATCAGTCAGGTCCCAGCCCTCAGCCCACCTAGTAAGAGCCTCCGCTTGTTTCCTACTCTCAGTCGCCTGCAAAGGGGGATGTGACCTATCCAACATAACATCAAGCACAGCATTGAAATCACCCCCAATAAACCAACGATGATCAGCCCATTCCACCAGCACCTCGTTCACTGTTAACAAGAACTCCGATTGATTTGAGTTCGGCGAGTAAACACACCCAAATACAATAGCATCCCCGTCTAACAGCCCCCGCACAAACACATATCGGCCCTCCTTATCGATTCTTTGCTCTAACATCTGAAAGGGGACAGAGCCGCGGAACCAAATCGCTGCTCCCCGCGAAAACGCAGAATAGGAGGTAGCAAATAGTTGTCCCCTCCATTTCTTGCGCAGCTTCACAGCTTCAGCAGCGTTTAAATGTGTCTCTTGCAGGCATGCAATCTGGGTCCCCCTGCGATTAAGCTGAGCCAATATTCTATGACGTTTCTGCACTGCTCCCATGCCACGCACGTTCCAGGTGCACAGTCGGTAATTATTAAGTGGCCCCATATCCATCTGTGTGGTGCGACCCAGTGAAACGCCCCGGTCCCCATGTCAGTTCTGCGTTACGATGAGGTGAGAGTGTCGTGAAAACAAAGAACCCCTGAACAAAAAGGTCCCCAAGCCAATGTGCCCGGGATCCAAACTGTGGTGCCCAACGTGGGCACAAGTCAATGGAGTCCGTGTGCATACCGGGGGGTGACAGGCCTCTGTCGACTGTCACTGAACGGTCTGCATGGGCTTGTTAGTCCTCAACAAAGTGGGTTCCCCATGCAACCCACCACATACGAAAGGAGGGGGGGAGTTCAATTATACATTACCACCTGGTGGGGATCATAATCTCAGCAAATCAGAACTCCTCTGCCATTTGGGCTGTAATTTTCGGGAACAGCGGCAAGCTGTCCACTGAGCCAGACACCTCTGTATGAGTGTCGGTGGTGACGGTGTGCCTGTCTCCAAGTGCTTCCGCGTCGTGAGCTGCCAGTGCCTCCTCCGTGAGCCGCTGCCGGTGAGTCGACGACGGGCGGCTTGCCACCCGAGTACCAGGAGGGTGCGTCTTCGCAGAGGGTCCATGGGAAGAGTGGTGTCCCGGGCTGGGAGTGTTGTGCCGACGGTCAGGTGGGTCTCCGTGGTTGCTGCGGCCGCCTCCTTGGTGCTCCCCGAATGGGTCCTGTGAGGTCGGTGGCGTCAGAGTGACCTCCATCCATTCCTCAGCCTCTTCTGGTGAGTCGAAGAAGTGGGATTTGTAGTCGTGCAGAATCTTGAGCCGAGCAGGGAATAGCAGTGCATATTTCATATTCCTGTCTCTTAACTTGCGTTTGACACCCATGAATGTGGATCTGGCGCGCTGTACAGTGGGCGTGAAATCAGGATAGACTGAAATGTTTTTATCTTCAAATCGTATCGGTGCTTTCTCCCTGGCCGCACGCAACACAGTGTCCCGGTCTCTGTAGTGAAGGAGGCGCGCGATCAGAGGACGAGGGGGCGCCCCCGGTTTGGGGGGGCCGAGGAGGCATCCGATGTGCCCTCTCCACGCTGTACAGGGCAGTGAGATCTTCTTGGCCCACCAGCGTTCGTAACCAGTCCTCCACAAATTGGGTGGGGTTCCTCCCCTCGCTTCTCTCCGGAATACCTAAGATGCGGACGCTGTTGCGGCGCGCCCGTCCTTCGGCCTCATCCACCCTGTCCCAGGGATGTTTGAGCTGTTTCTCCACTCCCTCCAACTTCGTGGAATGCTCCGTCTGTTGTGGCAATAGGTCATTCAGCGCTATCTTCTGCTCCGCCACTCGTTCCGCCAATTTGTTATGGTCCGCCCTTAATAGCGATAGGCCAGTCGCCATATTGTCTATACGAGATTCCAGGGCTTCGCGAGTCGCTCGTATCTCATTGAGAATGAGGTCCAACTTTGCGTCCTGGGACCTTTTCCCAGTCGGCGGAATGATGTCCATGTTGGAGGAGGCCAGCGGGTCCTCGGAGCCCGTGGACTGCAGGTCCGCCGCAGCGCCCTGGTCATGAGTCTTGCCCCTATGTTTGCCCATGGATCTCGTTAGCAGGGTGGCGCTGGAAAGGGCACAGCAGATCGCCGCCGCCCACCCTCGTGTCTACTCTGGACGCCGGGCCGCGTCCACCGCAGGATCAGGGTGTGGTGGTCAAGGGTGAAAGTAGCGTAGACCCAGGGTTGGCAGTGAGTGCGTGGAATCTCTGGTCGTGGCGCCGTTATCGGGATAGGCGGCTTCCACAGGAGGGCCCCGTGGGCAGAAGTGACCTCAGCTCACAAGAGGACAGGTGGAGGGAGAAAAGACGGCCTGCTGAAAATGTCAAGTGAGTTGGCCTCACGCAGAAGCACTCGAGAGGTCTGGGCCAGCGCGTGGTGGCAGGTCCGCAGCGCACTTGTTTCACCTCCTTACCACTGTCTGGGGCCGGCTGTCTGGACATCCAGGGTCTGCTGTCCACTGTCCGCTGCCTGCAGCCGGGCACACTGACCCCAACAGTGCATCACTCCGCGTGATATTCCAGGCGCAGTTCCGCCGGTCAGCAAGTGTGTGGGCTAGAGAGATGTCTCAGTGCATGGCCGGGGATACTTTCCGTCCGGGACTCAAAGACAAGATGGCGCCGATGATACTGCGTTTGGGGCCTGCACTGCCCGGGGGGGGTCCGGAGCAAGTAGTGCCGGTCGCTGCAGATAACAGGCGGCTCGCTCACCGTGTAGGCTGGTGGCGAGCCGGTCAGCCGGTCAGAGAAAGCCTCCGCTCGTTCCGTAGGACCCCCAGCAGGGTGACCGGGCAGGGCTCCACAGCGGATAGGGGCCGCAGGGTCGCTGCAGGAGCAGGGCGCCTCTTCAATGGCGATGTCTGCCGCTGGTGTCTGCCTCTATGTTCCGGCGCAGAGTCCTGATCGGACCGCGCCAGAGGCAAGCGCGGAGATACCCCTTCGGGGGTCGATTCTGGCGCTATATAAGAAACATAATAATAATAATATGGGGAGGCCGGGGAGATTGCCCACTGGAGCCCGGGGCTTCACCACGAGCAGCAGGGCGCGGCCGAAGCAGCCGTGTCAGCGCGACAGCAGAGCGGGCAGAGTGGAGGGGCACCGCTCCGCTTCCAGCAGGACACCTCCGGGGGCCTCCGGTACAGCAATCAGGCGGGTTGCAGGCGGGGGAACCAGGATAAATTGCTTGTGTAGAGGACTACGGACGGAGCTCTAGAGCTACACGTCCACCATCTTCGGCTCCAGGCCACGCCCCCCCCTATGCAAATATTATAAATATATACAACACACCAGCAAAGTAACAGGGTAAAACGTTTTATTAAATAACTATTTACATGGTAGCCTGCTGCAACATCCATCCAGGCTTCCGCAGGCTCCTAAAAACTTGGTTATTTAACCGGTAAAAGGATCACTGACCCCAGTAGCTCCACAGCGCCGAGACACCCCAGGATATTTGTTGCGCTATAAAAATTACGAAAATATAAAATATAAATATAAATATAAATCACTGTTCCTGTCGAGGTAGCATAGCTGGCGGCCTAGGGGTGGAGGACCGTTGTGCAAATTGCCCGGGGACGACACCATGCGCCTAGGCTCGTCCCCAGTACATCCAGAGGTGATGTCCGACAAGTTGTGTGGGGGGATGCCTTGCTGATGCCGCCACCCCCACCACCACCTTCTTATTGCCTGATGCGGCTAGCTCAATCGATCGAGCATGAGACTCATGCACTCTGATCCCCTTGGCCTCAGTCAAGCATCAATATTAAGATTTTCATAGGTGAGTGTAGGTTCATGGTTTTCCATCCACAGACTAAAAGCCTGGAGTGGCAGTGAAAGAACAATAACTAGGTAAGAAGGAAGGCAGAGGTTGTGGGAAGGACTCTGGATATGGTATGTTGCTTGGTCCCTGAGATGCTTCGATGTCACTGCCTTGCACAAATGGCATAAGTCCTGGATGTTGAGTGCCATAGTTGAGGGTTCTGAGCAGCACTTGTAACACTGTCTGAAGCTTATTTGCACCTGCTGCAGCTTCACTATTCTCAAAGTAAGTGGGGGCTGTTTGTGGACCTGACTGCATTGGAAAACAATGTGATGCGGTGCCTCCCTGAACCGCTTGACGGAGGCCCCCGAGATAATTGCGCCTGCTCCACACCTTGTCCCACAATCCGTTTGACCTAAAGACACGTCCTGCGGTGCCCTGGTCCGACCATCACATATACCTGTGCCAGGAGACGGCGTGGGGTGCAGTAGAAGGGAGAGGCGGCGCGAACGAGCCTCCCCCACCTCTCCAGGTGGAGGTTTCTCAGCTACACCCCAGCGCTTCACTCGACCAGCTGACTTGCGCCCGCTCTTCCGACACAGTGCCTCGCTCGGCCAGCTGAATTGCGCCTGCTCTTGCTATTACAACGTCTCACCCGCCATCCAACGGAATTGCACCCAATCTTGCGGTACAGCGACAGGCGGCTGCTACGGAGCTCACGAAATGGCGGTCGGCTCCACAGACTTGGGCCTGGCCTGCAAAGATGGCTCTGGGCAACCGTGGAACTCGGACGCTTGACTGCTAGGGCATGGGCCCCATTCCCAAAAGAGTTCCCTTCAGCCTTGAAGATTCTACAACAGTCACCGAGACCCCCGACTCCCGTAGACTTCCGGTGGGGAGCGACTGCCATGATTACTCGCGGAATGGCCACGACGTATCCACGAGATGGTGGTGCTCTCATGCTGACGCCAGCTTCAGTCTGAAACATCCAGAAACACTGAAGACTACCAATTCGATCAGTTCCGGTGGAGCCCCAACGTGACCCGGTAGAGAAGAACTTGCCCTCCCCTCTTTGACTGATGGTTCTTGTTGCCTGTCCCTTCTCTTGTCATTTAACAGAACTTTTTGGACTGCTGCAAGGGGTTGTGTTCCGACCGCTGGTTGGTGGAGACATTTTGACTATATTCTGGACCTGCGTTGTCGCGTAATGCGTCATATGACGCGCCGAGTTAGCACACCCGGAAGTGCTCCGGTGCGCGAGGCGCAGCTTCCCGGAAATGATCCAGAGCGCGGCGGCAGCGAGTAACGTAAGCATAACAGATCATGTGACTTGTTAATAAAACTTTTCATTGGTTCATTTTACTTTTGTTATTCTAATGATGAAAGGCTTGGTCATATGACCTAAAAAATAACACTTTTCATTGCTTTCGAACATTTTTTTTTCCCAAATGATGAAAGCCCCACCTTTTTTTTTCTCACTCTGACTTGTAAAGCAAAGGACCCAGATGCATTTACAGTTTATCACTAACAATGTTCCAGGCTAATGTATTTTCCCGGGAAATTTACAACTGTCCTGCAAGTAAAATATTCCCTTTTCGAGAAAAAGGGCGTTTCTTCGTCCCATGAGGGAGCCGTTGACCAAAAGAGGCTCGGCCTGCTGTCTTAGTCGCTGATAGGCATGAATATCGGATTCTTATTGATCACTTTATGTTGCAGGAGTGGAAAACACAACAGCCCTTGACCATTTATCTTTACTGCTTTCCTGCGTATTATACCTTTTAACCGTCATGTAATCGGGCTGCTTTATTTCACTTGCCTTTTACTGATTCGAAAACAGTAGCTATTTTTCAAAACTTTACTAAAAAAGGTACTACTACCATGTTTTGTTTTAAAAACCTTTATTGTGAAAATGTCAGTATACAAATACGGGCCTATAACCACGTGGGCCGGCCACGGAGCAAACTGGAATCGTATATGATGAGGGGACATTTACACTGTAGAAGAACGTAACGGGCGGGCCATTAGGTTGCAAGAACTAAGGTGTCTATCAGTTGCGGAATCGGTGGACGTACATTTTATAATTAAAGTACGACAGGGCCAGTTACAATAAAATTATCTACATATACATTTGCGGGCAAGTACCATGGGTGACGTTAATTCGATCTTTCAATAGTACAGTAATCAATAACACATCAGAACTTAATATCAATAGGGATGTCCAAATGTTCAATCAGTACTCGTCCCCGCCCGCCATGTGCTTCAAAACTGAATATGTATCTCGTGATATCAAGGTTGGGCAACTAGTACACAACAAGGAGTTACGAGTCCCATTTATACCGGCACCATTTTGGGCGAGGCCGGGCAGGTCCAGGATATAGTCAAAATGTCTCCACCAACAAGCGGTCGGACCAGAACCCCTTTCGGCAGTCCAAAAAGGTTCCGTTAAATGACAACAGAAGAGATAGGCAACAAGAACAATCAGTCAAAAGAGGGGACGCTTTCGTGAATGGGGCCCATGCCCTAGCAGGCAAGCGTCCGAGTTCCAAGGTGTCCCAGGGCCATTTTAGTGGACCAGGCCCAAATCCAAAGAGCCGGCCGCCATTTTGAAAGTCTTGTTGCAGCCGCCTTTCGCTGCACCGCAAGAGTAAGCGCAATTCAGCTGGATGGTGGGCGAGTCGCTGTAGCCGCAAGAGCGGGCGCAACTCAGCTGGATGGGGGGTGAGGCACTGTGCCGCAAGAGCGGGCGCAATGCAGCTAGAAGGTGAGTGAAATGCTAAGGGGTGCCCCACTGCACATGAGGTGCCTCCACCTGGGGAGGCGAGAGAGGCCCGTTTGCGCCGCCTCCCCCCCCCCGGGCACCCCACGCCGTCTTTCGGCGCAGCATTGTAGGATGGCCACACCAGTGAAACTTGCTGGACACCACCTCGGTGCCATCCGGATCTCGGCGTGTTCGAGTCACTGTACCGCAAGAGTAACCGAAACTCAGCTGGATGGCGGGTGAATCGCTGTACCGCAAGAGCGGGCGGAACTCAGCTGGATTGCGGGTGAGTCGCTGTACCGCAAGAGTTGGAGAAACTCAGCTGGATGGCGGGTGAGTCGCTGTACCGCAAGAGCGGGCGGAACTCAGCTGGATGGCGGGCGAGTCACTGTACCGCAAGAGTGGGAGAAACTCAGCTGGATGGCGGGTGAGTCGCTGTACCGCAAGAGTTGGAGAAACTCAGCTGGATGGCGGGTGAGTCGCTGTACCGCAAGAGTGGGTGCAACTCTGCTGAACGGCGAGTGAAACGGCAAAGGGCGCCGCACTGCACATGAGGTGCCTCCACCTAGGGAGGGGGGAGAAGCCCATTTGCGCCGCCTCCCCCCCCGGGCACCCCACGCCGTCTTTCGGCGCAGCATTGTAGGATAGCCACACCAGTGCGGCAACTTGCTGGACACCACCTCGGTGCCATCCGGATCTCGACGCGTTGTGCTGCCTTCGGCCTATTCGCACATCGGTCGGCTACTGACGCCGCCTCACAGGCCAACGGATTTTGTAGGCTTTTTATAGCCCAAAGCCGGATAGCAGGTCATGTGACTTGTTTATAAAACTTTTCATTGGTTCATTTTACTTTTGGTTTCCTAATGATGAAATGCTTGATCATATGACCTAAAAATAACACTTTTCATTGGATTGAAACATTTTTTTTTCCCAAACGATGAAAGCCCCACCTTTTTTTTTCTCACTCGGCAATCCAAAAAGGTTCCGTTAGATGACAACAGAGGGGACAGGCAACAAGAACCATCACTCAAAAAAGGGGAGGGCAAGTTCTTCCCTACCGGGTCACGTTGGGGCTCCACCGGAACTCATCAAATTGATAGTCTACAGTGTTTCTGGATGTTTCAGACTGAAGCTGGCGTCAGCATGAGAGCACCACAATCTCGTAGCTCCGTAGTGGCCATTTCGCAAGCAATCATGGCAGCCGCTCCCCACCGGAAGCCTGCGGGAGTCAGGGGCCCGATGACTTTTGTAGAATCTTCAAGGCTGAGGGGACGCTTTCGAGAATGGGGCCCAAGCCCTAGCAGGCAAATGTCCGAGTTCAAATGTGTCCCAGGGCCATTTTAGTGGACCAGGCCCAAATCCGAAGAGCCGGCCGCCATTTTAAGAGTCCTGTAGCAGCCAGCAAGAGTGGGCGCAATTCTACTGGATGGTGGATGAGACGCTGTAGCCGCAAGAGCGGGCGGTAAACAGCTGAATGGCGGATGAGGCACAGTGCAGCAAAAGCGGGCGGAAAACTGCTGATTGGTGACTGAAACGGTAAAAGGGCGCCCCACTACAGCAGACAGACGAGCCTCCACCTAGGGAGGCCCGTTCACGCCACCCCCCCCCCCCCCGGGGCGCCCCACGCCGTTTTTCGGTGCAGCATTGTAGGATGCCAAGACCAGTGCGGCAAGTAAAGGACATCACCTGGGTGCCGTCCAGATCTCGGCGAGTTGTGCTGCCTTCGGACTATTCGCACAACAGACCGCTACTGACGAGGCACAGTGCAGCAAAAGTGGGCGGAAAACCGCTGAATGGCAAGTGAAACGCTAAAGGGGTGCCCCACTACAGCAGACAAGCCTCCACCTGGGGAGGCCCGTTCACGCCGCCTCCCCCCGGGGCGCCCCACGCCGTTTTTCGGTGCAGCATTGTAGGATGCCAAGACTAGTGCGGCAAGTAAAGGACATCACCTGGGTGCCATCCAGATCTCGGCGCGTTGTGCTGCCTTCGGACTATTCGCACAACAGACCGCTACTGACCATTGTTGCTTTTGTTTAAACATTTTTTTAACGTGTTTACTGTTTTTGATGTGTTGTATATATTTATAAGTTATTAAAGTGTTATAATCCTACTACTTTGTTGGAGTGCTATATATTTTTAACGTGACACATAATTGTGAAGACTTTGATGTACAAAAAGGCATCCCTGGAATCTTCCGCTTCAGGCTCGGTCCCACACACCCTCACAGTGAGAATCCCCTCCCCAATCACAATACAGGATTGTTATCAGATAGTAGGAACGTGTGTGGTGTGACGGATCTCATAAGGTGGGGGCCTTGATCTAACTGTAACTCCTTTGAAGAGGTGTGATTCTTTACAGTTGAGGCCATAAACTACATCCGCAGGGCTAGGTGATAGCCTGGGACCGGCCTGGACAATCAGACACAAAGGAAGAGGAGTGTCAGAGGGTGCGGTAGTGAATAGGGTGACAGGGAGGTGTCGGGCGGGCACAGGGTGTGATTCTCAGGGAAGAGCAGCGCAGATGGGGGGAGGTTTATGGCCCATGCATAAGACAGAGAGCGGGGGTGACCAGTGCTTGGGGGAGATGCTTGCGAGGGTGGGGAGCCATGCTGAGGATCGGCGGCGTGCAGAGAGTGGGTCTGGTCAAGGCATCTAAAATTGATGCTGTGCACAACAAAAGTGTGGCATTGGAAAAAAAGCAAGATGGCGCAGACAATGTTTATCAATACGGATTAATTTATAACAATTATTTTTAACAATATATTTACTCGCAGTGTCAAAATGGCGGTCAACACTTCCTGATTTCCTTCGAATCGAACGTTAACAGACGTCACGATCGGCGGCGTGCAGAGAGTGGGTATGGTCAAGGCATCTAAAATGGCTGCCGTGCACGACAAAAGTGTGGCATTGGAAAAAAGCACGATTGCGCAGACAATGTTTATCAATACGGATTAATTTATAACAATTATTTTTAACAATATATTTACTCGCAGTGTCAAAATGGCGGTCAACACTTCCTGATTTCCTTCAAATCGAACGTTAACAGACGTCACGCAGCAAAAAAAAAATGCTCACGCGCAGCCGCTGGAAGACAAGTATCAACATATATGAGCATCCTCAGACACCCTCAGAAAACATAGGGGGTCAGGATACATCTCCCATACCCCCTTATACCCATTTCTCACATTGTTTGTCCTCCATCTTGTAATTTAATTAAAACGAAACACAAAATGGCGAATTCCCGTTTCGCGTCCTGATTCGCTACCCGGTTCGCGAACCGGAAAGCGCTTCTACCGCAAAAAAATCAAGTTTTTTTTATTTGCCCCACGGGACCCTTTAATAACCCCAACATCATTCCTAGGGGGTCAAGAAGGGTCTACCTTGCCCCCTTTCATTAAATTCCCCCTTCGTTTTTCTCCTCTTCTTGTCTCTCGATCCTACCGAGAGACAAGATGGCGGCCGCTCTGGACTGTTTAGAATGTTGACAGACACCGGAGAGCCAATCAGCTTCGCTTCGCAAAACTCTGTTACGCGAAAAGTTCGCGAACCGGAGCGCTACCCGGGACGCTGTCACAGATATATCTGTTTTTTTAAACGTTAATTTCTCAAAATCCACTGGAGCACATATATTGAGACCCAGCAAAGGCACATCGGGCTAACAGTCCCTACAATTTTGCCAAGTTTTGTGCAAATCCATTCAGCCGTTCGAGCTAAAAGTGAGGCCAAACGCCCTATGGAAAACTCAATGTTAAAAACTTGTTTTGGGACCCCTCTTTTTTCTCGGCCTCCCCCTTGGCGAAACCCCCCCCAAATTTTTAGGGGCTGCTCAGAAACAAAATGTGCCATTTTCCTGAAAATTTCAGCCGATTCCGTCCACAAACGCCAAAGTTATTAGACATAGAATTTTCAAAAGTCCCATAGAGAAAAAATCCTAACTATATATACCTACTGGCGACCGCCAGTAGGTAATATATATATATATATATATATATATATATATATATATGACAATGCTTCGTCTCACAATTCACCACGCTCTCAGACAACAAGTTAACGCCAGAAATCAGCAGAGTCCAAGGGTGTTTATTGACACCTTACTACATGTTTCGGCTTACAAGAAGCCTTGATCACGTGATCAAGGCTTCTCGTAAGCCGAAACATGTAGTAAGGTGTCAATAAACACCCTTGGACTCTGCTGATTTCTGGCGTTAACTTGTTGTCTGAGAGCGTGGTGAATTGTGAGACGAAGCATTGTCATTGAAGTTTCCGGCGTGCTCTGCCGGCATTCACGCCACTTCCCACGGGGCCGACAGCAACCCTTTGGAGCAACTTAGAAACTTGGATATATATATATATATATATATATATATATATATATATATATATATTCACTGAAAAAAACATAGGTTTCACACCAGTTATAGTTATGAATTAGCATTTAAAAAACCTATTAAATTCACTGAAAAAAACAGAGGTTTCACACCAGTTATAGTTAGCTGGAAATTTTACTGACATAAAACCATTGAAATTCCCACGTTATAGTTAGTAGGACTCACTATAACTTGCGCGTCTGCAATGCACTGCTGATGACGTCACATGTCAGTGAACAAGCCGCGCAAGCGGTGAAACGCGTCTCTGACGGTTTTTGGGACAATAAACTAAAATATGCACTAGATTTGGGTCCGTGTCTTGTCTACGGCAGGCGGTGGCGAAAGGAGAAACGCTCGTCTGCGCAGCCTTGAAGAGTGATATATATATAATAATAATATGTATATATAGTTAGGATTTTTTCCCTATGGGATTTCTGAAAATTCTATGTCTAATAACTTTTGCGTTTGTGGACGGAATTGGCTGAAATTTTCAGGAAAATGGCACATTTTGTTTCTGAGCAGCTCCTGGAAATTTGGGGGGGTTTCGGCAAGGGGGGGCTGAGATAAAAGGGGGGTCCCAAAACGCGTTTTTCCCATGTTAATTTCCATAGGGCGGTTGGACTCACTTTTAGCTCGAACGGCTGAATGGATTTACACGAAACTTGGCAAAATTGTAGGGACTGTTAGCCCGATGTGCCTTTGCTAGGTCTCTATATATGTGCTTCAGTGGATTTTGAGAAATTAACGTTCAAAGTAAGATATATATCTGTAACAGCGCTCCGGGCAGCGATCCGGTTCGCGTACTTTTCGCGTATCGGAACTTTGCGATGCGAAGCTGATTGGTTCTCCGGTGTCTGTCAACATTCTAAACAGTCCGGAGCAGCCGCCATCTTGTCTCTCGGTAGGATCAAGAGACAAGAGGAGGCCAAAACAAAGGGGGAAATTACCATAAGGGGGCATAGTAGATCCTCGTTGACCCCCTAGGTTTTATGTGGAGGTTATGCTTTTTTTTTTGCGCGATGAGCGCCTAGTACGCGAACCGGAAAGCGTTCTGGGCAGCGTACTATAAGGATAATAGAATGATACACTTTTCAAATACTGTATGTTAATTGTTTGTTGTTTTTGTTGTTTTTTTTTGTTTTCTTTATTTTTAAAGTTTTTTTATTTTGATTGTTTTTCATAATTTATTAAACTTTCTAACATTTCAGTGTCTGAAATGTCATTATTTTCTTGAAATATTGTTTGCAATCTGTGAGGTTGTAAAATGTCCTCATTTTCAAGGAGGGCATCTACTGCTTGGACACATTGCAGCAGTTCTTTATCCAAGCTTTCATCCATAAATTTCATGTCAATTTGATCAATCAATTCTTGGCTGCTCTCTTGCAGGTCCATTTCAAAAGAAACTTGGTTTTCGCCTTCCATTTTGCCTGAAATTTGGATTAAAAAAATATATATTAGTAGAGATAGGGCACTGTTGGGATTAATTTTAGATAGGCAGTTTTTATCAGTGAATTTATCTTTTGGCAGTGTATAGTATCAGAGTGGAAATAGGACTATAAAAAAGTGTATGTGATTTAACCAAGACAAGCCTAACTCCATTCATAACTATAACAGAGAAGTCTATCTAAATACATAACTACTACAGAGGGATAGTATATATCTATCAGAAAAAGTCTACCATATTAAGTTATAGTGCACAATATACTTCAGTTTTAAAAATAACAACTTACCTTTAGAAACAAGTTGAGGTGTTTGGTAGCTATTCAAATGTGATGTACAACAAGAAGTAGCAGTCAAAATGGCTGTGTTTTCTTCTCTTCCTTTATATATATTCAGGTATATAACCAATCAAATGTCAGGTAATAAAAGTAGAAAATGAAAGTAACATTTTCATTGGTTGTCAATTCCAACACTTCAAATGTGTTTTGTGAAGTAATTTACCTCACGGTACTTAGAGAGGTCTACAGGCTAAATGGCTAAATGAAATTTCAATCAAATTAGTGAGAATGAAAGGGATTGTTATGTAGTATGAGCTAATCTATATTTGGTGAGAGTGTCTCTAGTCGTTTTTCTGTAAATTACTTTCTCACCTTTTTTTTGGACCGCTTCCCGGAAAGCGGTCCGGTCCGCGAACTAGGAGCGTAACGGGAGTCCACCATTTTGTGTTTCGGTCGAATCAAGGTATAAAATGGAGGGTAAATAATGTTCTGAATGGGTAGAAGGGGGCATGGTACAAGTATTTTGACCCCCTAGGTTTTCTGAGGGTGGCTGAGGAGGACCATATGTGCGAAGAAAAAACTTTTTTTTTGAAATTTTGCGCGGTTAGCTTCCAGTTCGCGTACCGGATAGCGCTCTTTGAGCGTAGTTTGTTGAAAATTACAGAAAAAAGTTAGAAAAAAAATAATAAAAGTGTGTGATCAGATGAAGGGTAGCTCTGAGAAGAGCTTTTGGGTTTATGGTACATTTAGGTACTTATAAGTAGGTACCAATGCACAGTCTTAAATTCAGAATGAAAATTCTGTTGCCCTCATCTGAGAAGTGAACTCCATCTCCTCTGTAGATATCTTGCATGTAGTAACACAAGTTATTGTTGTACAAGGAGCCCATTCCATGGTCTCTCATGAAAGCTGAAACAGATTTGTTTACATGCTTCCTCGCTTTCTCAATTTGTGGACAAAATTGGTTGGACCACCTCCATTTCTGTCTTTGGCATATATTGGAATATACCAAGGCAGTTTGAGGAAAAAGTGCCATTAATTGCTCAAAGGTGTCCTTTAAAAGCATTTCCAGACCTACCCCAGTCAAAGTGCCCAAATCATTACCTCCACAGTGCACTATTAACAGGTCAGGTTTTGGCAAATGCATAAAGGTTTTCACCAATGGTATCAATTGGTGACATTTTAATCCTCTTTGGCCCAACCACTTAATTTCCACATCTTGTAAATTGAGGTTAGGTAAATTTCTGTTCTCAGCATACCTTTGAGCCCAGTGGATGTAACTATGTCCAACAATCCAGACCTTAAACATGGTGGGAGAAGGTTGTGCTGCAGTCAGATGAAGTGTGGTAATGAAAGGGCAGTTGAAACAGTAGGAGTTTGTAAAGAAAAAAAACTGTGGATTTCCAATGCTAATGATTCATTAGCAGTGATTGGTGCATTTCCATTTCTGAAAACAGAAAGTTAGGGTGCATGGATGTGTTCTTTGAAAGATGTAATTTGAATGGTCAAGGAAGAAACATTTAATGAAAGATTGCACTGGATACGCAGGTGCACTGAGAGTTCAGAGTTCAATTGAAACATTGTTGTGTGAATTTGCAAACATGAGAGGTCTTCCAGGAGGTGGTTGCTATGGAAAAAAGGCAGAGAGGGCAGAGGGGGGAAGGGTTTTGATTTGAAAAAAGTGAGGGAAGAGTTATGATTGGCTAATATGAGAGATATGTGAAAGGAATATCTGTATTTCTGTGCTTTCAATAGCTGCAGCCTCTGGAGTGCATCGTTTTTCTTCTGCTGAAGACAATTTGGTGTATTTCTGAGACTGTTTTCATAACTCAAAAAGTATTTGCTAAGGTGAGAAAAGATTTATTTAATTTAGATAGAGAATAGTATGATTTAAGGAGAAAATGATTAAGAAAGCTGTGTTTTTAAAATGTGGTTTTGTCTCTAGTGATATACAAATAGATTTTGTTTCTTTGAGAAATTGTAATTGCATATTCGGTGTAGCATTCTGGCATGCAGTAACACAAGTTATTGTTGTACATGGAGCCCATTCCATGGTCTCTTATGTAAGCTGAAACAGATGTGTTGTTTTTAAAAACGATTTTTGAAATCAATTATATTTCTGGATATGTCCTGCTAGAGCTTCATAGGTTGTTTGGGGTCATATTTATAAGGCATTTGAGTGTCTTTGATGTTATTTTTTCCTTTTTAAATGGAAAGTGTTCCTCATGGGGCAAGTGTCTTGTAAATACGCTCCCACTTGCGCTTGGCAAATTTAGATTTTGATTATGGGAGTTACATAGCCATGTTAATAATGTCCCAGAAATGGTGCTAGGGCATTCCAGAAAACGCTTTCATGTGTCTCAAGAACATTTTCAGTCATTTCTTCTTGAATGCAGGTACACAATTGATTTATATGCTGTGTTTAAAAACGATTATTTGAAAACATTTACATTTCTGGATATGTCCTGCTAGAGCTTCATAGGTTGTTTGGGGTCATATTTATAAGGCATTTGAGTGTCTTTGATGTTATTATTTCCTTTTTAAATGGAAAGTGTTCCTCATGGGGCAACTGTCTTGTAAATACGCTCCCACTTGCGCTTGGCAAATTTAGATTTTGATTATGGGAGTTACATAGCCATGTTAATAATGTCCCAAAAATGGTGCTAGGGCATTCCAGAAAACGCTTTCATGTGTCTCAAGAACATTTTCAGTCATTTCTTCTTGAATGCAGGTATACAATTGATTTATATGCTGTGTTTAAAAACGATTATTGGAAAACATTTACATTTCTGGATATGTCCTGCTAGAGCTTCATAGGTTGTTTGGGGTCATATTTATAAGGCATTTGAGTGTCTTTGATGTTATTTTTTCCTTATTAAATGGAAAGTGTTCCTCATGGGGCAAGTGTCTTGTAAATACGCTCCCACTTGCGCTTGGCAAATTTAGATTTTGATTATGGGAGTTACATAGCCATGTTAATAATGTCCCAAAAATGGTGCTAGGGCATTCCAGAAAACGCTTTCATGTGTCTCAAGGACATTTTCAGTCATTTCCTCTTGAATACAGGTATACAATTGATTTATATGCTGTGTTTTAAATCGATTTTTGAAATCAATTACATTTCTGGATATGTACTGCTAGAGCTTCATAGGTTGTTTTGGGTCATATTTATAAGGCATTTGAGTGTCTTTGATGTTATGTTTTCCTTTTTAAATGGAAAGCGTTCCTCATGGGGCAAGTGTCTTGTAAATACGCTCCCACTTGCGCTTGGCAAATTTAGATTTTGATTATGGGAGTTACATAGCCATGTTAATAATGTCCCAAAAATGGTGCTAGGGCATTCCAGAAAACGCTTTCATGTGTCTCAAGGACATTTTCAGTCATTTCTTCTTGAATGCAGGTATACAATTGATTTATATGCTGTGTTTATAAACGATTATTTGAAAACAATTACATTTCTGGATATGTACTGCTAGTGCTTCATAGGTTGTTTTGGGTCATATTTATAAGGCATTTGAGTGTCTATTATGTTATTTTACCCTTTTTAAATGGAAAGCGTACCTCATGGGGCAAGTTTCTTGTAAATACGCTCCCACTTGCGGTTGGCAAATTTAGATTTTGATTATGGGAGTTACATAGGCATGTTAATAATGTCCCAAAAATGGTGTAAGGGCATAATCAAAATCTAAATTTGCCAACCGCAGGTGGGAGCGTATTTACAAGAAATGTGCACCATGAAGAACGTTTTCCATTTAAAAAGGGTAAAATAACATAATAGACACTCAAATGCCTTATAAATATGACCCAAAACAACCTATGAAGCTCTAGCAGTACATATCCAGAAATGTAATTGATTTCAAATAATGACTTACTTCATTGGTAGGCCTTCACATGTATTTTCTCCTTTGTTTTCTTCAGTGAAAATCTTATCTGCAACCATGTGTTGGCCTCACCTCAAATAAACAAAACAGGTGATGGACCGAATGTGGATCAATGACACACATTCACCCCAGTCCAAAGATCTTGGCCTAAACAAACCTTTAGATAGGCCACATCTTATCGTCATCCTGAATTAATCATTTAAAATATTAGGGAGTGATTTATGATTGTTCTATGCCTGTTTTGTACCATTGAGTGTCATTTTTGTGATGCAGTGCTGGTGCAAAAGATTTGCTATGTTAAATGATAAGTAGGGCATTAAGTTTTAGATGACTGTTATTCATTTACTGTTTGGTAATAGTGGTTAATAACATTTTTTATTATATTTTTCCACAGATTCAACTGCAGATCTTTTTTTAATTTGAAAAATGCCAACGAAAAATCGTATTAGAAAGGCTAGAAAACGTCAAAGACAGCAGGATGATGTTTTATTGCAGCAGTCCTCTTCCCCAAATACTTTTCAAAACACCAAGAAAGCTCCGGATAAGAGCACAAAATCATTCTTAAGAAATATTTTTAGTAAAAAAAGTATTTATCCCAAAAATGTTTCAGTTCAGAAAAAGAAAATCAATTTAAATGGAAAGGAAAGACC
Source organism: Lissotriton vulgaris (assembly GCF_964263255.1). Classification (NCBI taxonomy): domain Eukaryota; kingdom Metazoa; phylum Chordata; class Amphibia; order Caudata; family Salamandridae; genus Lissotriton; species Lissotriton vulgaris. Next base: position 1,409,990,754 of record NC_141695.1, on the reverse strand, counting down.
CATCAAAAATGTTACTGGTAGAGGAAGAGATAACTCTGTGCATGATAGTAGAAGGAAACAACAGTTTAGGGACATTCGAAATCGAATGTTCCGTAACAGGATAATAGTTAATTTATTGAAAAATATTAAAAAAAAAGGCCAACAGAAAGCGGCATTTTATAAGTAGAAGAAAAATGTAGAGAAAATTATTGATCATGCTTTTGAAATTAAGCGAAAGTTGTTTATTTTGGTAATCAATAGAATTAGGAAACTAAGCAAGGTAATTTCTGATTTCAAATCAAATAGTAGATGGAAGAGAGTAGTAAATCGTACTAACTTTTGTGAAGTTTTTTCCGGAGAATGGATGCATAGTTCAAGTTGTGAGGCATTTTTTAATGAGGAGAGTTATTTTCAGGATAATGATTTGGTGTTTGCAGTTGACACCAGTGGTCGAGCTTATGAAGTGAAGGATGGTTGTCCAGTTGAAAAAGAACAACTTGTGACAACAGAGACAGAAGAGGCGGTAAGTGATGAGGTTTTAGGAAGACGTCCTAAGGGTCCTGTGTACATTTGGAAGTGTAGTTCTATTTGCAGTGTGCGACAGGTTTCCATCAATTTGCTTTGTGATTTTATACGGACATTTAATAAGAAAAGTTTGAAGCAGAAAATAAAGTTGTTGCAAGATTTAGATCCTTGCAGAGTGAGACAAATGACAGGTTTGCGTGGTCATTCACTGGCTTGTCTTTCCAGGAGAGTATGCCAGAGTGTTTTTCATCATTTCAGGATGCTAGCAGTGCATCATAATAAAGTGAGAAAATTAGTGAGAATGTTGTATTATGCTAAGAGTCCAGCAATTATGCTTAAACAATTATGTGCTGCTCTTTTGCATGGTTCTGAAATAGATGTGAAGAATATTTGTGAAGAAATTGAGTTTTGTTACTTTGGTAGTAGAGATGAGAATGTTCAAATTGACCCAGAAGTAGAGGGTTATGTTGAAGATAATATACAGGTTTCTAGTACAGATAATTTTCAGAAGGAAATTGCCACGTTTCAGATGAAATCAAGTGAGAGGCCTAATTTCACTTGTGTATGTTGTCGACGCACTTATTATAAGAATCAGACTAAGTTAGTGGATGTATATGCAAAAACTGAAAGGGAAAATAATAGTGAATGGAAGGATTTTGCCACATACTTGATGGTAGAAAATTGTTTTGATTTGGGAGTGGACCAACGTGTGTGTACTTATTGTTGTAATAAATTAAACCAAAACCAGATGCCTGCTAGGGCAGTTCATAATAATCTGGAATTGGTTGAGATTCCTTCAGAATTGAAGGATTTAAATACTTATGAATCTATTTTGATTCAAAGTATCCATCCCTTTCAGGCTATTGTAAGAATGGAGCCAAAGACAGGGAAGTTGCCTCCAACAGATTTACAGAGAGGATTAAAGGGAAGAGTTGTTTATTTGCCTCTAGATTTGAACAAAAACATTAACACAATTGGAGTAGAAAAAGTGGAAGAGGAACCTCTGGTTATCTTGGTTAATGGGGTTCCGACAAAGAATAAGAAAATATGGCAAGATTTAGTGGATGTTAGGAAAGTGAAAAATGCAACTTTGTATTTGAAGAAAAATAATAAGTACTATAAGAATGTATATGTTGCAGAAGAGGAAGTAAGTGATGAAGAGGATATCGTTTTGTGTGCTGGCCAAATTGAGAAAGTAGAGGCGTCTAATAGTGAAGAAATATATGAACATTATAGTGTTCATCCTTTGCATTCCAAGGAAGTCATGGGGAATGCTATTGAGTTGTTTCAAATGAAACAAGCCAAAGGGAGTCCCATTAGTGTTTGGGAGGAAAGTTTGGAAGCTCGGTGTTTCCCACAGCTATTTCCCACAGGTCAAGGAGGAAGATATGATGAGCGACCTCATCAAATTCCTGCGTCTGAATACCGGACTTTACGATTGTATGCAGAAGATCCTAGGTTTCCTCAATGCAATCCCTATTTGTTTCATCTCCTGTTTGAAAGCGATCTGTCTGGACTGTCATATGCAGTGAACCACATCTTAAAAAGTGGTATACAGATGCGAAACATCTCGGCAAGTGATTTTATGCATAAAGTCAATGTCCAAGACAGTATTTTGGATTCTCACTTAATTAATCTCATGGCGTGTCAGCGTGGTACTAATGAGTACTGGTACCGTCGTCATGGTGATTTAAAATGTATGCTGAGGAACTTAGGAACTCCGACATGGTTCCTCACTCTGAGCTGTGCCGAGTATGGCTGGGAAGACTTACTTGAATTTCTACGAGAGGCAAATGGAAATATTGAAAACATTGAATTCAAGACACCTGGAGAACTGTGTTCTTTAGATCCAGTGAATGTATGCAGGTACTTCAATCATAGATTTGAAGCTATGATGTCTTTCATCACAAATAATAAGAATCCACCTCTTGGAGAGGTGTTGGATTTCTTCTGGAGAAAGGAGCACCAAGCAAGAGGTGCTCCTCATATACATATGTTGTTGTGGATCAAGGATGCACCTAAATTTGGAACAGATCCGGATGACTTAGTGATGAATTTCATAGAACAGTATTCTACGTGTGCTGTTCCAAACGCAACGGAGAAGAAAAGCCTAAGAGAACAAGTTCTACGTTTCCAAAGCCATCGTTGTGGAAAGTACTGTCGTCGTAAATTCAGAAACAAGGACAAGTTCTACACCAAATGTCGTTTCAACTTTCCACGACCGGTGATTTCTAAAGGAAGAGTGAACAGTTTGATGTCTTCGCTGCGACATAATGTGACGAGGAAATCACCCAAGAATACATACAATTTGAAAAGGAACGAAGAGTCCAAGTACATCAATGACTACAACCCAGTGATTTTGTCCATGTGGAATGCTAACATGGATATACAGTTTGTGGCTGACAACTGTATGGCTGTGGCTCGGTATGTGACATCTTACATCACCAAAAAAGAAAAGACAGAACTGAAGGATATGTGGGAGGACATTTCCCATGAAAAGAGCCTCAGCAAGAAGTTGTACAGTTTCAGTCTGAAGATGTTGTCGCATCGAGAAATCGGAGCTTACGAATGTTCTGATCGATTGTCTTCAGCAAGTCTCTATGCCAAATCCAGGAGTATCGTTTGGGCGAGTCTTGGTCTTGCTGCAACGCGAAATCGAGTTCTAAAACATGTCCGGGAAATTGAGTATTTGGCAGAAAAGGAACCAAACAGTACCGACATTTTGAAGACCAACATGTTGGATACATATTATCCAAATCGAAGCAGTCACCTTGAGAATGTTTGCCTATATGAGGTTCTTCAAAATTATATATTCAAGAGGAACATCAAAGAAGATATCGAGAAAGGAGTGTATGCTGTAATTGGAAGTGAGGGATGCCTGGTCAAGCAAAGAAAATGCCAATTAGTAAACCATCGAAAATTAACTGGTGAATCTCCAGAAAAAAAGGAGTTTTCTATTTAGCACTTTTGCAACTTTTCAAGCCTTGGTGTGCAGAAGAGGAACTGCTTGGAGATTTCCTCTGTTATGAAGACTCTTTCACTGCTGCTAAGGAGACCATAGAATGTCCTGCTTTTCCCAAATATCAAGAAATGCTAACTTTGGAAATTGAGCAGGAAGCAATGATTGCAGCCGAGATTGCCAGAGACAGTTCTCAGGACAGTCAGAGTTCTGTTTCATTGAGTCAAGATCCACTTGGAGGACCTATTATAGAAAATGAAGCTGCCACTGCTATGAATGAAGTGGAAAGAGCCATGGCACATGCTCAGGAGGATTCAGTTAACTTAGAAGACTTGGAAAAACAACTCAACGTTGAGCAGAGGAAAATATATGATGAAGTTACCAAGCAAATTGAGCATGGATTAAGTCATGAGAAGAAAGAGTGCTCATGTACATCGTTGAAGCCTGTCCGACTGTATGTGAGTGGAGAAGCGGGAACTGGAAAAAGTTTCCTCATTAAAGCAATTTCTTGTTATTTGCAGGAAAGGACTGAGTCATCGCTGTCTTGTGTTGTCACCGCTCCTACTGGACTGGCAGCACATAACATTAAAGGTATTACTTTGCATCGTCTACTGATGCTGCCAGTGGAGCATGACAACAAATTACAATACCACAAGTTATCTGGGGATGCTTGTTGTGAAGTTTCAAGAGTCTTGAGGAAAATGAAACTTCTTATCATTGATGAAGTAAGCATGGTTTCCAATGTCATGCTTGCCTTTGTGCATTTGAGAATGCAAGAAGTTCTTAAAACTGAGTATGATGTGTTATTTGGTGGCAAACACATCATTGTTTTCGGAGATCTTCTGCAGCTGACACCAGTAAAAGGTCAACCTGTGTTCAAAATACTCACGCATGAAGATACCAGGAAGTGCCTAGGGAGCATTGGCAACGTCAATATATGGTTAAACTTCAATTATGCTGAACTGCATGAAAATATGCGTCAGGCGAAGGATGACGATTACAAGAAAATTCTACAAGATATTAGAATTGGAAAAGTGACCGAGCATGGGAAAGAAGCTTTAAATGCACGATTACTTTCAAATTTATATCCCGAACAAGAGATTGTGCCTGAGAATATTTTTCAGAAAATTACTGAGAAGAAATCCGGAATATGTTTGATGCCAACTCTTGCAGAATGTGCCATCTTCAACAACAAAATGTTGAATTTAGAAAAGCAAGAGATTGTGAAACTTGAAGCTATCGACAAAATAGAGCATATGGGATCAACAATTATTTTGTCAGAGAATTTGAAATCAAAATTGGATTCATTAGAGAAGACTATATCTAAAACTGCGGGTTTTGAAAAGACTCTGAATGTGTGCTTAAATTGCCGAATCATTTTGAGAAGGAATTTACATGTTGAAAGAGGTCTGGTAAATGGATCAATGGGTAATGTGGTTGATTTTGAGAAATACAGAAATAGAGATGGAATAGAATTTTTAAAAATTAAATTTGATGGAATTGAGGAAGTACAGCTAATTGGTCGTTGTTCTGCTAGATTTTTGCTTGTTAAAGACTTATATGTTCGCTGTAAACAGTTTCCTGTTTGCTTGGCATATGCGGTGACAATCCATAAATCGCAAGGTTTAAGTGTAGACAGTGCATTGGTGAATATTGGCAGTTCTGTGTTCAAGGAGGGTATGGCATATGTGGCATTGTCACGAGTTAGAACTTTATCGGGATTGTACTTGATTGACTGTGATGTCACAAACATTTGTGCGGATCTAGATTGTGTTAAGGAATACAATAGGTTAAGAAGAGAGTATGCGCCACATTTGCCTCAATATCCTTTGTTTGAGAAACGTGTGGTAGGCCGGAAACGTAGAAATATCAGTAATAGTAGAGAGGTGGTAGCAAAAAGACCAAAAGTCAATGAAGCGTAAATTGTTAGCAGAAAGAAAGTGGATTCTGTTGAAGATGTTGTCGGTTTTCAATTTGAAAACAGTTCTGGTGTCAACTGCTATGCAAATGTAGTGGTTAATGTTCTCTTTTCACTAGAGAGTTTAAAAGAACAGATTCTGTTGAATTCGGAACAAAGTTTATGCTGTTTGTTGAATTCTGTTTTTGAGAAATGTAGCACTGATCGAACAAAAGTAGAAAGTGTGTCTGAAGTTCGTTATCTGTTAGATGAATGTTCAGGTCAAACAGACTTCTCTGAAAATAATCAGCAGGATTGTCAGGAGTTTTTAATGTATATGCTTGATGTATTGCAAGATGAGGGTGTAGATGTAGATCACCTGTTTGGGCTTTCTTATCAATGGCAGCATGACTGCGAGAACTGTATGGTATCAAGTACTACTAGTGTAGACTCAGAAAGATTTATATATTTAACTTTGCCAGACAGTAAATCAGTCTCCTTTAATAAGCTAGTAAATGCAGCGGATCACAACATGGAGTGTAGCCAATGTAAGTCTGAAATGATGTCAACATTATTTATACGTAGATATGGCCAGTATGTTATTTTAATGATCCAACGATGTAGGCCTGATGGATCAAAATTGTCAACTTTAATAAAAAAATTTGTGGCTTCTCAGCTGTCAATATCAGGAAGGACTTTTGTAACTGTAGCAATTATCTATCACGATGGTCCTTCAACAACATCAGGACATTATACAGCTTATTTAAAGTCTCGAAACGGCTGGTCATTCTGCAATGATTCCGTTGTAACTTTTAAAAAAAAATTGCTGTTTGACCTTAAAAATTCTTACCTGGTGTTTTTAAAACCAAAATTTTAAAGAAAGAATCTCGGGATTTCCTGTGAGGAATTGCAAAAGGTTAATCAAGTAGAGGGAATGTAAGTCTGCAATGCTGTCTAGATTATTGGTCCAAAACTTTTAATTATAATGTCAATTTAAAAATCCAACTATATAAACCTGATGCAACTAAGTCTGCTTCATAGTAAGCAGTATCAGTGTCATATGAAAAGGAGAACATGAGTGACAAAGAAGGGTAAGATATTAGTAGTCCAGGATTGTGAAAATAATCTTAAATGTTTTCTTTTTGAAAGTTGCAAAAATAGAAAATGACGGGATTTGATTGGAAGAATTACAAGACTTGTGAATCGCTGCAACATGATTTGGCCTAGTGGAAACATGTGGTAGAATGTGAGAAGTCTTTTCTTGTATGTAACATATTTTTCAAAATGATGGAGGTTTTCTTTCAGAAAGTGGAGGGCTGAAAATATTTATAGCACAACAGAGTGGACGCTGTACATAGGACATCCTTCGACGTCATTGAAAGTAAGTTAATTTTAAGGAGTTTAGAATTCAGATTTCTTAGGTTGTATGGGTTTTTTAAACACAATCATTTTGATTGTGTTTTTTTTCCCCGCTGTTACATGATGAATATCTTCAAGTCACTGATTTAAGTGATATTTGATACATTCTGAGAACAGCAAAAATAAACCATTTAACATGTATAATTAATGTTCTCCTTTTTGTACTTATGATATACATTTAGAAATGTGAGGTAGATATGGAGAAACTGAGTCTTCTGTAAGTGTCAATTTTAATGCATACAGTGCAGTACTTCTGGGTACTGTTTTTTTTTTTTTGAATACTGAATAGACCTCACATTAAAGAAACCTCTTGAAAGGACATATCTTATTTGCATCCTGAAACAATCATTTACAATGTTACACACAATTTTATGATGGCTTTACATGTCTTTTGCGCTGCTATTGCATCACTATTGTGAGACATCAGCAATGCAAAAGAAGCACCATGTTCCAAAATAGGCCTCACTTCATCAGCATGAAGATACTATTTGTTTAAAATAAATATCTTTAGGATTGTGTAGGGGTCGTAGAGAAGCAGAGGCTTCTGTAAGTGTCAAAGTTGTTTAAAAATTGTTTCTTCTTGAACCTTTTCCCTTCTTTTTTTTATTTTAAAATACATCTTTTAATATTTTTGGAAATGTTTATTCTCTCTTTTACAGATTGAAAGTATGAAAATTTTTCTTTAAAAGTTAACAAGAATTATAAGGTAAATGTTTTCTACTTTTTTAACCCGCATTCCACTGCTGATGATGTCACTGACTATGTCATGAATGATGTAATAAGTGGGCATGTTTTACTACAATGGTAGGTCTTTACATGTATTATCTCCTCTGTATTCTTCAACAAGCATAAATTTGATATGCAACCCTGAGTACGCCTCACCTTAAACAAACTTTTAGAGAGGACACATCTTATCGTCACCCTCAATCAATCATTTACTCTATCACATTTAACATCTATTAGTTCTACTGCTTCATTTCTTTAATCCTTACTTTCCTGTGTTTGCTACTTCTCTCATTCCTTTCTCTATTACTTAATTATTCTACTCCTTCCAGTATTTTTTTCAGTCCCTCTCTTCTCATACTTCTTCATTCTTATTCACTCATTCTGTCTCTATTAATGTTAATGTTTCTGAATGATCTTAAAAATTTTTTAAAACAAGAACAGTAAGTATAAGGATAGGAAACAGACATTTATATTTCAAGAAAGACAGCTATAGGAAGTCAACAAAAGATACTGTTACTCGCAATCCACTGCTGATGATGTCACTGACCATGTCAAAAATGATGTAATATATGACATGATCAGAAGTGATTTGCGGCTAACAGTATATTTTCTTTACTCCCTATAGCTGTCTTTCTTGTAATATAACTGTCTGTTTCCTTTCCTTATACTTACTGTTTTTTAAAAAAAAAAAATTTTTTGGTTCGCTCCTGGTTCGCGTACCGGAGTGCGAACTGGGAGCGAACTAAAAAAAATAGAGCTTGGCAGAGTTCCAAGAATTCTACCAATTTTTTTTATAATGGGGAGGTAGTTCTGAAAAGAACTTTTTTTTGGCTTTTTGTTGTTTTGAATTTTTTTATTATTTTTTCTGAACATTTTTTATATTTTTTTGTTTTTTCAGAACATTTTGTATTTTTTTTTACTTTTTGGGGGGAGGGGGGAAACAAAAATGATTCATCGAAGAGGGCTCAACAGGAGCAACAAAAAAAAGAAGAATTTATTTTGGGGGGCGTTTTGGACATACATGATTTTTGATTGCTCTGATTATAAGAGTTATGCTACTTTCGCGGTAGCATAATATTTGATTGCACCTCACGCAGACTTGTTTCACTTCCCCCATGTCCATTTGAATATTTGGGATCAACTCCCTTGCTTCTGGTCCCGAAACTTCTGGCACGACCGATCTTCTGGCTATTGCTGGGGAATTTTGTTGTTCGTCCCGAAGCTGAGCAGCACTATAATTATTTGGGTGCCACCTACTCATGTGCCTGTGCATTGTAAAATTACCAAAACTATATTTTTTGTCCGTACCCCTTGAAAGGCGATCATCACAGATTCGGCAAAAAACATATCTTGCGTTCACTTTCTTTTGACCTGGTGGAAATTTAAAAAATTGCCAGATGAAATTTTCCTTCCTGTTGTACCTCCTGGGCTCCTCTGGCAAATATTCAGGTACTTCCTCCTCTTCCTCCTCTTCCTCTTCTTGAAAGATTGGTTGAGTAGGTGGTCCTTTCTTTCCATGAGAAGGTGGAGGTGGTGGTGGGGGAACACTACCAGAAGCAACAACTGAAGCCATTTCTCTGGAATGTAAAATGGTCTTTCTCTCACCAAGATGAAAGTCAGAGTGAGGAAAGAAGGAGGGGTTTTCATCATTTGGGAAAAGCCAAAGTTCTAAACCAATGAAAAGTGTTAATTTTAGATCACATGACCTAGTATTACATCATTAGGAAACCAAAAGTGAAATGAACCAATGAAAAGTGTTATTACCGAGTCACATGACCTGCTGTGTTTACGTTTCGCGCTTTGCTTCGCTTTCCGGTCCGCTTCCGGGTCCGCTAACTTGGCGCGTCCGATGACGTATTACGCGACAACGCAAAACGTCATTCTAACGTAACAGTTACGCTAAAGGAACGTTTACCGGTTCGCGGACCGAGCCGCGGCTTTAAACTGAGCTAACGGGAAGCTGACCGGTTCACGGACTGGGAGCGAAACAAAAAAAAATATTAAAAAAATGTATTAAAAACATGTAAAATATATTTTAAGATTTAAAGAAGAATACATTTTACAGCTACAGATATTAGCTTTCAAAAAACCATTGAAATTCAATGAAAAAACCATAGGTTATAGAGAATATATAGTTAGGAATTAGCATTTACAAAACCTTAAAAATTCACTGAAAAAACCATAGGTTATAAACCATATATAGTTAGGGATTAGCACTTTCAAAACCTTATTTTACTCGCATAAAACCATTGAAATTCCATATATAGTTAGTTGCACTAACTATATATCGCGCACCCGCAATCCACTGCCGATGATGTCACACATTACATCATTCATGACATGGTCAGTGACATCACTGATGACATCACTGATGACATCTCAAATGACATCACTGATGACATCACTGATGACAACATCCAGTGACTGTTTGTTTCTGTAAAGTTAAAATATGTCTTACATATTGAAGAATGAGTGGATGTATAAGTGTCTGGATGAAGGATTTAGTAGGTGCATGACTGACTGTATGAGTGAGTGATTAAATGTGTCTCACTGAGTGCATGGGTTAGTGACTAAGCTGTCTTAATTTGTGCATCATTATGTCTGTTGTTCTGTAAACTGTTGCATGTGTTGATAAGTAGCTATATGAGTAACTATATGGGTTATTGATTGGTTGCCCAAGTATTTGTATGGGAGACTGAGTGTGTGTGTGGGTGGCTGGGAGGTGTATGACTCTGTGCATAGATGTGTGAGCAGTTGATTCACTAGATGTATGGTTTCAAAAGTGCATGTGGAAACAGCTGTATGGGCGGTTGACTGTGTGCATGAGTGTATTGGTGAGTGAATGGATATCTCAGTGCTACATGTCAAAGTAAGTACATATGTAAAACACAGTACATGTGAGAGTTGACATATATAAATAACTGTGCATAAGAGCCAGTGAATGTGCGAGTGGCTGTATGGATCATTGTGAACTTGAATCAGGGATTGTATAAGAGAGTAAATATGTGTTAGTATATGTTTGAATAAGTAAAGTTTGTATAACTGTATAGTTGAGGAAATGGAGGTGTGAATGATTCTTTGCATGACTGACTAGGTGTGTGAGTAAATCCACGGATGAGTGACAGTCTATGACTGTCTGTTTACACTGATTGTATCTAAGGTTATATTAGAGTCTGAAGAGGTTCATCGTATTATCACATGAATGATATCATCAGTGATGTGATCAGTAATGTCAAATGAGATGTCATCAGTGATGTCATCAGTGATGTCATTTGAGATGTCATCAGTGATGTCATTTGAGATGTCATCAGTGATGTCATCAGTGATGTCATCAGTGATGTCACTGACCATGTCATGAATGATGTAATGTGTGACATCATCGGCAGTGGATTGCGGGTGCGCGATATATAGTTAGTGCAACTAACTATATATGGAATTTCAATGGTTTTATGCGAGTAAAATAAGGTTTTGAAAGTGCTAATCCCTAACTATATATGGTTTCTAACCTATGGTTTTTTCAGTGAATTTTTAAGGTTTTGTAAATGCTAATTCCTAACTATATATTCTCTATAACCTATGGTTTTTTCATTGAATATATATATATATTCACTGAAAAAACCATAGGTTTCACACCAGTTATAGTTAGGAATTATAATTTAAAAAACCTATTAAATTCACTGAAAAAAACAGAGGTTTCACACCGGTTATAGTTAGCTGGAAATTTTACTGACATAAAACCATTGAAATTCCCACGTTATAGTTAGTAGGACTCACTATAACTTGCGCGCCTGCAATGCACTGCTGATGACATCACATATTACATCACTCATGACATGGTCAGTGACATCACTCATGTTTTTTTGTCTTGGTGCGCTCCCGGTGCGCGTAACGGTGCGCGTACCGGTAAGCACAGTGATCCGGTGCAACCCGGTGCGCGGTGCGCGTCCCGTTAGCGCACCCAAAAAAAAAATAATGAAGGAGTGAGCATAAAGAAAGGGGACAGAAAGAGTGGTGTAAAGAGAAAGAGAGCTAGAGGGAGGAACACAGAGAGACTGTGTAATAGATAGTAAAACAAAAAAAGGTGTTAGAGGAAGTAACTGAGAAAAGGAAAGACATGGGGAGTGACAGAGAGAAAGGACAGAGAGTGAAAAGGAAGGAGTGACAGAAAGGGACTGAGTGAACCAGAAAAGAAAGGAAAGTGAGGGAGGGTGGGTGAGCAGGAAGACTGAAAGGTAGGAAAATAAGGAAAACGGAAATAAACATGGAGGATAAGCATAAGTGAGGGAAGCAGGGTAAGGAAACAGGGGTAACGTAGGGTGAGAAAAAAGTAGTGAGGTTAAAGCAAAGGATCATGACAAACTATATTTTTTTAGTCACACTTACCATATAATTAATATAAACTTTTTTCTACACTTTGTATCCGTGAAAGAGAGAATAAAAAATAAGTTATAATTAGTAGAATATATATTTTAAAATAAAAGAGACAGGTCAAGAGGTTAAAAATCATAAAAGTGTATAAAGAAATAAATCAAGAGTAAAGGATACAGAAAGGGAAATAAAGTAATGTAGAAGGAAAAAAAGAGTGAAAAAGAAATAGAAGAAAAGCAAATTACTAAGAGTAAGGCAGATAAATTCAGTGACAAAGAGGAAGAGAAGATGAGAGAAATGAAGTGAAGGTAAGTAAGATACAAAAAGAATGTGACAGAGTACGAAAAAAGAGATGAGTGAGTAAAGAGAAATTAGTAAAGGAGCAGAGGAGGAAAAGACGGAAAAGGCAAATAAAGCAGAGTGACTGAAAGCTGAAAAGTGGTGCAAGGGACAGAGGGGATGCAGACAGTTGAAATGGGAATGAGGGGTTGTGAAAAAAGTGGAGTAAAAGAACGGGGATGAAATAGAGTGAGAGAAAGGCAGTGTGAGTGAGTAAAGAGAGCTGAAAAAGGGTGGAAAAAGGAAAGTGATTGTGAGACAATGGGAATACAATATAAATTACACAAAACAAACTATAGAATAATTTCTACAACATGTTACATAGTTTATTTTTGCTGTTCTCAGAATATATTGAATTTCACTAAAAACAGTGAGTTCAAACTATTCATCATATGACAGCAGGGAAAAAAAACACAATCTAAAAGATTGTGTTTAAAAAAAACATATAAACTTACAAATCACATATTTACACTAATCTTTGATTCATTTAGTTTTCCTTGAGGCCAAATAGTAGATCATGAAGGTCCTTTTCATTGGAAAATACTCTGCTGTTCTCTAAAACTTCCATTTCATCGACTTTCTATAAAAAAACTCTAAGAACATCTGAAATATGTCTCAATTATTTCTTTTTCTCGTTGTGTTAAGTTATGACTCTTTGCTAATTCCAACACTATTCCTTATGGCCAAATAGTGTCAGATTTATCAGTCTATTTTCAAACTCAGAAATTACCGTTTACCCAATGTTTTTAAAGAAAAGCTCATACCACATTTTTACAATGTATAACTATTCATATTCCCATCTCTGGATCACTCATGTTCAACATTTCCTATAATACTGATATCACTTACTATGAGATCCACTTACAGTACCTATATGAGAACTGCATTTTTTATATTATGTTCATCAATTTTACTCACAATATAATTTTAAATAGCAGACTAACTTTTATTAACTGCTCCTGTCTTTATAGGCCAATTACCTTTAGTTAAATTTCGGTTCTAAAAACACTAGGTAAGAATTTTTTAAGTCAAAAGGCAAACATTGTTTGAAAGTCAAATGAGTATCATTACAGAAAGACCAACCTTTTGGACATTTTAAATAAGCTGTATAATGCCCTGATGTTGTTGAAGGACCGTCATGATAAATAATAGCTACAGTTACAAAGGTTCTGAGAAGATACGAAATTTATAATTGAAGTTGTCAATTTAGTTCCATCAGATCTACATCCTTGAAACATTAAAATGACATACTGTCCATAAGTTTGTATAAATAATGTGGACAGCATTGGACACTTACATTGGGAACAAACCATATTATGATCAGCTGCTTTAAGTAGATTATTAAAAGACACTGATTTGCAGTCTGGTAAAGTCAAATATATAAATCTTTCACACCAAACATATACATTAAAAATTCCTGGCAATCCTGCTGAACATTTTGTGAAATTTTTTTTGACCTGAACATATATCTAAAAGATTTCGAATTTCGGAAACACTTTCTATTTTTGCTCTATCACTGCTACATTTCTGAAACACAGAATTCAATAAACCGCAGAATCTTTGATCCCGATTTTCAACAATCTGTTCTTGTAAAGTTTTAAGAAAAAAAAACAACATTAACCACTACATTAGCATAGCAGTTGACACCAGAACTGTTTTCAAATTACAGTTTCATCTACTTTTTGTCTTTTTGCTACTACCTCACTGCAATTATTCTCATTTCTTGTTTTTCGGCCTACCACACGTTTTTCAAACAGAGGATATTGAGGCAAATGTGGAGCATACTCTCTTCTTAACCTATTGTATTCTTTAACACAATCTAGATCTGCACAAATCTTTGTCTCATCACACTCAATCAAGTACAATCCTGATAAAGTTCTGACTCGTGATAATGCCACATATGCCATACCCTCTTTAAACACAGAACTTCCAATGTTCACCAAAGCACTATCTACACTTAAACCTTGAGATTTATGAATTGTCACCGCATATGCCAAACAAACAGGAAACTGTTTTCGGCGAACATATAAGTCTTTTACAAGCAAAAATCTAGCAGAACAACGACTAATTTGTTGTACTTGCTCAATGCCATCAAATTTTATTTTTAAAAATTCAATTCCATCTCTATTTCTATAATTCACAAAATCAACAACATGACCCATTGCTCCATTTACCAGACCTCTTTCAACATTTAAATTCCTTCTCAAAATGATACGACAATTTAAACACACATTCAGAGTCTTTTCAAAACCAGCTGTTTTAGATATACTTTTCTCTAATGAATCCAATTTTGTTTTCAAATTTTCTGACAAAACAATTGTTGCACCCATATGCTCTATTTTATCTATTGCTTCCAGTTTCACAATCTCTTCATTTTCTAACTTTAACATTTTGTTGTTGAAGATGGAACATTCTTGCAGAGTTGGCATCAAACATATCCCAGATTTCTTCTCAGTAATTTTCTTAAAAATATTCTCTGGAAGAATGTTTTCATTTGGATACAAATTTGAAATTAATCAAGCATGTAAAGCTTATTTCCCAAGCTCACTTACTTTTCCGATTCTTACATCTTGTAGAATATTTTTATAATCTTCATCCTTTGCCTGTTGCATATTTTGAAGCAGTTCTGCATATTTAAAATTTAACCATATATTAACGTTTCCAATGCTTCCAAGGGACTTCCTGGTATCTTCATGCGTGAGCATTTTAAACACTGGTTGTCCTTTTACTGGAGTCAACTGCTGTAGATCTCCAAAAACAATAATGTCTTTTCCTCCAAATAACACATCATATTCTGTTCTAAGAATTTCTTGCATTCTCAAATGCACAAAAGCAAGCATTAGATTTGAGACCATGCTAACTTCATCAATGATAAGAAGTTTCATTTTCTTCAGGACTCAGGAAACTTCCGAACACGCATCTCCAGATAGCTTATTGTAATGCAATTTATTATCATGCTCAACTGGCAGCATCAGTAAACGATGTAGAGTAATCCCTTTAATGTTATGTGCTGCCAGACCAGTTGGAGAGGTTACAACACAAGACAGCGGTGATTCAGTCCTTTTCTGCAAATAAGTTGCAATGGCTTTAATCAGAAAACTTTTTCCTGTTCCCGCTTCTCCACTTACGTACAGTCGGACAGGCTTAAATGATGTACATGAGCACTTTTTTTTCTCATGTCTGAATCCATGTTCAATCTGTTCTGTGACTTTGTCATATATCTTTTTCTGCTCAACGTTTAGTTGCTTTACCAAATCTTTTAAGTTAACTACGTCCTCTTGAGCTTGTTCCATAGCTCTTTCCACCTCATCCATGGCAGTTGCAGCTTCATTTTGAATAATTGGTCCTCCTAGTGGATCCTGACTCAATGAAGTAGAACTCTGACTGTCTTGAGAACTGTCTCTAGCAATCTCTTCAGCAATTGTGGCTTCTTGCTCTATTTCTTCATTCAAAATTGCAAATAATTTGGAAAAACAGGACATTCTATGGTATCCTTGGTTGCATTAAAAGAGTCTTCATAATAGAGAAAATCTCCAAGTAGTTCCTCTTCTGTACGCCATGGCTTAAAGAGTTGCAAAAGAGCTAAATAGTAAAATTCTCTTTTGTCTGGAGATTTGCAACTCAATTTTTGATGATTAATCAAATGGCCTTTTCTCTGCTTCACTAGACATCCTTCATACCCAATGACAGCATATTTTCCATTATTGATATCTTCTGTGATGTTCCTCTTATAACTGTAGTTTTGCAGAACTTCATGCAAACAAGTGTTCTCAAGGTGAGTACTTCTATTTGGATAGTATGTATCCAACATGTTTGTCTTCAAAATATCTGTACTGTTTGGTTCTTTCTCCGCCAAATATTCAATTTCTTGTACAGATTTCAAAACTCGGTTTTGTGTTGCAGCAAGACCTAGACTCACCCAAGTGATTGTTCTTGATTTGGCATAGAGACTTGCTGATGATAACCGATCAGAACATTCATATGCTCCAATTTCTCGATGCGACAACATCTTCGGACTGAAACTGTATAATTTTTTACTTATACTCTTTTCATGTGAAATGTCTTCCCACATTTCCTTCAGTTCAGTCTTTTCTTTTTTTGTGATGTAAGACGTCACATATCGAGCCACAGCAATAGAGTTGTCAGCAACGAACTGAATATCCATGTTAGCATTCCACATGGATAAAATCACTGGGTTGTAGTTGTTGATGTACTTGGACTCTTCGTTTCTTTTTAAATTGTATGTATTTTTTGGTGATTTCCTTGTCACAGTATGTCGCAGAGAAGACATCAAATTATTTACTCTTCCTTTAGAAATCACTGGTCGTGGAAACGCGAAACGACATTTCGTGTAAAATTTGTCCTTGTTTTTAAATTTTCGACAACAGTACTTTCCACAACGATGGGATTGAAAACGTAAAACTTGTTGCCTTAAACTGTTTTCTTCAGTAGTTTTCGGAACAGCACATGTTGAATATTCTTCAATGAAACTCATCACTGTGTCATCCGAATCAGTTCTAAATTTGGGTGCATCTTTAATCCATAACAACATATGTATGTGAGGAGCACCTCTCGCTTGATACTCCTGCCTCCAAAAGAAATCCAAAACCTCTCCAAGGGGAGGATTTTTTTTGTTGGTAATAAAAGACATCATAGCTTCAAATCTATGATTAAAATATCTGCAAACATTCACTGGATCCAAAGAACACAGTTCTCCAGGTGTTTTCAATTCTATATTTTGTATGTTTCCATTTGCCTCTCGTAGAAATTGAAGTAAGTCGTCCCATGCATACTCAGCACAGCTAAGAGTGAGGAACCATGTAGGAGTTCCTAAGTTTCTTAGCATACATTTCAATTCCCCATGACGACGGAACCAATACTCGTTTGTTCCACGCTGACATGCCATGAGATTGATTAGCTGAGATTCCAAAATACTGTCTTGCAGATTGACTTTCTCCATAAAGTCCCTCGCCGAAACATTTTGCAGATGAGCTCCACTTTTCAGTATATGATTAACTGCATAAGAAAGCCCAGACAAATCACTTTCATACAGTAGATGAAACAAATACGGAATGCATTGACGAAACCGTGGATCTTCAGCATATAATCTTAAAGTCCGGTATTCAGCTGCAGGAATTTGAACTGGTCGATCGTTATATCGTCCACCTCGACCTGTTGGAAATAACTGTGGAAAACAACGAGCTTCCAAACTTTCTTCCCATACACTAATAGGACTTCCTTTTGCTGCTTTCGTTTGAAACAAGTCAATTGCATTCCCCATTACTTCTTTGGAATGCAAAGGATGAACAGTATAATGTTCATATATTTCTTCACTTCTAGACACATCAACTTTTTCAATTTGGCCAACTGAACAATCACTGTCATCTTCTGTAGCTGTTTCCTCTGCTCCAACACTTACATCTTTGTAGTACTAATTGTTTTTGACCAAATACAACGTGGCCTTTTTGACTTTCCTAACATCCACTAAATCTTGCCAGATTTTCTTACTCTTTGTCGGAACCCCATTAACTAGAATAATCAGAGGATCCTCTTCTACTCTTTCTACACCAATTGTATCAATATTTTTTTTGACATCTAAAGGCAAATAAACAACTCTTCCCTTTAATCCTCTTTGTAAATCTGTAGGAGGCAATTTCCCTATCTTAGGCTCCATGCGAACAATAGCCTGAAAAGGATGGACACATTGAATCAAAATAGATTCATAATATATCTATCAACTGAAGATTATTATAAGCAGCTCTAGCAGGCATTCTATTTTCATTTAGTTTTTTCAAACAATAATTACAAATACGCTGGTCAAAACTCAAATCAAAAGAATTCTCCACCAACAAATAACTTACGAAATCCTTCCATTCACTATTGTTTTCCAATTCACATTTTGCATATAAACCAACTAACCTAGTCTGAATCTTATAATGAGTCCGTCGACAACACACACAATTTAAATTAGGCCTTTCACTTGATTTCACCTTAAACTTGGTAATTTCCTCGTCAAACATTTCTATACTTGAAATCTGTACATTGTCTTCCACATTACCATCCATTACTGTATCCATTTCTGCACTGTCCTCTTTGTTCCCAAAATAACAAAACTCAATTTCTTCACAAATCGTCTTCAATCTACTTCAGATCCATGCAAAAGAGCACTGTTTAACTGTTTAAGCGTAAGTGCTGGACTTTTTGCATAATACAACCTTCTCACTAATTTCCTCACCATATTATGATGCACTGCTAACATCCTAAAATGATGAAAAACACTCTGACATACTTTTCTAGAAAGACAAGCCAGTGAATGCCCATGCAAACCTGTGTTTTCTCTCACTCTGCAAGGATCTAACTCTTGCAAGATCTTCATTTTCTGTTTTACACTTTTCTTACTATATGTACGTAATAAATTTCGAAGCAAATCGATTGAATCCTGTCGCACACTACAAATACTACTGCACTTCCATGTGTACACTGGACCCTTAGTACGTCTCCCTAAAACTTCATCAGCTAACACCTCTTCTGCATCTCTAGACACAAGTTTCTCTTTTTCCATCAGACAACCATCTTTCACCTCATATGCTCGACCACTGGTGTCAACTGCATGCACCAAATCATTTTCCTGAAAGTAACTCTCCTCATTAAAAAAAAATGGCTCAGAAATTGAACTATGCATCCATTCTCCAGAAAATACTTCCCAAAAATTAGTCCGATTAATTATTCTTTTCCATCTACTGTTCGATTTGAAAACATCAATTGCCTTCTTAAGTATCCTAATTCTATTGATTACTAAAATAAATAATTTTTTCTTAACTTCAAAAGCCTGATCAACAATCTTCTCTACACTTTTCTTTTTCTTGTAAAAAGCAGCTCTCTGTTTACCTTTCTTTTCAGTTTTTAGCCAAGTTAAAACTACCCTATTGCGAAACATTCGTCTACGAATGTCCCTAAATAGATTTTGCCTTCTATTGCTATCCATACTCTTCTCTCATTTTTTGAGGGCCTCTCCCTCCTTTTCAAATTTGCTCTCTCCTTCTGGATCTTCACATTCCCGTTAACATTTTTTTTTCCTCTACATATGTTCCGAAAAAAAGACTTAGTTGTCTTACCAGGAGGTTTTTTTATGTTTTTTGAAGTACTTGTTGTAGGGGATTCCTTTAATTCCGTTGCTGATTTTGTTCTTTTCCGTATGGTATTTTTTCTTCTCCTTTGCCTTGATGACATTTTTGCTTACTTTTGAAATGTTGATTTCAATCTGTGGTAAAGAAAAAAATAACACATTATAGACCACTATTTCACTCGACCCTTGCTTCCACCCCCCCCCTAGTCACCCTGACTTGAACTCTCAAGCAGCTGCAGTGGATCAATGGCTGTCTCAAGCCAGTGACGTAGTCGCTCCAGCCAAATCCATTAAATCTAAGCGACCCCACGACGCTCAACGCTGGTTCACTGACCAACTTAAGGCCAGCAAACTCCTTCTTCGTCAGGCTGAGCGCCGATGGAGGCGTAACTATGATCCCTTATTGAAGTCTGCCTACACTGATTTACTAAAATTTTACAAAAAATCCATTATTTTGGCCAAATCTGCCTATTTCTCCCAAAAAATAATCAACTCTGCATCCAAGACAAAAGAAATTTTCTCAATTGTAGCTGAACTCTCCTTACCCGACCGTGTAACACCTCAGCCTCAGCCATCACAAGCTTTGTGCGACTCCCTTAACTCCTTTTTTATTGACAAAATCGCCACGACTAAAAATAATATTCCCCCCACCATTATGTCTCAGATCAGCGCCCTTCCTCCTTCGAATCCTCACTCCCTGAATGTTTTTCCCCCGATCTCTTTAGACACTTTCCGTTCATTACTCTCGGCTGTGGGCTCAGGCTCCCCCAAGGACTGCTGCCCTCCCCAAATCCTGAGAGACGCCTTTATGGCATGTACCCGGCCCTCCTCTGGACCTCCTAAACCGTTCACTCTCCATAGGCTCTATCCCCAATGCTTTCAAAAGCGCTGTGGTGGTACCTATTCTGAAAAAACCCGGGTCCGACCCTGCGGTACTGGGCAACTACCGACCTATCTCCCTTCTCCCATATCTGGGGAAGGTTTTGGAAACCTACGTCACCCGCTGCCTGAGCACCTTCATCGGGGAAACTCATTTCCTCGATGATCAACAGGCCGGATTCAGACCCTCCCATTCCACGGAGGCAGTGGTGATAGCGGTTATGGACACGCTGAGACAGGGGGCTGACAAGAACATGGCCCAGGCCCTAGTGCTACTTGATCTCTCGGCCGCTTTTGACACGGTCGACCATGACATCCTGGTCGACCGTGTCAGAAATGCTGGGATCTCGGGCCTGGCCCTGTCTTGGATAGTGTCCTTTCTCCAACTCCGGACCCAATCTGTACACTTATCTTCCTTTTCTGCCCCCTGCAGTTCACTCTCCTGCGGTGTCCCCCAGGGTTCTGCTTTATCTCCCCTTCTGTTTAATCTTTATATGCAGCCTCTCCTGGTCTCTCTCCGTCACTCTTCTGTTATCACTTTTAATTACGCAGATGATCTGCAACTTATCTTTCCTATCGACTCCTCTCCTGCTCTAATTTCCAAACCACCATGCTCTCCATCTATGAATGGATGAACTTCAGCCAGCTGAAGCTCAATCCTAGCAAGACAGAGCTGGTCCTGATTGGTGGGCCCCCACATCCTTGGACTCCCAACTTCTGGCCCCCTGCCCTCGGCCCCCCCCCCTGCCCAGTTGACTCCGTGAAGAGCCTAGGTGTTATCATCTCCAGTGACCTCTCGATGCGGCCGCACATTAATGCTGCTACCTCGGCCTGCTTTTTCCATCTTCGCAGGATCGGGAAGATCCGAAGGTACCTATCTCCAGAGGCTCTTATTCTTGTCATCCTGGCCCTGGTTACCTCACGTTTAGATTATGCCAACTGTCTATACGTGGGGATTCCAGCATACCATCTTCAACGGCTTCAACTGGTGCAAAACCAGGCAGCCAGATTAATTTTCCAGCAACCTAAACACCAACATGTCACCCCGCTGTTAAAAACCCTGCACTGGCTCCCGGTCGCGCAACGATGCATCTTCAAACTTGGCTGCACTATTTTCAAATCTCTTTTTGTTTCTGCTCCTGCTTTTATTTCTCTTTGCCTACACCCTTATGTTCCCCCTCGACACCTCAGATCCTCTGCCCACAACCTGCTGGTCATTCCCAGGTTTAGACGCAAGAAGCATGGTGGTGCTGGCTTCTCTTTCCTTGCCCCATCCACCTGGAACTCCCTTCCCCTCCCAATTCGGCTCACTTCTGATTACCCCACCTTCCGTAAATCTCTGAAAACTCATTTGTTCCGTCTTGCTCACGGTTAGCTGCCTACACTCCCTGTGCCCTATTCCATGGTCCTTGAGCGCCAAGAAACCAATTGGTGTATGTGCGCGGTATTAAAATTTTTTAAAATAACATAACATAACACATATTATCAAACAACAAAGCAATGACAATAAGCAAACGATTTAAACACTAATTTGCAACATATCTAAGTTTATACCACAGCAACTATATAACTAGGAGTAAGACAAAGAAAAACAGCTACAGGGAGTAACACAAAGACACAGAGAGACTCAGACAAAGAAACAGGTAGAGGGAGTAAAACATAGAGAAAAACTAAGACAGAGAGAGTGTATAATATGTTGAAAGACAGAAAAAGGATGTAATAGGGAGAGGAAGTAAGTCAAAAAAGGGAGTAAGTCAGAAAAAGGATGTAACAGGGTGTAAAACAGAGAGAGGGTGTAACAGGAAGTAAGACAGAGAGAGGGTGTTAGAAAGGAAAAGGTTGTAAAAGAGACTAAAACAGATAGAGCCTGTAAAGGAAGAGACAGAGAGTAAGTTTGAGAGAGGGTGTAAGAGGAAGTAAATCAGAGACAGGATTTTACAAGAAGTAGGTCAGACAGAGGGTGTAACAGGAAGAGAGAAAAAAGTCAGAAAGAGGGAGAGAGAGGGTATAAAACAGACAAAAGGTGTAATAGGGAGTAACTCAAGGACAGAATATTACAAAGAAAAAGGTTGATTAGATAGTATCTGCATGATTCAAAAAATATATTAGCACATTTCACAATCATGTCATCTATGTTTCCTCAGATTAGTCATGTTTTTTGATAATGCTTGGTTAAAACATTTTGCTGCATAGAGGAATTGCATTATGTGAAATAGTGAAGTTTCAGTAGTAAAATTGAATGCTTGTACATAGGACCTGTGCTGTGTTTCTAAAATGTAATTTGTTTACCTCATTAACTAAATATATTTGAACCTTTTACAATGATAAAACCTATTTACCAAGCATTATCCAAAAACATGACACAAACCAACCAGTAAGAAGCTCAATCTGCATCCTAATCTGAAGTAATGCAGGTGACATCATTATAAAAGGATCAAATATATTTATTTAATGAGGCAAACAGTAATAATTCCTTCTCAAAAATATAAAAGGCATTCATTTACACCAAAATCGTTTTTAAAATAACATTTTAGAAACACAGCACAGGTCCTATGTACAAGCATTACATGACACTAGAGAAACTTCTCAATTTTACATAATGCAATCCCCTATGCTGCAAAACCTATTTACCAAGCATTATCCAAAAACATGACACAAACCAACCAGAAAGAAGCTCAATCTGCATCATATTCTGAGGTAATGCAGTTGACATCATTATAAAAGGATCAAATATATTTATTTAATGAGGCAAACAGTAATAATTCCTTCTCCAAAATATAAAAGGCATTCATTTACACCAAAATCGTTTTTTAAATAACATTTTAGAAACAGCACAGGTTCTAGGTACAAGCATTCCATGTCACTAGAGAAACTTCTCAATTTTACATAATGCAATTCCCCTATGCTGCAAAACCTATTTACAAAGCATTATCCAAAAACATGACACAAACCAACCAGTAAGAAGCTCAATCTGCTTCCTAATATGAAGTAATGCAGGTGACATCATTGTAAAAGGTTCAAATATATTTATTTAAAGAGGCAAACACTAATAATTCCTTCTCAAAAATAAAAAAAAGGCATTCATTTACCCCAAAATCGTTTTTAAATTAACATTTTAGAAACACAGCACAGGTCCTATGTACAAGCATTCCATGTCACTAGAGAAACTTCTCAATTTTACATAATGCAATTCCCCTATACTGCAAAACCTATTTACCAAGCATTATCCAAAAACATGACACAAACCAACCAGAAAGAAACTCAATCTGCATCCTAATCTGAGGTAATGCAGGTGACATCATTGTAAAAGGTTCAAATATATTTATTTAATGATACAAACACTAATAATTCCTTCTCAAAAATATAAAAGGCATTCATTTACACCAAAATCGTTTTTTAAATAACATTTTAGAAACATAGCACAGGTCCTATGTACAAGCATTCCATGTCACTAGAGAAACTTCTCAATTTTACATAATGCAATTCCCCTATGCTGCAAAACCTATTTACCAAGCATTATCCAAAAACATGACACAAACCAACCAGAAAAAAATCTCAATCTGCATCCTAATTTGAGGTAATGCAGGTGACATCATTGTAGCACTAATAATTCCTTCTCAAAAATATAAAAGGCATTCATTTACCCCAAAATCGTTTTTTAAATAACATTTTAGAAACACAGCACAGGTCCTATATACAAGCATTCAATGTCACTAATGAAAATTCACTATTTCACAAAATACAATTCCTCTATGCATTAAAATGTTTTAACCAAGCATTATCAAAAAAACATGACACACAACAACATTAAAAAAAACAATCTGCTTCCAATTCTTCTCCATAGAGCATACAAGTCTCTATCTAAATTAAATGAATACTTTCTTACCTTTACAAATGCTTTGGGAGATAGAGAACAATGTCAGACACACACACCAATTTTTCTTTAGCAGAGCAAAAGGTATGCACTCCACACACTGCAACCATGACTGGCACAGAACACCTCTAATTCTACACAGATATGCCTCATTTCAACCAATCAAAACTCTTCCCTCACTATTTTCAAACCAACACCCTTCCCCCCTCAGCCCTTTCTATCTGTTACCATAGCAACTCCCTCCTTACTTAACTCACTGGTTCAAAAGTTTATTCTACAATGTTGCAAATGAACTAAGCAAGGATGTTTGACCTCTCAATACACCAACTTATCCGATTAAATGTTTCTTTAATTTACTTTTTCTTAAACATTCAAATTGCTTCTTTCATAAAACACAACCATGCACCCTAACTTTTAGTTTTCAACTATCTGAATCCACCAATCATTGCTTGTGATTCAACAGCAGTGAAACTCCACAATTATTTTTTTTGTAAACTCCTACTATTCCAACTGCCATTTCATTCCCACACTTCATCTGACTGCACCAGAACCTTCTCTCATCATGTATTCTGTGTGGATTATTGGACATAGCTACATCCACTGGGCTCAAAGGTATGCAGCTAGCAGAAATTTTCACAACCTTGATTTAACAAATGTGGAAATCAAGTGGATTGGCCAGAGAGGATTGAGATGTCACCAATTGATACCATTGGTGAAAACCCTTTTGCATCTGCCAAACCCTGACCTCTAAATAGTGCACTGTGGAGGAAATGGCTTGGGCACTTAGACTGGGGTAGGTCTGGAAATGCTTTTAAAGGACACCTTTGATCAATTGATGACACTTTTTTCACAAACTGCCTTGGTATATTCCAATATATGTCAAAGACAGAAATGGAACTGGTCCAACCAATTTTGTCCACAATTTGGGAAAGCTCGGAAACATGTGAATAAATCTGTTTCTGCTTACATGAGAGACTATGGAATGGGTTCAATATACAACAATAACTTGCGTTTCAACATGCAAGATATCTACAGAGGAGATGGTGTGCACTTCTCAGATGAGGGGAATAGAATATTCCTCCTGAATTTAAGACTGTGCATTGGAACCTACTTGTAGGTACCTAAATCAGCCACAAAACCCAAAAGCTCTTTTCATTGCTACCCTACCTCTGATCACTCAAAATGATTATCTTTCTCTAACTTTTTTCACTATTTTTCACCAGAGTACGCTCCCGGGTACACTCCCCGGTGCACGTACCGGGCGCTCCCCCGCAAAATGTTGAAAAAAATTTTTTGGGGCATATATGCCCCTCCTAAACTCCCCTCAGAAAACCTAGAGGGTCAGAGGGTGTCTACTGTGCCCCTTTTTAACCCATTCCCAACGTTGTTTGTCCTCCATCTTGTGTCTCAATTCAACCGAAACACAAAATGGCGGACTCCCGTAGCGCTCCCGGTACGCGTACCGGGGCGCGCACCGGGAGCGCTCCCAAAAAAATGTGGGAAACTAAATTACATAAAAACCACTGGACAGACTTTCACCAAATATAGAATAGACCCTACTACATACCAGTCCCTACCATTATCCCACATTTGATGGTATTCCATTGAGCCATTTGGGCTGTAGCCCTGTCTAAATATCCTGAGGTAAATTACATGACAAAAACACATATGAAGTGTTACAATTGACAACCAATTAAAATGTTACTTTCATTTCCTACTTTTTTTTCCTGACATTTGATTAGTTATGTACATGCATATAAATGAAAAATGAGAGGGAAACACGGCCATTTTGACTACAACTACCTGAGATACATCTTTAAAGGATTTTCTCAATTATCTTCATCACCTTTCTATAAGGTAAGTTATAAATTTGTGAAGGGGCACTTTAAGTTCATTTGTAAAAACGTTTTCTGACAGTTATTTACTGTCTCTCTGTTATAATTACAGATTGAGATAGGCTTCTCTGTTATAGTTATAGATTGAATTAGGCTTCTATGGTATAATTATGAATTATATTAGGCTTCTTCACATACACTTTTTTATATTTCTACTTCCTACCTCATACCATACACTGCCCAAAGATAACTTCACTGTTAAAAACTCACAAGTACCTGTTTGAACTTAAACCCAACAGTGCCCTAACTCTACTGATATATTTATTTTTTATACAATTTACAGCAAGAAAATGGAAGGAGAACAAAATAAAATTAAGATTTAATTCGAAATTAATCTGGAGAACAATCCTAAGGAAGAGATTGATGAATTAGACTTTTTGGATCAGTCTCTGGACCAAGACTTACCTAATTGATTGGAAGAAATGGAATCATGGAATCCAAATGAGGACATACCTGACGAAATAATGTTGGAAATTCTTTTAGATTTTGAAAAATCACAGCAATAACTTTTTATTTAAAAATTAAAAATAGTTTGAGACATTATTCTTTTTTATATGTAAATTATGAAATAGTACCAAAATGAATATAATATAAAGTGAGACTTATAGTATACTGTACAACTTTTTTGTGTTACATAGTAATTTTGCTCATAGTTACTTCCTTTCTCCCACTATATTATCTCCAATGTGTATTAAACATATATTTATCATCTCCTGCCTCCATGTTTTTTCTGCTTTCCTGACAGACTATGGTATGAATTCCATATACCACAATAACTTCTGTAACAACATGCAAGATATCTACAGAGGAGACGGTGTACATTAAATTTTAGACTCTGCATTGGTACCTACATGTTGGTACTTAAATAAAAAAATAAAAAACAACAAAAAGAACAATTTTATTAATAAAGCTAAATTTTTTAAAAAGTCTGTCATTCTTTTTTCCCCATGGTACGCTCCCCGGTGCGCGTACCGGGCGCTCCCCCCGTGAAAATAAAAAAAAAACATTTTTTGCCTCGCGTGGCCCTTTTATGGCCCCCACATCAAACCTAGGGGGTCAGGGAGGGTCTACTCTGCCCCCTATGGTCAATTCCCCCTTTGTTTTTGCCACCTCTTGTGTCTCGATCCTACCGAGACACAAGATGGCGGCCGCTCCGGACTGTTTGGAATGTTTACAGACACCCGAGAGCCAATCAGCTTTCCGCATGCAAGTCGCGTAGCGCGCCCGGTGTGCTCCCCGGTGCGCGTACCGGGGCGCGGCCATAGATATATATATTTTTTTGAACCTAAATTACTCAAAAACCACTGGAGCACATATCTTGAGACATAGCAAAGGCACATCGGGCTACCAGTCCCTACAATTTTGCCAAGTTTGGTGAAAATCCATTCAGCCGTTCGGGCTAAAAGTGAGTTTGACCGCCCTATGGAAATTAACATGGGGAAAACACATTTTGGGACCCCCCTTTTATCTCGACCCCCACTTCACAAATCCCCCCCAAACTTTCAAGGATGGACCGTAGCTCCGCGAGGCAAATTTGAGGAAATTTTCAGGCAGATTCGTCAACCAGTGCCAAAGTTATTCACAATAGAATTTAGAGATTTTGCATTGAAAAAAATCCTAACTATAACTACCTACTGGCGACTGCCAGTAGGTAATATATATATATATATTCACAGAAAAAACCATAGGTTATAGACCATATATAGTTAGGAATTTGCATTTACAAAACCTTGAAAATTCACTGAAAAAACCATAGGTTATAGACCATATATAGTTAGGGATTAGCATTTAAAAAACCTTATTTTATTTGCACAAAACCATTGAAATTCCATATATAGTTAGTTGCACTAACTATATATCGCGGACCCGCAATCCACTGCTAATGATGTCACATATTACATCATTCATGACATGGTCAGTGACATCACTGATGACATCACTGATGACATCTCAAATGATATATCTGTGACAGCGTCCCGGGTAGCGCTCCGGTTCGCGAACTTTTCACGTAACGGAACTTTGCGAAGCGAAGCTGATTGGCTCTCCGGTGTCTGTCAACATTCTAAACAGTCCGGAGCGGCCACCATCTTGTCTCTCGGTAGGATCGAGAGACAAGAGGAGGAGAAAAACGAAGGGGGAATTTAATGAAAGGGGGCAAGGTAGACCCTTCTTATTAAAGGGTCCCGTGGGGCAAATAAAAAAATATTGTTTTTTTGCTGTAGAAGCGCTTTCCGGTTCGCGAACCGGGTAGCGAACCGGGACGCGAAACGGGAATTCGCCATTTTGTGTTTCGTTTTAATTAAATTACAAGATGGAGGAAAAACAATGTGAGAAATGGGTATAAGGGGGTACGGGAGATGTATCCTGACCCCCTATGTTTTCTGAGGGTGGCTGAGGATGCTCATATATGTTGATACTTGTCTTCCAGCGGCTGCGCGTGAGCATTTTTTTTTTGCTGCGTGACGTCTGTTAACGTTCGATTCGAAGGAAATCAGGAAGTGTTGACCGCCATTTTGACACTGCGAGTAAATATATTGTTAAAAATATTTGTTATAAATTAATCCGTATTGATAAACATTGTCTGCGCCATCTTGCTTTTTTTCCAATAGCACACTTTTGTCGTGCACGGCAGCCATTTTAGATGCCTTGACCAGACCCACTCTCTGCACGCCGCTGATCGTGACGTCTGTTAACGTTCGATTCGAAGGAAATCAGGAAGTGTTGACCGCCATTTTGACACTGTGAGTAAATATATTGTTAAAAATAATTGTTATAAATGAATTCGTATTGATAAACGTTGTCTGCGCCATCTTGCTTTTTTTTCAATGCCACACTTTTGTCGTGCACGGCAGCCATTTTAGATGCCTTGACCAGACCCACTCTCTGCACGCCGCCGATCCTCAGCATGGCTCCCCACCCTCGCAAGCATCTCCCCCACGCACTGGTCACCCCCGCTCTCTGTCTTATGCATGGGCCATAAACCTCCCCCATCTGCGCTGCTCTTCCCTGAGAATCACACCCTGTGCCCGCCCGACACCTCCCTTTCACCCTATTTACTACCGCACCCTCTGACATTCCTCTTCCTTTGTGTCTGATTGTCCAGGCCGGTCCCAGGCTATCACGTAGCCCTGCGGATGTAGTTTATGGCCTCAACTGTAAAGAATCACCCCTCTTCAAAGGAGTTACAGTAGATCAAGGCCCCCACCAGAGGAGATCCGTCACATCACACGCGTTCCTACTATCTGATAACGATCCTGTATTGTTATTGGGGAGGGGATTCTCACTGTGAGGGTGTGTGGGACCGAGCCTGAAGCGGAAGATTCCAGGGATGCCTTTTTGTACATCAAAGTCTTCACAATTATGTGTCACATTAAAAATATATAGCACTCCAACAAAGTGGTAGGATTATAACACTTTAATAACTTATAAATATATACAACGCACCAAAAACAGTAAACCCGTTAAAAAAAAATTTTTTAAACAGAAGCAACAATGGTCAGTAGCGGTCTGTTGTGCGAATAGTCTAAAGGCAGCACAACGCGCTCAGATCTGAACGGCACCCAGGTGATGTCCTTTACTTGCCGCACTGGTTTTGGCATCCTACAATGCTGCTCTGAAAAACGGCGTGGGGCGCCCCGGGGGGGGAGGCGGCGTGAACGGGCCTCCCCAGGTGGAGGCTCGTCTGCTGTAGTGGGGCGCCCCTTTAGCGTTTCACTTTCCATTCAGCGGTTTTCCGCCCGCTTTTGCTGCACTGTGCCTCGTCAGTAGCGGTCTGTTGTGCGAATAGTCCGAAGGCAGCACAACGCGCTGAGATGTGGACGGCACCCAGGTGATGTCCTTTACTTGCCGCACTGGTCTTGGCATCCTACAATGCTGCGCCGAAAAACGGCATGGGGCGCCCCGGGGGGGGGGGGGAGGCGGCATGAATGGGCCTCCCCAAGTGGAGGCTCGTCTGCTGTAGTGGGGCGCCCCTTTAGCATTTCAGTGTCCATTCAGCGGTTTTCCGCCTGCTTTTGCTGCACTGTGCCTCATCCGCCATTCAGCTGTTTACCGCCCGCTCTTGCGGCTACAGCGTCTCGCTCACCATCTAGTTGAATTGCGCCCACTCTTGCGGTGCAGCGATAGGCGGCTGCCACAGGACTCTTAAAATGGTGGCCGGCTCTTCGGATTTGCGCCTGGTCCACTAAAATGGCCCTGGGACACCTTGGAACTCGGACGCTTGTCTGCTAGGGCTTGGGCCCCATTCTCAAAAGCGTCCCCTCAGCCTTGAAGATTCTACAAAAGTCTTGGGGGCCCCCGACTCCCGCAGGCTTCCGGTGGGGAGCGGCTGCTATGATTGCTTGCGGAATGGCCACGATGGAGCTACGAGATGGTGGTGCTCTCATGCTGACGCCAGCTTCAGTCTGAAACATCCAGAAACACTGTAGACTTTCAATTTGATGAGTTCCGGTGGAGCCCCAACGTGACCCGGTAGGGAAGAACTTGCCCTCCCCTTTTTTGAGTGATGGTTCTTGTTGCCTGTCCCCTCTGTTGTCATCTAACGGAACCTTTTTGGATTGCCGAGTGAGAAAAAAAAAGGTGGGGCTTTCATCATTTGTGAAAAAAAAATGTTTCAATCCAATGAAAAGTGTTATTTTTAGGTCATATGATCAAGCATTTCATCATTAGGAAACCAAAAGTAAAATGAACCAATGAAAAGTTTTATAAACAAGTCACATGACCTGTTATGCGGCTTTGGGCTATAAAAAGCCTACAAAATCCGTTGGCCTGTGAGGCGGCGTCAGTAGCGGACCGATGTGCGAATTGGCCGAAGGCAGCACAACGCGTCGAGATCCGGATGGCACCGAGGTGGTGTCCAGCAAGTTGCCGCACTGGTGTGGCTATCCTACAATGCTGCGCTGAAAGACGGCGTGGGGTGCCCGGGGGGGGGAGGTGGCGCAAATGGGCCTCTCCCCCCTCCCTAGGTGGAGGCACCTCATGTGCAGTGCGGCGCCCTTTGCCGTTTCACTCGCCGTTCAGCAGAGTTGCGCCCACTCTTGCGGTACAGCGACTCACCCGCCATCCAGCTGAATTTCTCCCACTCTTGTGGTACAGTGACTCGCCCGCCATCCAGCTGAGTTCCGCCCGCTCTTGCGGTACAGCGACTCACCCGCCATCCAGCTGAGTTTCGGTTACTCTTGCGGTACAGTGACTCGAACGCGCCGAGATCCGGATGGCACCGAGGTGGTGTCCAGCAAGTTTCACTGGTGTGGCCATCCTACAATGCTGCGCCGAAAGATGGCGTGGGGTGCCCGGGGGGGGGGGGGTTCTGGCGCAAACGGGCCTCTCTTGCCTCCCCAGGTGGAGGCACCTCATCTGCTGTGGGGCGCCCCTTGGCGTTTCACTAGTCTTCCAGCTGCATTGCGCCGGCTCTTGCGGCTACAGCGTCTCGCCCACCATCCAGCTGAATTGTGCTTACTCTTGCGGTGCAGCGAAAGGCGGCTGCAACAAGACTTTCAAAATGGCAGCCGGCTCTTTGGATTTGGGCCTGGTCCACTAAAATGGCCCTGGGACACCTTGGAACTCGGACGCTTGCCTGCTAGGGCATGGGCCCCATTCACGAAAGCGTCCCCTCTTTTGACTGATTGTTCTTGTTGCCTATCTCTTCTGTTGTATTTAACAGAACCTTTTTGGACTGCCGAAAGGGGTTCTGGTCTGACCGCTTGTTGGTGGAGACATTTTGACTATATCCTGGACCTGCCCGGCCTCGCACCAAAATGGCGCCGGTATAAATGGGACTCGTAATTCCTTGTTGTGTACTGGTTGCCCAACCTTGATATCACGAGCTACGTATGCAGTTTTGAAGCACATGGTGGGCGGGGACGAGTACTGATTGAACATTTGGACATCCCTATTGATATTAAGTTCTGATGTGTTATTGATTACTGTACTATTGAAAGATCGAATTAACGTCACCCATGGTACTTGCCCGCAAATGTATATCGAGATAATTTTATTGTAACTGGCCCTGTCGTACTTTAATTATAAAATGTACGTGCACCGATTCCGCAACTGTTAGACACCTTAGTTCTTGCAACCTAATGGCCCGCCCGTTACGTTCTTCTACAGTGTAAATGTCCCCTCATCATATACGATTCCAGTTTGCTCCGTGGCCGGCCCACGTGGTTATAGGCCCGTATTTGTATACTGACATTTTCACAATAAAGGTTTTTAAAACAAAACATGGTAGTAGTACCTTTTTGGGTATAGTTTTGAATAATAGCCACTGTTTTCGAATGAGTAAAAGGCAAGTGAAATAAAGCAGCCCGATTACATGACGGTTAAAAGGTATAATACGCAGGAACGCAGTAAAGATAAATGGTCAAGGGCTGTTGTGTTTTCCACTCCTGCAACATAAAGTGATCGATAAGAATCCGATATTCATGCCTATCAGCGACTAAGACAGCAGGCCGAGCCTCTTTTGGTCAACGGCTCCCTCATGGGACGAAGAAACGCCCTTTTTCTCGAAATAGGAATATTTTACTTGCAGGACAGTTGTAAATTTCCCGGGAAAATACATTAGCCTGAAACATTGTTAGTGATAAACTGTAAATGCATCTGGGTCCTTTGCTTTACAAGTCAGAGTGAGAAAAAAAAAGGTGGGGCTTTCATCATTTGGGCAAAAAAAATATTCGAAAGCAATGAAAAGTGTTATTTTTAGGTCATATGACCAAGCCTTTCATCATTAGAATAACAAAAGTAAAATGAACCAATGAAAACTTTTATTAACAAGTCACATGATCTGTTATGCTTACGTTACGCGCTGCGCGCCGCGCTCTGGATCGTTTCCGGGAAGCTGCGCCTCGCGCACCGGAGCACTTCCGGGTGCGCTAACGCGGCGCGTCATATGACGCATTACGCGACAACGCAGGTCCAGAATATAGTCAAAATGTCTCCACCAACCAGCGGTCGGAACACAACCCCTTGCAGCAGTCAAAAAAGTTCTGTTAAATGACAAGAGAAGGGACAGGCAACAAGAACCATCAGTCAAAGAGGGGAGGGCAAGTTCTTCTCTACCGGGTCACGTTGGGGCTCCACCGGAACTGATCGAATTGGTAGTCTACAGTGTTTCTGGATGTTTCAGACTGAAGCTAGCGTCAGCATGAGAGCACCACCATCTCGTGGCTACGTCGTGGCCATTCCGCGAGTAATCATGGCAGTCGCTCCCCACCGGAAGTCTACGGGAGTCGGGGGTCTCGGTGACTGTTGTAGAATCTTCAATGCTGAAGGGAACTCTTTTGGGAATGGGGCCCATGCCCTAGCAGTCAAGCGTCCGAGTTCCACGGTTGCCCAGAGCCATCTTTGCAGGCTAGGCCCAAGTCTGTGGAGCCGACCGCCATTTCGTGAGCTCCGTAGCAGCCGCCTGTCACTGTACCGCAAGATTGGGTGCAATTCCGTTGGATGGCGGGTGAGACTTTGTAATAGCAAGAGCAGGCGCAATTCAGCTGGCCGAGCGAGGCACTGTGTCGGAAGAGCGGGCGCAAGTCAGCTGGTCGAGTGAAGCGCTGGGGTGTAGCTGAGAAACCTCCACCTGGGGAAGTGGGGCAGGCTCGTTCGCGCCGCCTCTCCCTTCTACTGCACCCCACGCCGTCTCCTGGCGCAGGTATATGTGATGGTCGGACCAGGGCACCGCAGGACGTGTCTTCAGGTCAAACGGATTGTGGGACAAGGTGTGGAGCAGGCGCAATTATCTCGGGGGCCTCCGTCAAGCGGTTCAGGGAGGCACCGCATCACATTGTTTTCCAATGCAGTCAGGTCCACAAACAGCCCCCACTTACTTTGAGAATAGTGAAGCTGCAGCAGGTGCAAATAAGCTTCAGACAGTGTTACAAGCACTGCTCCGAACCCTCAACTATGGCACTCAACATCCAGGACTTATGCCATTTGTGCAAGGCAGTGACATCGAAGCATCTCAGGGACCAAGCAACATACCATATCCAGAGTCCTTCCCACAACCTCTGACTTCCTTCTTACCTAGTTATTGTTCTTTCACTGCCACTCCAGGCTTTTAGTCTGTGGATGGAAAACCATGAACCTACACTCACCTATGAAAATCTTAATATTGATGCTTGACTGAGGCCAAGGAGATCAGAGTGCATGAGTCTCATGATCGATCGATTGAGCTAGCCGGATCAGGCAATAAGAAGGTGGTGGTGGGGGTGGCGGCATCAGCAAGGCATCCCCCCACACAACTTGTCGGACATCACCTCTGGATGTACTGGGGACGAGCCTAGGCGCATGGTGTCGTCCCCGGACAATTTGCACAACGGTCCTCCACCCCTAGGCCGCCAGCTATGCTACCTCGACAGGAACAGTGATGGATGTTTTAGCAGGCTGCCATGTAAATAGTTATTTAATAAAACGTTTTACCCTGTTACTTTGCTGGTGTGTTGTATATATTTGTAATATTTGCATAGGGTTTGTCGTTGTTTTGGGCGGGGTGGGCGGCGGAGCCGAGCTGTCTTGCAGCCATCATGGCGTCGAGCTCAGTTCCTCTCACTAGTTTCGTATTTCTCATGAGGGGTTGTTCCTAATGTTTCTATTTTAGCGAGGTCAAAAAGAGATCCCATTAGCAGCCTACTGATTTTGCTTGATTCCTTTTGTTTTTTTAATGATTTTTCACTATCTGCAAAGACTAAACAGAGTATTGCGACTCTGTGCTTGTTTGCAAATAGAGAATGAACCAAAGAGAACCAATTCCAAAACAATAAATGCTAGGATAACAATCAATCAAATGGAGAGGGAAGCAGGCACGACGGATTACAAGGGGGGCAAAGGCCTGCGTTACCTACCCTTCACTATCTGCAAAGAGAGAAACCTCCTAAAAGAAAAGAGGAGGGGGGGCAGCGTTCAAAGCACATCAGCGTGCATAAACACGAAAATGTTTTTACCTACCAGGTACTTCACATTTTACAGCTTTTGATATTTGCTATTAAAAAAACATTGAAATTCACTGAAAAAACCATAGGTTATAGACCATATATAGTTAGGAATTAGCATTTACAAAACCTTGAAAATTCACTGAAAAAACCATGGGTTATAGACCATATATAGTTAGGGATTAGCATTTACAAAACCTTATTTTACTCGCACAAAACCATTGAAATTCGCATATATAGTTAGTTGCACTAACTATATATCGCGCACCCGCAATCCACTGCTGATGATGTCACATATTACATCATTCATGACATGGTCAGTGACATCACTGATGACATCACTGATGACATCTCAAATGACATCACTGATGACAACACCCAGTGACTGTATGTTTCTGTAAAGTTAAAATATGTCTTACATATTGAAGAATGAGTGGATGTATAAGTGTCTGGATGAAGGATTTAGTAGGTGCATGACTGACTGTATGAGTGAGTGATTAAATGTGTCTCGCTGAGTGCATGGGTTAGTGACTAAACTGTCTTAATTTGTGCATCATTATGTCTGTTGTTCTGTAAACTGCTGCATGTGTTGATCAGTAGCTATATGAGTACCTATATGGGTTATTGATTGGTTGCCCAAGTATTTGTATGGGAGACTGAGTGTGTGTGTGGGTGGCTGGGAGATGTATGACTCTGTGCATAGATGTGTGAGCAGTTGATTCACTAGATGTATGGGTTCAAAAGTGCATGTAGAAACAGCTGTATGGGCTGTTGAGTGTGTGCATGACTGTATTGGTGAGTGAATGGATATCTCAGTGCTACATCTCATCTCAGTGCCGACCATCGTGTACCAAATATGGCACCAAAACCTATACTCCCCGCCAAATCTGTCCAAAGGCCCAGCTCCTCGGAGGACACCGCTGGTTTGTTCCAGACAATTCGACCATTGAAATCCGCCAGAAATGCCAACCAAATGCGCATGTCCTGGCGAACCTCTGCCGAGAGTCTCGTGCGGTGATGTCATTCCTTCAGGCCGACCATGGCTTGTGCAATCGAGCGGGAAAAGGGGCGCGCCATTGGTAACACTCTTAGGGCAAAATTCAACTGACCCACCACCTGTTGCAATTGATGCAGGTTTACTTTTGTTGCACGAATACATGTCTCAAGGGATAACCTGAATTTCAACACCTTTTCCTTGGGTAATCGAAAACAACCTTCTACCGAGTCGAGCTCGATCCCCAGAAACTCGATCAAGGTCGAGGGCCCCACAGTCTTACCTGGCGCCAATGGCACACCAAATCGATTCATTAAGACACAAAATTCCTGTAAAGCCTGTCCACACTCAGGATCCCCGGCTGCCCCCAAAAACAGAAAGTCATCGAGATAGTGCATAACATGTTGAAAACCTGTCTTCCTTGTGAATACCCACTGCAGAAAACAACTGAACTTCTCGAAATAGGCACATGAAATCGAGCACCCCATTGGCATATATCTATCCATGTAATAGCGACCCTGAAACATGAAACCAAGAAGACGCTGATCGTCTGGGTGTACCGGGAGCAACCGGAACGCTGACTCGATGTCTGATTTCGCCATCAGCGCCCCGGGCCCCAGGCGATTCAACATGGCTACGGCCTCATCGAAAGATGCATACCGCACTGAACACACTTCCGGGTCTATCGCGTCATTCACGGAAAGACCACATGGGGCTGACAAGTTATGTATCAGCCGAAACTCACCCGGGTCCTTCTTGGGGACCACCCCTAGAGGGGAACAAACAAAGTTAACAACCGGTGGCAAATCGAATGGACCGGCAACACGACCTCGAGTCACCTCCTTCCCAATCTTTACCTGTACCACCGCCGCGTGCTGCAAGACCGACAGTTGATTCTTACAGTTTGCTACACCCTGAAAATCCCCCACTGGGATGCGGAAACCATATGAGAACCCGTTTCGCAACACCCCAGCGGAAGCATGATCCGGGTATTCGTTGAGCCAAGGAATCATTGCCATGGTATCAATCGGGGTAGGTAAAGGCGCCCCTCGGACTATATCAGACCTGTTTGGCGCCTCCCTTACCACCGTTATCACCCGTTTTGGCTCTGCACAAGGACTCAGGATGGGATGGCTGCCCACACCCCCCACACTCATGTCTGAATTTGCATGACCCCTGGGGCCTCGTACATTTCCCTCTGTTAAAATTACAACAGATCCCCCTTTTCCCTGTGTTGCCACTCGGTTTCGAGTGGTACTCATTACCTGCACCCGTCCGAAAGGGCGTCCCAGAGTTTTGGCGGGAAGATTCTCCTCCGTTACTCCCTACCAATGGTACCTTCAACATTCCTGTACTCTCCATTGTTTGCCATGACACGGAGTCGTAACAATCCCAAGTCAACAATGGGTTGTGTTCCTTAGCTTTTCTAAAAAGATTGTCATAGCAGAACCACTGATTGCCCCCATATGCCACAAAATACTCCATAATACGTGACTGATAAATGGGTAACTCGGTCAGCAACTCGGGCCTGCGCTCGCCCATGATGGAGGTAAATATGCCCCACGCTCTGCCCCAAGTACCAATGTTCTCGTCAACCTTAAAGGCGGCCATTTTTGCGCGCCAAACACTCGGATGCATGAGCTCCTTTTGGCTCTTCACATGCTCTATCTCGTAATGGTCGGTAAGCAATGAAAACATGTTTACATACTTATCCGCCCAAATCAATTCCTTAATTTCTAGTGGGACATGCTGGGCAATCTTCTCCCTTCGAGAAGGTACAGACCCCTCCCCCGCAATCGGCAATGGCCGCTTACCTGAAGTAGACCCCGTGCTTGTCGCCGAACTTGGGCCTGCTGTACTTCCAGCCGCCGGAACCTGTGGGGGAACAGAAGATGTTGCCTTCGCAGCCTCCCTAGATTCCCGCAGTTGCTTCATTACTGCCCGGGCGTTGTCAGCCGTGGCGCCCTCGCTATCTTTTCCCAACCACGCTGCCAATTGTGCCGCTAACTCGGGGGGCATATCCTCCCTGTTCACGGGGGTGACCACCACAGGAATTGGATTCCCCTCTTTCGGCACCGGGATTGGCTCCTCACGTGGGGTATCGGGAACCGGGGTGTCTCCCCCAAGTGCTCCCCTTCTGGGCCTCTTGCTTTTTCCACCGGGGACTGCTCCCTGCAAAGGCCGTTTCGGTCCTCCCGCCCCGTCCTTAGCCTCCACCTTTTTCTTCAGATCGGCTATCTCCTTCATGAGCATGCGGAGCATCTGCTCGGTACCGACCCGCTTTCCGACTTTCTTGGGCATTCTCAGACGGGATATCTGTAAGACAAAAGAAAGATTACAACGTTCAAAATTGGCTCTTCGTTCCGTCTCGAGCTCACGTGCAGCGGGGAGGTGCAGCTTCAGAGCACAGGAACAAGAGGATGCTTTCTTGGCTTCCGCTCCTTTTATCCGTCTTCAGGGCGGGCGTAAACCCGCCCCCGCCTGCCTCCGAGGGCGTGGCCGGCCGCGTCGGTGTCTAGGCCAGCCCACTCTAGGGCGGGAAAAAGGCGCGCCCCGGCTACGCCGCTTCGGGCATACCAGCCGAGACTCGCCTCCCGCCCAAGATGGCTTCCCGGGGGGATCGTGGTACTCCACCATACGTTCGGGGGGACCGAATGGTCGCCCCTTTCCAATCTCAGTGCTACATGTCAAAGTAAGTACATATATAAAACACAGTACATGTGAGAGTTGACATATATAAATAACTGTGCATAAGAGCCAGTGAATGTGTGAGTGGCTGTATGGATCATTGTGAACTTGTATCAGGGATTGTATAAGAGAGTAAATATGTGTTAGTATATGTTTGAATAAGTAAGGTGTGTATAACTGTATAGTTGAGGAAATGGAGGTGTGATTGATTCTTTGCATGACTGACTAGGTGTGTGAGTAACTCCATGGATGAGTGACAGTCTGTGAGTGTCTGTTTACACTGATTGTATCTAAGGTTATATTAGAGTCTGAAGAGGTTCATCGTATTATCACATGAATGATGTCATCAGTGATGTGATAAGTAATGTCAAATGAGATGTCATCAGTGATGTCATTTGAGATGTCATCAGTGATGTCATCAGTAATGTCATTTGAGATGTCATCAGTGATGTCATCAGTGATGTCACTGACCATGTCATAAATGATGTAATATGTGACATCATCAGCAGTGATATCATTCATGTGATAATACGATGAACCTCTTCAGACTCTAATATAACCTTAGATACAATCAGTGTAAACAGACACTCACAGACTGTCACTCATCCATGGAGTTACTCACACACCTAGTCAGTCATGCAAAGAATCAATCACACCTCCATTTCCTCAACTATACAGTTATACAAACTTTACTTATTCAAACATATACTAACACATATTTACTCTCTTATACAATCCCTGATACAAGTTCACAATGATCCATACAGCCACTCACACATTCACTAGCTCTTATGCACAGTTATTTATATATGTCAACTCTCACTTGTACTGTGTTTTACATATGTACTTACTTTGACATGTAGCACTGAGATATCCATTCACTCACCAATACACTCATGCACACAGTCAACCGCCCATACAGCTGTTTCCACATGCACTTTTGAAACCATACATCTAGTGAATCAACTGCTCACACATCTATGCACAGAGTCATACACCTCCCAGCCACCCACACACACACTCAGTCTCCCATACAAATACCTGGGCTACCAATCAATAACCCATATAGTTACTCATATAGCTACTTATCAACACATGCAGCAGTTTACAGAACAACAGACATAATAATGCATAAATTAAGACAGATTAGTCACTAACCCATGCACTCAGTGAGACATATTTAATCACTCACTCATACAGTCAGTCATGCACCTACTAAATCCTTCATCCAGACACTTATACATCCACTCATTCTTCAATATGTAAGACATATTTACACTTTACAGAAACATACAGTCACTGGATGTTGTCATCAGTGATGTCATCAGTGATGTCACTGACCATGTCATGAATGATGTAATATGTGACATCATCAGCAGTGGATTGCGGGTGCGCGATATATAGTTAGCGCAACTAACTATATATGGAATTTCAATGGTTTTATGCGAGTAAAATAAGGTTTTGTAAATGCAAATCCCTAACTATATATGGTCTATAACCTATGGTTTTTTCAGTGAATTTTCAAGGTTTTGTAAATGCAAATTCCTAACTATATATGGTCTATAACCTATGGTTTTTTCAGTGAATTTTCAAGGTTTTGTAAATGCAAATTCCTAACTATATATGGTCTATAACCTATGGTTTTTTCTGTGAATTTCATTGGTTTTTTAAAAGCTAACATCGGTAACTGTAAAATGTATTCTTCTTTAAATCTTAAAATATATTTTAGATGTTTATTAATAATTTTTTTTTTAATATTTTTTTTCTTCGCTTCCAGTTCGCGAACCGGGAAGCTTTCCGTTAGCTCATCTTGATGCCGCGACCTAGTCCGCGAACCGGTCAACGTTACGTTAGCGGAACTGTGACGCGTCGCGGAAGCGCGACGTATCACGTTGTCGCGTAATGCGTCTAATGACGCGCCGCGTTAGCGCTCCCGGAAGTGCTCCGGACCGCGAACCGGAAGCGATCCGGGACGCGGCGCGCACCGCGTAACGTAAGCGGAACAGGTCATGTGACTTGTTTATCAAAGTTTTCATTGGTTCATTTCACTTTTGGTTTCCAAATGATGTATGACTAGGTCATGTGACCTAAAAATAACACTTTTCATTGGTTCAGAACTTTTGCTTTTCCCAAATCATGTAAACCCCTCCTTCTTTCCTCACTCTGACTTTCATCTTGGTGAGAGAAAGACCATTTTCCTGGAGTTCAGCAATGGCTTCTATACTTGCTGCAGCTGGTGCACCCCCACCACCACCTCCACCTCCTCATAAGAAGAGAGGACCACCAAGTCAATTTATCTCCAACAGAGAGGAGGAAGAGGAGGAAGAAGAAGAAGAGGATAGAGATCAACCAGAATTTATCCCAGAGTTGCCCCGTGTTTCTAAGAGGAAAACAAGTTTCATCTGGCAGTTTTTTTCCATCCCTCCAGGGGACAAGAAGGTCAATGCTAAATATGCCACCTGCCTCATCTGTAAATACAGATTGTCTAGAGGCACAGAGAAAAAATATAGTATGGGCAACTATACTATGCATCGCCATATGGCCAGGTGGCATCCCTTAAACTACAGCCGGGCTGAGTTAAGGGACCTACAAGATAATCCCCCGACAACTCCTGTGGCCAGATCTACGTCAACAATGTCTTTGACAGGAAGAGAGGCACAGGAAACTGTGCCAAACATTCAACCAAACTTTAAACATATGAAGTTTACCTGTATATATTGTGGTGCTATGCTCTCGTATGGGAACATGAGCGTAAACTTGATCAATATGGTGTTCGAAAACCATAAGTGTCCTAATGCACCCAAGCAGTAATTTTTTTTTTGCTCCTGTTGAGCCCTTTTCAATTCCTGTTTTTTTGTTGTTTCCCCTCCATAAAAAACACAAAAAAACATAAAACGGTTCTAAAAATACAAAAAAATCAAAAAATGTTCAGAAAAAATAAATAAATAAATAAAAAAACAAAAACAAAAAAAAAAAGTTCTTTTCAGAACTACCTCCCCTTTCAAATAAAATTGCTAGAATGTTTATCACTCTGGCAAGCTCTATTTCTTTTGGTTCGCTTCAAGTTCGCTGACCGGTTCGCGAACTTGAAGCGAACCAAAAAAATATTTTTTAAAAAAAAAGAAGAGTTAGTATAAGGGAAGTAAACAGAGAATAATGTAAAAAGAATGACAGCTATAGAGAGTAAATCAGAGATAGTGTCAGTGACATCATCAGCAGTGCCTTGCGGGTAAAAAGAGTAGAAAACATTTACCTTATAATTCTTGTTACCTTTTTAAAATATTTTTTCATACTTTCAATCTGTAAAAGAGAGAGAGAATCAAAATGATTGTGTTTAAAAAACCCATTCAACATAAGAAATCTGAATTCAAAACTCCTTAAAATTAACTTACTTTCAATGACGTCGAAGGATGTCCTATGAACAGCGTCCACTGTGTTGTGCTATAAATATTGTCAGCCCGCCACTTTCTGAAAGAAAACCTCCAACGATTCGAAAAATATGTTACATACAAGAAAAGACTTCTCACATTCTACCACATGTTTCCACTTGGCCAAATCATGTTGCAGCTATTCACAAGTCTTGTAATTCTTCCAATCAAATCCCGTCATTTTCTATTTTCGCAACTTTCAAAAAGAAATCATTTAAGATAATTTTCACAATCCTGGACTACTAATATCTTACCCTTCTTTGTCACTCATGTTCTCCTTTTCCTATGACACTGATACTGCTTACTATGAAGCAGACTTACTTGCATCAGGTTTATATAGTCGGATTTTACAAAATAACATTATAATTAAAAGTTTTGGACCAATAATCTAGACAGCATTGCAGACTTACATTCCCTCAACTTGATGAACCTTTTCCAATTCTTCACAGGAAATCCCGAGATTCTTTCTTTAAAATTTTGGTTTTAAAAACACCAGGTAAGAATTTTTAAGGTCAAACAGCAATTTTTTTTTGAAAGTTACAACGGAATCATTGCAGAATGACCAGCCGTTTCGAGAC
Source organism: Lissotriton vulgaris (assembly GCF_964263255.1). NCBI lineage: Eukaryota > Metazoa > Chordata > Amphibia > Caudata > Salamandridae > Lissotriton > Lissotriton vulgaris. The sequence goes on along the minus strand of NC_141695.1, from coordinate 1,409,948,162 downwards.
TTTAAATAAGCTGTATAATGTCCTGAAGTTGTTGAAGGACCATCGTGATAGATAATTGCTACAGTTACAAAAGTCCTTCCTGATATTGAAAGCTGAGAAGCCACAAAATTTTTTATTAAAGTTGACAATTTTGATCCATCAGGCCTACATCGTTGCATCATTAAAATGACATACTGTCCATATCTACGTATAAGTAATGTTGACATCATTTCAGATTTACATTGGCTACACTCCATGTTGTGATCCGCTGCATTTACTAGCTTATTAAAAGAGACTGATTTACTGTCTGGCAAAGTTAAATATATAAATCTTTCTGAGTCTACACTAGTAGTACTTGATACCCTACAATTCTCGCAGTCATGCTGCCATTGATAAGAAAGCCCAAACAGTTGATCTACATCTACACCCTCATCTTGCAATATATCAAGCATATACATTAAAAACTCCTGACAATCTTGCTGATTATTTTCAGAGAAGTCTGTTTGACCTGAACATTCATCTAACAGATAACGAACTTCAGACACACTTTCTACTTTTGTTCGATCAGTGCTACATTTCTCGAAAACAGAATTCAACAAACAGCATAAAATTTGTTCTGAATTCAACAGAATCTGTTCTTTTAAACTCTCTAGTGAAAAGAGAACATTAACCACTACATTTGCATAGCAGTTGACACCAGAACTGTTTTCAAATTGAAAACCGACAACATCTTCAACAGAATCCACTTTCTTTCTGCTAACAATTTTCGGTTCATTGACTTTTAGTCTTTTTGCAACAACCTCCCTACTATTACTGCTATTTCTACGTTTCCGGCCTACCACACGTTTCTCAAACAAAGGATATTGAGGCAAATGTGGCGCATACTCTCTTCTTAACCTATTGTATTCCTTAACACAATCTAGATCCGCACAAATGTTTGTGACATCACAGTCAATTAAGTACAATCCCGATAAAGTTCTAACTCGTGACAATGCCACATATGCCATACCCTCCTTGAACACAGAACTGCCAATATTCACCAATGCACAGTCTACACTTAAACCTTGCGATTTATGGATTGTCACCGCATATGCCAAGCAAACAGGAAACTGTTTACGGCGAACATATAAGTCTTTAACAAGCAAAAACCTAGCAGAACAACGACCAATTTGCTGTACTTCCTCAATGCCATCAAATTTAATTCTTAAAAATTCTATTCCATCTCTATTTCTGTATTTCTCAAAATCAACAACATTACCCATTGATCCATTTACCAGACCTCTTTCTACATGTAAATTCCTTCTCAAAATGATTCGGCAATTTAAACACACATTCAAAGTCTTTTCAAAACCCGCTGTTTTAGATATAGTCTTCTCTAGTGAATCCAATTTTGATTTCAAATTGTCTGACAAAATAATTGTTGATCCCATATGCTCTAATTTGTCGATAGCTTCAAGTTTCACAATCTCTTGCTTTTCTAAATTCAACATTTTGTTGTTGAAGATGGCACATTCTGCAAGAGTTGGCATGAGACATATCCCGGATTTCTTCTCAGTAATTTTCTGAAAAATATTCTCAGGCACAATCTCTTGTTTGGGATATAAATTTGACAGTAATCGTGCATTTAAAGCTTCTTTCCCATGCTCAGTCACTTTTCCAATTCTAATATCTTGTAGAATATTCTTGTAATCTTCATCCTTTGCCTGACGCATATTTTGATGCAGTTCTGCATAATTGAAGTTTAACCATATATTGACGTTGCCAATGCTCCCTAGGCACTTCCTGGTATCTTCATGCGTGAGTATTTTGAACACAGGTTGACCTTTTACTGGTGTCAGCTGCAGAAGATCTCCGAAAACAATGATGTGTTTCCCACCAAATAACACATCATATTCAGTTTTAAGTACTTCTTGCATTCTCAAATGCACAAAGGCAAGCATGACATTGGAAACCTGGCTTACTTCGTCAATGATAAGTAGTTTCATTTTCCTCAAGACTCTTGAAACTTCACAGCAAGCATCTCCAGATAACTTGTTGTATTGTAATTTGTTGTCATGCTCCACCGGCAGCATCAGTAGACGATGCAAAGTAATACCTTTAATGTTATGTGCTGCCAGTCCAGTAGGAGCGGTGACAACACAAGACAGCGATGACTCACTCCTTTCCTGCAAATAACAAGAGATTGCTTTAATGAGGAAACTTTTTCCAGTTCCCGCTTCTCCACTCACGTACAGTCGGACAGGCTTCAACGATGTACATGAGCACTTGTTCTTCTCATGACTTAATCCGTGCTCAATTTCCTTGGTAACTTCATCATATATTTTCCTCTGCTCAACGTTGAGTTGTTTTTCCAAGTCTTCTAAGTTAACTGAATCCTCCTGAGCATGTGCCATGGCTCTTTCTACTTCATTCATAGCAGTGGCAGCTTCATTTTCGATAATAGGTCCTCCAAGTGGATCTTGACTCAATGAAACAGAACTCTGACTGTCCTGATAACTGTCTCTGGCAATCTCGGCTGCAATCGTTGCTTCCTGCTCAATTTCCAAAGTTAGCATTTCTTGATATTTAGAAAAAGCAGGACATTCTATGGACTCCTTGGCTGCATTGAAAGAGTCTTCATAACAGAGGAAATCTCCAAGCAGTTCCTCTTCTGCACGCCAAGGCTTGAAAAGTTGCAAAAGTGCTAAATAAAAAAACTCCTTTTTTTCTGGAGATTCACCACTCAATTTTCGATGGTTTACTAATTGGCATTTTCTTTGCTTGACCAGGCATCCCTCACTTCCAATTACAGCATACACTCCTTTCTCAATATCTTCTTTGATGTTCCTCTTGAATATATAATTTTGGAGAACCTCATATAGACAAACATTCTCAAGGTGACTGCTTCGATTTGGATAATATGTATCCAACATGTTGGTCTTCAAAATGTCGGTACTGTTTGGTTCCTTTTCTGCCAAATACTCAATTTCCCGGACAGGTTTTAGAACTCGATTTCGCGTTGCAGCAAGACCAAGACTCGCCCAAACGAGACTCCTGGATTTGGCATAGAGACTTGCTGAAGACAATCGATCAGAACATTCGTAAGCTCCGATTTCTCGATGCGACAACATCTTCAGATTGAAACTGTACAACTTCTTGCTGAGGCTCTTTTCATGGGAAATGTCCTCCCACATATCCTTCAGTTCGGTCTTTTCTTTTTTGGTGATGTAAGATGTCACATACCGAGCCACAGCCATACAGTTGTCAGCCACAAACTGTATATCCATGTTAGCATTCCACATGGACAAAATCACTGGGTTGTAGTCATTGATGTACTTGGACTCTTCGTTCCTTTTCAAATTGTATGTATTCTTGGGTGATTTCCTCGTCACATTATGTCGCAGCGAAGACATCAAACTGTTCACTCTTCCTTTAGAAATCACCGGTCGTGGAAAGTTGAAACGACATTTGGTGTAGAACTTCTCCTTGTTTCTGAATTTACGACGACAGTACTTTCCACAACGATGGCTTTGGAAACGTAGAACTTGTTCTCTTAGACTTTTCTTCTCCGTTGCGTTTGGAACAGCACACGTAGAATACTGTTCGATGAAATTCATCACTAAGTCATCCTGATCTGTTCCAAATTTAGGTGCATCCTTGATCCACAACAACATATGTATATGAGGGGCACCTCTTGCTTGGTACTCCTTTCTCCAGAAGAAATCCAACACCTCTCCAAGAGGTGGATTCTTTTTATTTGTGATGTGACGTAAATAATTAATTTACTCTCTTAATTTCTATGCAGGTAAGTACTTAATCAATAATAACTCAATCGGAAATGAAAGAAAACAGAGTCCGTGGTGTTAGAGTTCTTAGGGGTTTTATTCCTTTAAAAAGGAATGGTCAAGACCAGGATATCATGTTCTGAACACCACACAGGGTGTCAGAAGGGATAGAGCGCTACATTTTATTAACAGTACATAGCTTATATACTTATTTTACACCATTGGAAACAGTATAGAAGGCGTAACAGCTGAGAGAAGACAAGATAACAGTTTACACGTGGTACATGTGCGTAATCAAGAGGCGTGAACTAGAGGTGTGTTCTAGAAACGTCACAAGTAAGTGTCACAGGAGGGGTGGCACTAACAGAAATGTTGCAATGTCAGCAGAAATCAGGAGCTTGGATGCGCGCGCAGCTGCATGACGTGTGTTGCACGTGGGACTAGAGGGTGCACGGGGACTTGACATTTACACTGACGGAAAGAGACAGAAGTCTGGCATGTCAGATCAACTTGTGCTTCTATCATATCTGGTATCTGATGTTTAGGAACTAAGCTATCTGGGCGGAAAAGGTCTCTAGGGCAGAAGCTATTCTATACTTGCTGTGAATGCGTGTATAAGCGCCTGAATGTCTGTTATGAGAAGCGTGGGGGCACGGGCCTTCCATGGGAGCATGGCAACAAGGGCTATGAATTTCTTGAATTATTTGCATGGAGACAGGCCGGCCCCTTGGTTCTGCAGCTGAGGGGAATGTTTACTGAAACTGGCAGGCAGGAATGTATTTTCGGGGAGTGGAACAGATAACTTGAAGGTTATAGTCGATCTTGGCAGGCAGCAGGCTTGAGCTGAGCGCGAGGGGCCATGCTGAAAGTAAGTCAGAGTTCACGGGTACAGAGGCAGCCTGGGCAGAGGCCCTTTGAGTCAGAAGCCAGGAAAGAGGCTCGGTGGCAGAAATTCAGGGCCTACTCAGCCAGAGCTGGAAAACGTAGGAGTACGCTACAAAAAGACGTTGGCATAGCATACTTAGGAACGGACCATTCAACCCATTCATGGTGGGTCTGAAAGAGGACATGTTAACGTTGGACGCAAATGTATTTGCGTCTTCATAGCTGGTACAGGAGGGAAGTTACATGCACTTTAACTCGTACATGGAGACGGTGGGGTACGCGCTAGGGAACATAACTTGACCATAAAATTTATATTTCCTCATTCCCTCCTTGTTCCCTACGGACCCTTCATGATATATCAATCCTCATGAATCGATCAGTCTGTTCTTGTAACATTAGTTGTTCATCTTTCTTTCTTTGACTGTTTGAAAGAAAACTGGAATGTTCAATGCATGATGTGGCACACAGTCCACATATCGCCGGCCCACACTGTAGGCACAGGCAGCAGCTGAATACTATGACCAGGCCGAAACCTAGGAAGGATAGGATCTTCCATCCCCAGGCTGTTAACGTTGTCCAGAACCAACCGGACCAAGTCCAGGTGCCTGGATTCTGATGTATCTGATTTGCAATTTTATGTAAACGGGTAATAGCTTTATAGACAGATGGTGCATTTTGTGGAATGAAAACACAGCAACTTGACCCGATGACCTTACAGGCTCCACCTCTATCTGCCAAGATGACGTCAATAACAAGACGATTTTGAAGGACAACAACCTGCATAGTAGATTGCTCCTCTGTTAAGTTACCTAAGGCGGAGGCAGTTTCATGTACTACCGCTTCAAGTGTTCTAGTTAATCTACGTATTAATTTACTGTTTTGGACAGGTCCTAGAAAGAAAAAGAATCCTTTATTGAAATCAGTGTACTGTTCCCATGCCGTTTCCGTGTAGTCGACGAGTGGAATATCTCTTCTGGGTCTATTCTTTACTAGATTCGTATTTCTATGATAATCAGGGGGAGCTAGAAAAACAGGTGGCAGAAGGAATGCAATATAACAGGTACCATCCCAATCTGGAGGCAATCGTATGTATGCGGTATGACCACAAACAAAATAGGAATGGCTGATAGCTTTAAAGGACGATTTACCATGGTCACTGAATTCGACCACAGTAGTGCATTTGCTATGACCTAAGTGTACTGAACCTTTCTTTCGGACACATAATTCACCAGTGACTGGTAATACTAGCATATGGGGCAGAACTGGTGCAGCTTCGGATTCGACAGTAAGGATCATGAGGCTAATTGTGTAGTTACCTAATCCATATACTTCATTTTCTAGATCAGTTCCTATTCGAGTAGGGAGTCCCTCCTTATCAGGGTAACAGACGTTGAGCAGGACTAAGTTCAAGTTTCCCCAAACCCAGCCCCCATCGAAAACAGCAATATCAGGATCTAAGGAATTAATTATTTTAAACCATGCTCCACAGGAGCCATTGTGAGTGAACGGGTACGGAAAGAGGGGCAGAGCTCCCTTGTAATTCTGGTAGGGAGGGAGTCGGCCACATATCCAACAGTCTGTAGCATTGTTCGTCTGATGGGAATGGTGTAACATACTAATGAATGTATTGTTGCGCAGCGCAAGTCTGTAGGAGAGTTCGTGTGCAGGTAATTCACTAAAAGTGTGTTCAGCAGAGACATTGTAAACAGATTGTTCACGCTTGAAAATAGGCCAGTAGATAGGTAGCAGAATACTGGCAATAATAATTAGAACACTTAGGAAAAACATTATTAACAACGTCACTATACAGTGACTACGCAGTGATTTGCAGTATGTATGTCTTTTAACTTGTCTCTCTCTCTCTCTATCTCGATCTAGGGGATACATGTCAGAAACTATTTAACCGATTCACCTAGGGGAGGACTTAAACAATTAAACTGTCTGACTTGCTAGATCGGAGTTTCATGCGATATGCTTCTTGGGGAGTTTTTTCTCGCTCGGATACTGTAAAGTCTTTTTCCTCTACACAGTCTTTGGTGGGGGTGGACGAGTCTCGATCAGGTTTCAGTCCAAAAAACTTCTTCACATGACTTGTGTGGACCCACCCCTTTCTCCCCTCAATCTTCACGGCGGTCCTCGTGGTAAGAAGGACGGTCTTCGGAGATTTCCAGCGGGGCTCCAGCGGATTTTTCCGGTCGAAATTCCGGACGAGTACCAGGTCCCCAGGACGGACCTCGTGCGGCTTTACATCAGTGTTGTCAGGGAAAGCTGCGGCAACCTGTGAACGACATGATTGGAGTGCAGACATCAAGGAGGCAAGGTAATCTGTCAACATATTACAATCAACATCAGTGATTTTCTTCGGAATGGGCGTCCCCCACATATTCGGTGGTCTGCCAAAAACCACTTCGTACGGGGATAGCCCTGATCTCGAATGGGCGACCATTCTCATGTAGAATAGTGCCACGGGCAGGGCGACTATCCAGTCGACCCCTTTTTCCTGACATATCTTGGCAAGACGTATTTTTAGTGTCTGGTTATGCCTTTCTACAAGGCCTGCGGCTTCAGGATGTCGGACACAATGGAATTTCCACTGGTAACCTAACAGTAAAGAAACCTGCTTCATTAACTCGGACGAGAATGGCTGTCCGTTATCTGAGTATACGACACGGGGCAAACCGTACCGTGGGAAGAATTCATGAACCAACTGTCTGGCAGTGGTCGGAGCAGTGTAGTCTGGAACTGGGTATGCTTCAGTCCAACGGGACAGAGCACAAACAATTACAAGGACATACTTGAATCCTCGACAACTGTTCATCTGGATATAATCCATCTGGAGGACTTCAAAAGGGTGATCGGGAGGATGAAATCCACCTTGCTCTACAGGGACGCTTTTACCTGGATTGAACTGACAACAGATCATGCAAGTACGCACTTTCTGTTTTGCTGCTGCTCGTAAGTGTTTATTGCTCCAGAGATTTTGTAAACTGTCTAACATTGCTTTCTCTCCTAGATGTGCCGGGCTATGTGCTGTATTAATCATGACTTGAACCATAGAGTCGGGGAGAAACCATGCAGATTTTCCCTTCGTCATCCAACCTTGATCTGTCTGAATCCCTCCTAGTTCAATCCATTTCTTTATTTCCTCTGGAGTAGCATGTGTCTGAATATCAATTACGTCTAGGGCGGGATCTTTAACTGTCATACACTTTGTCGGTACTATTGTCTTTGTCACATCAGTAATCTGGATGTGAGTCAGTGCTGTATGTTTTGCTGTCTGGTCTGCCAGGTCGTTACCCTGGGAAACAGAATCTGTAACTTTAGTATGTGCTTTACACTTCATGACTGATATGCCCGAGGGCAAATGTATTGCTTCTAACAGTGCTTGAATGAGGGGACCATGCTGTATCTTGGCCCCATGAGAGGTCAGGAAACCTCGTTCTTGCCAGAGGACTCCGAAGTCGTGTACAACTCCGAATGCATAACGGGAATCAGTGTATATGTTAACATTTCTGTTCTTGGCTAGAATACAAGCTCGGGTCAGAGCGATGAGCTCTGCTGCTTGAGCAGACAGTGTGTCAATACGATGTGTTTCTTTAACTTCAGTTTCAGTGGTCACGGCATATGCGGCCACTAATTCTCCGGTACTTGTTCTCATGCATGAACCGTCCACATAAAGTGTCAGGTCTGGATTTGTCAGTGGGACATCTGTTAAGTCTCGTCGTGGCTTTGTTACTGCATTAATGATTTCTATACAATCATGCTGGGCTGAATCTGTCATAATTGTAGGTAACAGTGTTGCTGGGTTCAGTATACTGCAGCGTCTGATTTCTATATGTGGCTGAAATAGTGTTAATTCATAACCTGTCAATCATGCTATAGTTAAGTGCTGAGTCTGGGTTCTGTTTAACAAAACCTCTACAGAGTGTGGTACTTGAACTGTTAACTGATGACCTAAAACAATTGAGTCGCTTTGTCTGATTGCTAACGCTGTTGCTGCTACTGACTTTAAGCACGCAGGGAGTGCCTGGGCTACTGAATCCAATGTACTTGAGAAATAAGCGCAAGGCTTATGTGAACCTGCTTGATCTTGGGTGAGGACAGACAACGCTGTACCATCACGTTCTGTAACAAAAAGTGTAAACGGTTTGCTGTAACACGGTGTTGCTAGAACTGGTGCTTGGCATAATGCTTTCTTTAATTCTTCAAAAGCTTGTGTGTGTTCCTGAGTCCAAGGGAGGGCAGTCGAAGTTGCTGCCTCTTGTGTCGTTAACTGGATGAGTGGTTTAGCTAGGAATGCATATTGAGGAATCCATTGTCTGCAGTATGAGGTGAGGCCTATGAAGGCCCGCACTTCCTTTTGTGTCTGGGGTTGCGGCATATTTACAATTAACTGAATGCGATCGGGAGTGAGCTGTCTCCCCATTTTGGACAGCAAGTGACCCAAGTACACAACTTGCTGAACACAGAATTGTAGCATCGAAGGAGACACCTTGTGTCCCTTGTCGGCCAGAAAATGTAAAACTGTCAGTGATGCTTTTTCACATTCGGGCTCACTTCGTGCGGTGATCAATAGATCATCGACGTATTGCAGTAAGGCGGTGTTAACTGGCATTTGAATACAATCTAGTTGTCTTTTCAGTGCTTGACTATAGATGCTGGGGCTTTCTGTGAATCCTTGAGGTGCGCGCGAAAATTTGAAGCTGCGTCCATTTAAACTGAATCCGAAGAGATATTGGCTCTCTGGATCAATAGGCACGCTGAAGAAGGCGTTCTTGAGGTCAATTACAGTAAAGAACGTTGCTTCTGAATCAATGGCAGTCAATAGGGATGAGATATCGGGGACCACAGGGTACTGCGGTATAATGCATTTATTTAATTCTCGAAGATCAATCACCAGCCGATATACTGGCGGTGCATTGGGATCAGTACGTTTAAGAATCGGAATGATGGGTGAATTACAGACATTGGAGTCGGTCTCGACGACCACTCCTTGGGCAATGAGCTCGTCAATGATTTTCAGTAAAGCCACTACAGCATCGGGTGGTAACTTGTATTGTCTGATTCGGGGTAATACAACACCTGCTTTGAGTGTAACACGGTATGGTGTAATGTGCATACAACCTACATCAGTTGGGCCTTTTGCCCACAAGTAATCTGGTACATTTTTCAATCTGACATCGAATTCTCGCAGAACATAATGACCCTTGAAATCCCGTAGAAAGAGTCTAACTCCCTCCGGGGAACAGCAGATTATAGCTCCTAGAGCTTTCAATGTTTTAATTCCTAACAGATTTTCTGGACATGATTTCGTAAGTAACAAGTCTGTAACACGTGATAATGGACCCACAGCCAGGGGAACTGGTTCTGATACCTCGTTTACAATAGGCTGACCTGAAAACCCAAGGGAAACATTTTGTGAGCCTGAGAGGGGTGCCCCTGGAACTTCATCATGGCTGATCGTAGTGCGACTTGCCCCTGTGTCAATTAAAAACTTTCTGTCTTTTCCCAATACTTGACTGTGTACATAAGGACCTTCTTGATCTACAGGAATCTCAATAAGAGGCAAGCCACCTTCCCTCTCTAGGCTGTTTCATGTATATCGGGGATAATCTGGATATGCGGACTGGGCATACTGGTACATCTGTTGTGAGACTTGCTGAGACGCGGCAATGGGCTGTGGCTGTGATACCGCTACTGTCTGTGCTGGAGCTGAGGAAGCATGCATAGGCTGGGTATTCTGTGTATTCTGTGAAGACTGATTCTGGTTGTGGTCTTGTCTAGGCGGGTGCGGTCTTTCTTTAGTTTTACCTGTCGCTATGTTATGTTTCAGAACTGGGCATTCATGTACGTAGTGACCTGGCTGCTTGCAATAATTGCATGTCCCTTTAACGGGAGCTGCAGTGTGACTTGTCTGGGTCGTACCTTTTCTGTGACTATCGGCTGGGACCGTCTGTGCTACTAACATTTTCATCTTTGTGTCTTTCATACGTTTCTGTTCCTGATCTTGTTCTTCTCTAATTCTGTTCTGGTGATATTGTAACATCTGTAACATCTGTGTGGCGTGTTTGCTTGCCATGTACTCTCGACCTTGTATACACGATTTTTAACTAACGGTAGGGAATTCTCCACTAACTTTGATACAAAAAGATGCGGGTACGACTCGCTACTTGGTTTGAGGCCACTATTAATAATAAAACATTTCTCGAATCTTGAATAGAAGTCACTAGTATCTTCATCATGCTTCTGTTTACAGGACGAGATGGCGTCCCAATCTTCCTTTCTAGTTGTCAGTAATCTGGGCAGAACCTGTACTATCAAACCTGGTAATGCTTTAGTTTTGTCCCCAAGGCCTAACCCTGGGATCCGTTTCTTTTCTTCGTCCTCTATTTCTGCCCATGCAATCTTTGTGTCCCCCACCTCCCATTCCTTTTCCTTTAATTTCTCGAAGATACCCGTGGGTAATAGTACCTTTAACATTTTCATAATGTCATCATATGTGTAATCCCCCATCAGTAACATGTCTTTAAGCTCTCTGTGAAAACCTGCAGGGTCTTTATCATGACACGGGACTAGTTTCTTCATTTCTAACAGTTCTAATTTAGTCAGAGGCGTGTGTACATACACGCGTTTCAAGGCATGATCCTCACCCATAACAGGGTGCACTTCTCGTAAGGGATTCTGACTTTCAATGCCACTCAGGCGTTGCATGTGATACATTTTCCTTTCTGGGGGCGGGGCGGGAACATATTCAGAGTTTACAAAGGTATTATATCTGTGTCGTTGTTCTAGAATTATTTGAATTAATTTGGTGCTTAAACCTCTCCATCTATCCATGAGTAGTGCTTCTAGTGTTTCGTGTAAGGGACCGGGATCAGAATAATGTTTTCTGTATTTGATGAGAAGGTGCTGAATCATGTATACACCTGCTAATTTCTGTTCGTCGGGGGAGAGGTTCAGAAATGTCTGCGCCACCGTGTCATCGTTATATATGTCTGCATTTTCGGCCCATGATACAGCTGATCGGGCTAGTTCTTGTTCATCCATAGAATTGAGTACGTGGTACCCAACTCGATCTCGAAGTCTTTTATCAGTTTCCTGGAACTGATGCTCGGCAGAATTCGGATTTGTCAAGGCAGAGAAGAAAACTCTCTTGCTTTCCGGACGGATACCCTTCCTAAGGTAAGTTCCCTTACCTACATATGCTATGGTGCCTGCAGTCTTTTCTGGTTCTTCAGACTCTTCTTCCTCCTCAGAGGAAGCTTTGTCTTTCTCTTTCTGGTGTACCTCTATTACTGTCTTTCTTATTTTTCTGTACATAGTAGCTATGCAATTCTGTTTGTCATGTCTTCCATCGGCTATATTTTGACCCCACTTGTTCAGTGCGTCTAATTCACTCTGATCTGTTCCAGGCCTATCTCGTTCTCTTATTAGACAATTTATAAAAAATCGTAATATCTGTGCTTGTATGTCAACTTTCTGGTTTTCCATGGCATTCTTAATACTGTCAGGGTCTTTCCCTGTCTGTACAAACTCGTATATCCTATCTAGACGGTCCTTCATTCCTACATAGCTTAGCAAGATATCAGTAGCAGATCTTAACCGTAGTGATGCCAATATCATTAGATCGTCTTTACCGGGTACTGGATCGTATCTACAAACTGAAATGTTTTCCTTGAATGCGTCTAAGCGGGACAAGTGAGGAGATCTGAACGTGAGGGGACTCTGTATATCTCTGACATTTAATCTGTGTGTCAATGGCGGGGTCCGAGGACCCGCGGTCGCACCCCCTGAAGCGGAGGCTTGGCTATCATCTCTGTGTACAGTCTGTATTTGAATTTGTCTTTTAGTCGGATCTGGTAAACGTGGTTTCGGTAGATCTGTTTTAGGTGCTGGAAGTGGCGGGGCTGGCGGAACAGGAGAAGTCTGTTGCGGTACCGGCGGAGCATGACCTGGGGGCGGAGTGCCACCCCCGTCCCTGTCAGTAGGCAGGGCACGAACAGGCAGATTGGTGTAAGCTGGAGCTACATCTTCTAGGTAAGAATTCAGGAATATATCTTTAGTAGTCTTATGCATTACTTTAGTTGGGACCAGCGGTGGCGGCAGATTTTTCGGTATTTCTGAAATGGCGTCAGGTGTACCCTCGGCCATAAGATACATGCCGTTTACTTGGCTATTTCGGATGCGATCTATTTGTTCTGTTTTTACTCGGATTCCTTCAGTGACTAATTCATTTTCTTGAGCTCTATCTGATTCTCTAAGTCTGTCTTCTCTACGGAGTGCTCTTTCAGCACGTTTATGTGATTCCTTACGCCAAAATTCTATGGCGTCTTTCTGAGATTGTCTGGCTTTCTTTTTCCGTAATGCCTCTTCTACCTTCACGATGCACTCGGCATCCCATGTTCCATTAACTGGCCATCTGTGTCTCTCGTCTAGGTGCTTTGTATAATCGGTCCATAATTCTAGATACAATATGGCATCTATGCCATGTTTGTTATACATAAAGTTACCTGGAGTGTCCCTAGGGGGAATAGGAATTTCTTCCTCTAACATTCCTTTCCTAGTTCCTATCTGCTTTAACTTGTTGAAAAACGGCATTTTGCCTACTTGATTCTGGATGTGCGATCCTTGATACTTAACTCTGAATATAACTGGTTAAACAAGAAAACACAATAATGCACAAAAACGTACACATTCATACCACAACATTAATCACATAAAAAAAGGACATTGGAGACATAGATGACTACCCCCTATACCGGATGTACTGCTAAACAGTACAGATACACTGGTGTAACAGTGCAGAAATTCAGAAATTCGGAATACTAGATATACTGCTAAACAGTACAGATACACTGCCTAAAAACAGTGCAGACCGGACTTGTGTACCCAAACCCGTCTAGATACGTCCCAGCAATGGTACTCACCGGGAAGCACGGAAAACAGAAGGCCTCGGAAAACTCGACTGGACTCGACTCGAAACTTCGGAAAACTTCGGAAAGCGTCGGGAAACTTCGGAAAACTTCGGAAACCTGGTGGGCCTCTTGACACCTCGGACCTTGTTTCTTTCGGCTAGGCTCTGGTCGGGATCCTCCGCACTCCTCACCGCCTCGTCTGGGCACTGATCGCAGTCTTCGTCACCTCCGTGGGTCAGAGGGAGATGCAGGAAATCCTGCCGGTACGCGTATGGTCCATCTAACTGATGGCAGGGGACAGAGCTTGCAATGCGCCAACCGGCGCGTGAGGTGGGGGAGGGGTCCCTATTCGGGCGCCAAATGACGTAAATAATTAATTTACTCTCTTAATTTCTATGCAGGTAAGTACTTAATCAATAATAACTCAATCGGAAATGAAAGAAAACAGAGTCCGTGGTGTTAGAGTTCTTAGGGGTTTTATTCCTTTAAAAAGGAATGGTCAAGACCAGGATATCATGTTCTGAACACCACACAGGGTGTCAGAAGGGATAGAGCGCTACATTTTATTAACAGTACATAGCTTATATACTTATTTTACACCATTGGAAACAGTATAGAAGGCGTAACAGCTGAGAGAAGACAAGATAACAGTTTACACGTGGTACATGTGCGTAATCAAGAGGCGTGAACTAGAGGTGTGTTCTAGAAACGTCACAAGTAAGTGTCACAGGAGGGGTGGCACTAACAGAAATGTTGCAATGTCAGCAGAAATCAGGAGCTTGGATGCGCGCGCAGCTGCATGACGTGTGTTGCACGTGGGACTAGAGGGTGCACGGGGACTTGACATTTACACTGACGGAAAGAGACAGAAGTCTGGCATGTCAGATCAACTTGTGCTTCTATCATATCTGGTATCTGATGTTTAGGAACTAAGCTATCTGGGCGGAAAAGGTCTCTAGGGCAGAAGCTATTCTATACTTGCTGTGAATGCGTGTATAAGCGCCTGAATGTCTGTTATGAGAAGCGTGGGGGCACGGGCCTTCCATGGGAGCATGGCAACAAGGGCTATGAATTTCTTGAATTATTTGCATGGAGACAGGCCGGCCCCTTGGTTCTGCAGCTGAGGGGAATGTTTACTGAAACTGGCAGGCAGGAATGTATTTTCGGGGAGTGGAACAGATAACTTGAAGGTTATAGTCGATCTTGGCAGGCAGCAGGCTTGAGCTGAGCGCGAGGGGCCACGCTGAAAGTAAGTCAGAGTTCACGGGTACAGAGGCAGCCTGGGCAGAGGCCCTTTGAGTCAGAAGCCAGGAAAGAGGCTCGGTGGCAGAAATTCAGGGCCTACTCAGCCAGAGCTGGAAAACGTAGGAGTACGCTACAAAAAGACGTTGGCATAGCATACTTAGGAACGGACCATTCAACCCATTCATGGTGGGTCTGAAAGAGGACATGTTAACGTTGGACGCAAATGTATTTGCGTCTTCATAGCTGGTACAGGAGGGAAGTTACATGCACTTTAACTCGTACATGGAGACGGTGGGGTACGCGCTAGGGAACATAACTTGACCATAAAATTTATATTTCCTCAGATGAAAGACATCATAGCTTCAAATCTATGATTGAAGTACCTGCATACATTCACTGGATCCAAAGAACACAGTTCTCCAGGTGTCTTGAATTCAATGTTTTCAATATTTCCATTTGCCTATCGTAGAAATTCAAGTAAGTCTTCCCAGCCATACTCGGCACAGCTCAGAGTGAGGAACCATGTTGGAGTTCCTAAGTTCCTCAGCATACATTTTAAATCACCATGACGACGGTACCAGTACTCATTAGTACCACGCTGACACGCCATGAGATTAATTAAGTGAGAATCCAAAATACTGTCTTGGACATTGACTTTATGCATAAAGTCACTTGCCGAGATGTTTCGCATCTGTATACCACTTTTTAAGATGTGGTTCACTGCATATGACAGTCCAGACAGATCGCTTTCAAACAGGAGATGAAACAAATAGGGAATGCATTGCCGAAACCTAGGATCTTCTGCATACAATCGTAAAGTCCGGTATTCAGACGCAGGAATTTGATGAGGTCGCTCATCATATCTTCCTCCTTGACCTGTGGGAAATAGCTGTGGGAAACACCGAGCTTCCAAACTTTCCTCCCAAACACTAATGGGACTCCCTTTGGCTTGTTTCATTTGAAACAACTCAATAGCATTCCCCATGACTTCCTTGGAATGCAAAGGATGAACACTATAATGTTCATATATTTCTTCACTTTTAGCGGCCTCTACTTTCTCAATTTGGCCAGCACACAAATCGCTATCCTCTTCATCACTTACTTCCTCTTCTGCAACATATACATTCTTATAGTACTTATTATTTTTCTTCAAATACACTGTTGCCTTTTTGACTTTCCTAACATCCACTAAATCTTGCCATATTTTCTTATTCTTTGTCGGAACCCCATTAACCAAGATAACCAGAGGTTCCTCTTCCACTTTTTCTATTCCAATTGTGTTAATGTTTTTGTTCAAATCTAGAGGCAAATAAACAACTCTTCCCTTTAATCCTCTCTGTAAATCTGCTGGAGGCAACTTCCCTGTCTTTGGCTCCATTCTTACAATAGCCTGAAAGGGATGGATACTTTGAATCAAAATAGATTCATAAGTATTTAAATCCTTCAATTCAGAAGGAATCTCAACCAATTCCAGATTATTATGAACTGCCCTAGCAGGCATCTGGTTTTGGTTTAATTTATTACAACAATAAGTACACACACGTTGATCCGATCCCAAATCAAAATAATTTTCTACCATCAAGTATGTGGCAAAATCCTTCCATTCACTATTATTTTCCCTTTCACTTTTTGCATATAAATCCACTACCTTAGTCTGATTCTTATAATAAGTGCATCGACAACATACACAAGTGAAATTAGGCCTCTCACTTGATTTCATCTGAAACGTGGCAATTTCCTTCTGAAAATTATCTGTACTGGAAACCTGTACATTATCTTCCACATTACCCTCTACTTCAGGGTCAATTTGAACATTCTCATCTTTACTACCAAAGTAACAAAACTCAATTTCTTCACAAATATTCTTCACATCTATTTCAGAACCATGCAAAAGAGCAGCACATAATTGTTTAAGCATAATTGCTGGACTCTTAGCATAATACAACATTCTCACTAATTTTCTCACTTTATTATGATGCACTGCTAGCATCCTGAAATGATGAAAAACACTCTGGCATACTCTCCTGGAAAGACAAGCCAGTGAATGACCACGCAAACCTGTCATTTGTCTCACTCTGCAAGGATCTAAATCTTGCAACAACTTCATTTTCTGCTTCAAACTTTTCTTATTAAATGTCCGTATAAAATCACAAAGCAAATTGATGGAAACCTGTCGCACACTGCAAATAGAACTACACTTCCAAATGTACACAGGACCCTTAGGACGTCTTCCTAGAACCTCATCACTTAGCGCCTCTTCTGTCTCTGTTGTCACAAGTTGTTCTTTTTCAACTGGACAACCATCCTTCACTTCATAAGCTCGACCACTGGTGTCAACTGCAAACACCAAATCATTATCCTGAAAATAACTCTCCTCATTAAAAAATGCCTCACAACTTGAACTATGCATCCATTCTCCGGAAAAAACTTCACAAAAGTTAGTACGATTTACTACTCTCTTCCATCTACTTTTTGTTTTGAAATCAGAAATTACCTTGCTTAGTTTCCTAATTCTATTGATTACCAAAATAAACAACTTTCGCTTAATTTCAAAAGCATGATCAATAATTTTCTCTACATTTTTCTTCTTCTTATAAAATGCCGCTTTCTGTTGGCCTTTCTTTTTAATATTTTTCAATAAATTAACTAATATCCTATTACGGAACATTCGATTTCGAATGTCCCTAAACTGTTGTTTCCTTCTACTATCATGCACAGAGTTATCTCTTCCTCTACCAGTAACATTTGTGATGGGTCTCTCCTTTTCATTTAAATTACTTTTCTTTTTGTGGACTGAAACATTTTTTTGAGCAAAAGTTTTTTTACTACAAATATTTCTTAAGAATGATTTCGTGCTCTTACCCGGACCTTTCTTGCTGTTTTGACAAGTATTTGGGGAAGAGGACTGCTGCAATAAAACATCATCCTGCTGTCTTTGACGTTTTCTAGCCTTTCTTATTCTACTTTTTGTAGGCATTTTCCAAACTATGAAAGAATCTGCAGTTGAATCTGTGGAAAAATATAATATAAAATGTTATTAACCACTATTACCAAACAGTAAATAAATAACAGTCATCTAAAACTTAATGCCGTACTAATTATTTAACATAGCAAATGTTTTCCACCAGCACTGCATCACAAAAATGACACTCAATGGTACAAAACAGGCATACAACAATCATAAATCACTCCCTAATATTTTAAATGATTAATTCAGGATGACGATAAGATGTAGCCTATCTAAAGATTTGTTTAGGCCCAGATCTTTAGACTGGGGTGAATGTGTGTCATTGATCCACATTCAGTCCATCACCTGTTTTGTTTATTTGAGGTGAGGCCAACACATGGTTGCAGATAAGATTTTCACTGAAAAAAACCAAGGTAAAAAAACATGTGAAGGCCTACCAATGAAGTAAATCATTAAATGAAAACCAATACATTTCTGGAAATATGCACTACTAGTGCTTCATAAGATGTTTTGGGTCATATTTATAAGGCATTTGAGTGTCTATTATGCTATTTTACGTTCTTCATGGTGCAAATTTATTGTAAATACGCTCCCACCTGCGGTTGGCAAATTTAGATTTTGATTATGGGAGTTACATAGGCATGTTAATAATTTCCCAAAAATGGTGTATGACCCCAAACAACCTTTGAAGCAAATGCTCTTAGCCATGTTATCCACCTCCCATTGGATAACATGGCTAAGAAGTGCTTGCAAATGGGAAAAAAACGGCCGCAATGCATGAATATCGCAGAAAAGTCAGCGATATTCATGCATTTTCCAGCAAATGCTCTTAGCCATGTTATCCACTTCCTATTAAATAACATGGCTAAGAACTGCTCAGGGCCCCATGAGGAACGCTTTCCATTTAAAAAGGGAAAAATAACAACAAAGACACTAAAATGCCTTCTAAATATGACCCCAAACAACCTATGAAGCTCTAACAGTACATATCCTGAAATTTAATTGATTTCAAAATTCGTTTTTAAACACAGCATATAAATCAATTGTATACCTGCATTCATGAAGAAATGACTAAAAATGTCCTTGAGACACATGAAAGTGTTTTCTGGAATGCCCTAGCACCATTTTTGGGACACTATTAACATGGCTAGGTAACTCCCATAATCAAAATCTAAATTTGCCAAGCGCAAGTGGGAGCGTATTTACAAGACACTTGCCCCAAGAGGAACGCTTTCCATTTAAAAAGGTAAACATAACATCAAAGACACTAAAATGCCTTCTAAATATGACCCCAAACAACCTATGAAGCTCTAAAAGTACATATCAAGAAATGTAATTGTTTATCACAAATGCGATTAAAAACGGCCGCAATGCATGAATATCGCTGAAAAGTCAACGATATTCATGCATTATCCAGCAAATGCTCTTAGCCATGTTATCCACCTCCCATTGGATAACATGGCTAAGAACTGCTTGCAAATGCGAAAAAAAACGGCCGCAATGCATGAATATCGCAGAAAAGTCAGCGATATTCATGCATTTTCCAGCAAATGCTCTTAGCCATGTTATCCACTTCCTATTAAATAACATGGCTAAGAACTGCTCAGGGCCCCATGAGGAACGCTTTCCATTTAAAAAGGGAAACATAACATCAAAGACACTAAAATGCCTTCTAAATATGACCCCAAACAACCTATGAAGCTCTAACAGTACATATCAAGAAATGTAATTGATTTGAAAATTCGTTTTTAAACACAGCATATAAATCAATTGTATACCTGCATTCAAGAGGAAAGGACTGAAAATGTCCTAGAGACACAGAAAAACGTTTTCTGGAATGCCCTATCACCATTGTTTGGACATTATTAACATGGCTATGTAACTCCCATAATCAAAATCTAAATTTGCAAAGCACAAGTGGGAGCGTATTTACAAGACACTTGCCCCATGAGGAACACTTTACATTTTAAAAGGAAAACATAACATCTTAGACACTCAAATGCCTTATAAATATGGCTCAAAGCAACCTATGAAGCTCTAGCAGTACATATCCAGAAATGTAATTGATTTCTTAAATCGTTTTTAAAAACAACATATCTGTTTCAGCTTACATAACAGACCATGGAATGGGCTCCATGTACCACAATAACTTGTGTTACTGCATGCCAGAATGCTACACCAAATATGCAATTACAATTTCTCTATGAAACTAATTCTATTAGTATATCACTAGGGACAAAACCACATTTTAAAAACACAGCTTTCTTCATCATTTTCTCCTTAAATCATACTATTCTCTATCTAAATTAAATAAATCTTTTCTCACCTTAGCAAATATTTTTTGAGTTTTGAAAACAGTCTCAGAAATACACCAAATTGTCTTCAGCAGAAGAAAAAGGATGCACTCCAAAGGCTGCAGCTATTGAAAGCACAGAAATACAGATATTCATTTCACATATCTCTCATATTAGCCAATCATACCTCTTCCCTCACTTTTTTCAAATCAAAACCCTTCCCCCCTCTGCCCTCTCTGCCTTGTTTCCATAGCAACCACCTCCTAGAAGACCTCTCATGTTTGCAAATTCACACAACAATGTTTCAATTGAACTCTGAACTCTCAGTGCACCTGCGTATCCAGTGCAATCTTTCATTAAATGTTTCTTCCTTGACCATTCAAATTACATGTTTCAAAGAACACATCCATGCACCCTAACTTTCTGTTTTCAGAAATGGAAATGCACCAATCACTGCTAATGAATCATTAGCATTGGAAATCCACAGTTTTTTTTCTTTAGAAACTCCTACTGTTTCAACTGCCCTTTCATTACCACACTTCATCTGACTGCAGAACAACTTTCTCCCACCATGTTTAAGGTCTGGATTGTTGGACATAGTTACATCCACTGGGCTCAAAGGTATGCTGAGAACAGAAATTTACCTAACCTCAATTTACAAGATGTGGAAATTAAGTGGTTGGGCCAAAGAGGATTGAAATGTCACCAATTGATACCATTGGTGAAAACCTTTATGCATTTGCCAAAACCTGACCTGTTAATAGTGCACTGTGGAGGTAATGATTTGGGCACTTTGACAGGGGTAGGTCTGGAAATGCTTTTAAAGGACACCTTTGAGCAATTAATGGCACTTTTTCCTCAAACTGCCTTGGTATATTCCAATATATGCCAAAGACAGAAATGGAGGTGGTCCAACCAATTTTGTCCACAAATTGAGAAAGCGAGGAAGCATGTAAACAAATCTGTTTCAGCTTTCATGAGAGACCATGGAATGGGCTCTCTGTACAACAATAACCTGCGTTACTACATGCAAGATATCTACAGAGGAGATGGAGTTCACTTCTCAGATGAGGGCAACAGAATTTTCATTCTGAATTTAAGACTGTGCATTGGTACCTACTTATAAGTACCTAAATGTACCATAAACCCAAAAGCTCTTCTCAGAGCTACCCTTCATCTGATCACTCACAATTATTATTTTTTTCTAACTTTTTTCATTAATTTTCCACAAAATTCGCTCCCCGGGGCGCTACCCGGTTCGGGAACCGAAAGCTAACCTCGCGGAATTTTTTAAAAAAATGTTTTTTTCCGCACATATAAGCCTCCTCAGCCACCCTCAGAAAACCTAGAGGGTCAAGATAAGTCTACCATGACCCCTTCTACCCATTCTAAACATTATTTGCCCTCCATCTTGTATCTTAATGCGACCGAAACACAAAATGGTGGACTCCCGTGACGCTTAAGGTTCGCGAACCGGGCCGCTTCCCGGAAAGCGGTCCAAAAAAAAGGTGGGAAAGTAATTTACAGAAAAACGACTAGAGACACTCTCACCAAATATAGATTAGCTCATACTACATAACAATCCCTTTCATTTTCACAAATTTGATTGAAATTCCATTTAGCCATTAAGCCTGTAGACCTCTCTAAGTACCGTGAGGTAAATTACTTCACAAAACACATCTGAAGTGTTGGAATTGACAACCAATGAAAATGTTACTTTCATTTTCAATTTTTTTTTCCTGACATTTGATTGGTTATGTACCTGAATATATATAAAGGAAGAAAAGGAAACACAGCCATTTTGACTACTACTTCCTGAACTACATTTCAAGAGCCTTTTCACCTCCCTGTAAATTAAATTGATAATTTGTAAGTGGCACTTTAAATTAATTTGTAAAAACGTTTTTTGATAATTATTTACTGTCCCCCTGCTATAGTTAGAGATACAGATAGACTCCTCTGTTATATTTATTGATTGACCTACACTTCTCTGCTATAATTATGAATTTACTTACTTTAACTTCACTGTTAAAAAAACAGAACTACCTGTCTGAACTTAAACCCAACAGTGCCCTAACTCTTCTAATTTAATTATTTTTTTTATTCAATTTACAGCAAAAAAATGGAAGGGGAGCAAGAAAAAACTAATGTTTCCTTCGAGATTACATCCGAAGACATTGAAACTGAAGAAAATGTGGATGAAGATTTTATGGATCAATCTTTTGACGAACAATTTATTCAAACCTTACAAGAGACAGAAACATCCATGTTTAACGAGATACCAGATGATATAATGCTGGAAGTTTTAATTAACTATGAAAATAATAAATAATTTTTTTTTAAATCAAAATAAATAAATAAATAAAAAAAAGAACAAAAACAACAAATAATTAACATACAGTATTAGAAAAGTCTATCATTCTTTTATCCATAAAGTTCGCTGCCCAGAACGCTTTCCGGTTCGCGAACTTGGCGCTTACCACGCAAAAAAAAAATGTTTTTTTTTTTTTTTGGACCCTCCTAGGCCCTTTTAAAACCTCCACATAAAACCTAGGGGGTCAACGAGGATCTACTATGCCCCCTTATGGTAATTTCCCCCTTTGTTTTGGCCTCCTCTTGTCTCTCGATCCTACCGAGAGACAAGATGGCGGCCGCTCCGGACTGTTTAGAATGTTGACAGACACCGGAGGGCCAATCAGCTTCGCATCGCAAAGTTCCGATACGCGAAAGGTTCGCTAACCGGATCGCTGCCCGGAGCGCTGTTACAGATATATATCTTGATTTAAACGTTAATTTCTCAAAATCCACTGAAGCACATATATTGAGACCTAGCAAAGGCACATCGGGCTAACAGTCCCTACAATTTTGCCAAGTTTCGTGAAAATCCATTCAGCCGTTCGGGCTAAAAGTGAGTCCAACCGCCCTATGGAAATTAACATGGGAAAAACGCGTTTTGGGACCCCCCTTTTTTCTCGGCCCCCCCTCCACAAACCCCCCCCATATTTTCAAGGGCTGCTCAGAAACAAAATGTGCCATTTTCCTGAAAATTTCAGCCAATTCCGTCCACAAACGCAAAAGTTATTAGGCATAGAATTTTCAGAAATCCCATAGGGAAAAAATCCTAACTATATATACCTACTGGCGACCGCCAGTAGGTAATATATATATATATATATATTCGGAATAAGTTCACAGCTGTTGAAGTATTACGCTGAAAGCATCCAGGCACTCACGGGCAAAGTTGTATCAAAGCTTATTTATTCGGCATTCATATATATATATACTACCTACTGGCAGTCGCCAGTAGGTATATATAGTTAGGATTTTTTCTCTATGGGACTTTTGAAAATTCTATGTCTAATAACTTTGGCGTTTGTGGACGAAATCAGCTGAAATGTTCAGGAAAATGGCACATTTTGTTTCGGAGTAGCCCCTGAAAATTTGGGGGGGTTTCGTCAAGGGGGGGGCGAGAAAAAAGGGGGGTCCCAAAACGCGTTTTTCCCATTCATTTTTCCATAGGGCGTTTGGCCTCACTTTTAGCTCGAACGGCTGAATGGATTTGCACGAAACTTGGTAAAATTGTAGGGACTGTTAGCCCGATGTGCCTTTGCTAGGTCTCAATATATGTGCTCCAGTGGATTTTGAGAAATTAACGTTTTAAAAAACAGATATATCTGTGACAGCATCCCGGGTTGCGCTCCGGTTCGCGTACTTTTCGCGTAACGGAACTTTGCGAAGCTGATTGGCTCTCCGGTGTCTGTCAACGTTCTAAACAGTCCGGAGCGGCCGCCATCTTGTCTCTCGGTAGGATCGAGAGACAAGAGGAGGCCAAAACGAAGGGGGAAATGACCATAAGGGGGCATAGTAGATCCTCCCTGACCCCCTAGGTTTGATGTGGAGGCTTTAAAAGGACCCCGCGGGGCAAAAAAAATCAACAAAAAAAAACATTTTTTTTGCGTGGGGTGCGCCCGGTACGCGCACCGGAAAGCGGTCCGGGGAGCGTACTATAAGGAAACAAGAATGATAGACATATTTAAATATTGTATGTTTATTGATTGTTCATTTTGTTTTTTTTAATGTTTATTTTTATTTACGTAGCAACATGTAGGTACCAATGCAGAGTCTAAAAATAAATAAACGCCGTCTCCTTTGTAGATATCTTGCAAGTTGTTTCAGAAGTTATTGTGGTATATGGAATTCATACCATAGTCTGTCAGGAAAGCAGAAACAATATGGAGGCAGGAGATGATAAAGAGATGATAAATACACATTGGAGATAATATAGTTGGAGAAAGGAAGTAACTATGAGCAAACTTACTATGTAACACAAAAAGTTGTACAATATATTT
Organism: Lissotriton vulgaris; assembly: GCF_964263255.1. Lineage (NCBI taxonomy): Eukaryota > Metazoa > Chordata > Amphibia > Caudata > Salamandridae > Lissotriton > Lissotriton vulgaris. Next base: position 1,409,923,763 of record NC_141695.1, on the reverse strand, counting down.
TAAGTCTCGCTTTATATTATATCTATTTTGGTACTATTTCATAATTTACATATAAAAAAGAATAATGTCTCAAACAATTTTTAATTTTAAAATTTAAATTTATTGTTCAGATTTTTCAAAATCTAAAAGAATTTGTAACATCAATTCATCCGGTATGTCCTCCTTTTCATTCCATGATTCATATTCTTCTACACATTCAATTAATTCTTCGTCTAATTTGTCATCCAAAAAGTCATTTTCATCCTTTTCTTCGTTTGGATTGTTTTCAATATTTATTTGAAAGGAAATATTATTTTCTTTCTGTTGTGCTTCCATTTTCTTGCTGTAAATTGCATACAAAATAAAAATATCAGTAGAGATAGGTTACTGTTGGGTTAAAGTTCAGGCAGGTACTTGTGAGTTTTTAACAGTGAAGTTATCTTTGGGCACTGTATGGATTCAGGCAGGAAGTAGAACTATTAAAAAGTGCCTGTGATGAAGGGTAAGTAAATTCATAATTATACCATAGAAGCCTAACTCAATCCATAATTATAACAGAGAAGCCTATCTCAATCTCTAACTCTTACAGCAGGACAGTATATAACTATCTGAAAACGTTTTCACAAATTATCATAACATAGTTCTCATTTCAAATTTTTAAAATAACTTCTTACCTTTCAAAAACAAGTTTAAGTTGTCAATGAAAATGTTCTTGCAATGTACTTCAGGAAGTAGTAGTCAAAATGGCTGTGTTTTTCTCTCTTTCTTTATATATATTCAGGTAATAATCAATCAAATGTTAGGTTAAAAAAGTAGAAAATGAAAGTAGCATTTTAATTGGTTGTCAATTCCAACACTTCCGATGTGTTTTGTGAAGTAATTTACCTCAGGGAATTTAGAGAGGTCTACATTTTAAATGGCTAAATGGAATTCCAACCAAATTTGAGAAAATGGTAGGGATTGGTATGTAATATGAGCTAATGTATATTTGGTGAAAGTGTCTCCAGTTGTTTTTCTGTAAATTACTTTCCCACCTTTTTTGAGCGAGTGCTTGTCAGTGCGTGTCCCGGTACGCGAACCTGCAGCGTTACGGGAGTCCTCCATTTTGTGTTTCGGTAGAATTGGGATACAAGATGGAGGGTAAATAATGTTCAGAATGGGTAGAAGGGGGCACGGTAGACGTATCCTGACCCCCTAGGTTTTCTGAGGGTGGCTGAGGAGGCTCATATATGTCGGAAAAAAAAAATTGAATTTTTCGACTGGTTAGCTGCCGGTACGCGAACCGGGTAGCGAACCGGGAAGCGAACATAAGTGAAAATTAGTGAAAAAAGGTACATTCAAAATTTTAAAAGAGTAATTAAAGTTAAGGTAGCTCTGAAAAGAGCTTTTGGGTTCTGTGTAAGTTCTAGGTACTTATAAGTAGGTACCAATACACAGTCTTAAATTTTGTATGAAAACTCTGTTCCCCTCATCTGAGAAGTGCACGCCATCTCCTCTGTAGATATCTTGCATGTAGTAACGCAAGTTATTGTTGTAGAGGCAGCCCATTCCATGGTCTCTCATGTAAGCTGAAACAGACTTATTTACATGCTTCCTCGATTTCTCAATTTGTGGACAAAATTGATTGGACCACCTCCATTTTTGTCTTTGGCATATATTGGAATATACCAAGGCAGTTTGAGGAAAAAGTGCCATCAATTGCTCAAAGGTGTCCTTTAAGAGCATTTCCAGACCTACCCCAGTCAAAGTGCCCAAATCATTTCCTCCACAGTGCACTATTATGAGGTCAGGGTTTGGCAAATGCAAAAAGGTTTTCACCAATGGTATCAATTGGTGCCATTTCAATCCTCTTTGGCCAATCCATTTGATTTCCACATTTTGTAAATTGAGGTTGTGTAAATTTCTGTTTTCAGCATCCCTGTGAGCCCAGTGGATGTAGCCATGTCCTAGAATCCAGACAGAAAACATGGCGAAAGGAGGTTCTGCTGCAGTCAGATGAAGTGTGGGAATGAAATGGCAGTTGAAACAGTGGAGTTTGTAAAGAAAAAAAACTGTGGAGTTTGAGTGCTAATGATTCATTAGCAGTGATTGGTGGATTTCCATTGCTGAAAACAGAAAGTTAGGGTGCATGGATGTGTTCTTTGAAAGATGTAATTTGAATGGTTAATAAAAAATGATGTTATGAAAGATTGCAGTGGATTAGCAGGTGTACTGAGAGTTCAGAGTTCATTTGAAACATTGTTGTGGGAACTTGTAAACATGAGAAGTCTGGCAGGAGGTAGTTCCTATGGAAAAAGGGCAGAAAGGGCAGAGGGGGGAAGGGTGTTGATTTGAAAAAAGTGAGGGAAGAGTTTTGATTGGCTGACATGAGAGTTATGTGTGATGAATATCAGCATTTCAGTGCCTTTGTTGGTTCCAGCCTCTGGAGTGCATACCTTTTGTTCTGCTAAAGAAAAATTGGTGTGTTTCTGAGACTGTTTTGAAATTCAAAAAGCATTTGTTAAGGTGAGATGTCGTTTCTTTATTTTAGATAGAGACTAGTATGCTTTTTTGAGAAAATAAGAAAGCCAGCTGTGTATTTAAAATGATGTTTTGAGTCAAGTGTTTGCATTATGTTTTCAAAGAAGATTTTGCATTCTTTTACCAATTGTAATTGCAGATAATGTAAAGTATTAGTACTGACAAGGTGTGGTTGTACATAGTAGCTGTGCTGTGTTTTCAAATTATGATCAGAAAATCGTTTTTAAGGAAAAGGAATGTTTTTAAAATTTATGAGAATTTATTTACTTGCGATGTGACTCCTGCAATGCGTCGCTTTTGCGGAACAGATGCATGATGCATCTGTGTTGTTTTTGCCCCATGGTGCTCCACAGTGTACATGTTAAAAGTGATGCATAAGTGGTGCAAGGGCCTTGTAAATACACCCCTATGTGTGCTTGGCCATTTCAATTCACTTCCCCCTGGTTCAAGGGCCTTGTAAATACGTCCCCATGTGTATTTGGTCATTTGTAGTCACTTTCCCCGTGGTGCAAGGTCCTTGTAAATACGCCCCCATGTGTGCTTGGCAAATTTTGATTTTGATTGTTTGAGTTACATAGCCATGTTAAAGGTGATGGAAAAAAAGGTGCAAGGACCTTAAAAAACGTTTTCATGTGTATTAGGGCATTTTAAGTCAGTTCCCCATGAATGTAGGTATATAATTGTTTTACATAAAAGGTTTAAAAACGTTTTTTGAAATCAATTAGGTTTCTTGATATGTACTGCTAGTGTTTCATAGGTTGTTTGGGGCATATTTACAAGGCCTTTGAGTCCCTTTGATGTAATTTTTCCAATTTTAATTTTAGACATTTCCCCTGGAGCAAGGTCCTTGTAAATACGCTCCCATGTGTGCTTGGGTAATTTAAGTATTGATAGGGTGTGCTTCTACATAGGACGTAGACTACATCTGTACAATGAAATAACTAAGCTGAAGAAATACAGGTGATGTGATTGTTAAATGTGCAAAAATATTTGCTCGTTTTTCAATTATATCACTTGTGTTTCCTAACATTACGAATCACATTGTGCAGATGAGGTTTAGGCGTGTTCAGGGAGATAGAGGAGGTCTGGCCTTTGTTCAAGAGTGCAGTGGACATGATTCACTTCATTGGTAGGCCTGTACATGTATTATCACCTCTGTACTCTTCAACAAGCTTAAATTCCATCTGCAACCCTGAGTAGGCCTCACCTCAAACAAACTTCTAGATAGTCCACACCTTATCGTCATCCTGAATCAATCATTTAAAGTGTTAGGGGCAGATTTATGATGGTTGTGCGCCTATTTTGTGCTGCTGTTGCGTCACTTTTATAATGCAGGAGAGATTTACAAGATGCACCATGTTGCAAGATAGCAGCCGCGGGTCGTGGAGGGAGTTACGGTGGGGTAGGGAGGCGGGGAGGGGGAGGGGCAGGGTGGAGGGACCTAAACACTGGCATATGGATTATTGCAGGTAAATACACAATTTAATGTGCGTCAAGTTTCATGTGGGCTTTTTGTTGCAGGGTGGGCAGTCATTTGCATGAAAGCCCTGTAAAACTATCACAGTAAAATTAAGAAGATTTCACTGAATCATCTTTATGGCATTGCTGAATCAAATCCTTACTGTTATTGATTTACTGTTTGGTAATAGTGGTTAATAACATTTTTTATTATATTTTACCATAGATTCAACTGCAGATTATTTAGAAATTAGACAATGCCGTCTAAGGATAGAATCCGAAAGGCTACAAAACGTCAAAGACAGAAGATTACTAAATGCTTGCAGCAGTCCTCTACATTAAAATCTCGTCAACGAACGAAGAAAGCTCCGGGTAAGAGAACGAAATCATTCCTTAGAAACATTTGTAGAAACAAAAGTATAACTATAGAACAAGTTTTAGTCCTGAAAAAGAGAGCCAATTTAAATGGAAAGGAAAGGCCCGTCAAAAAAGTTTCTGCTAGAGCTGGAGATAACTCTGTGCATGGCAGTAGAAGGGAAAATACATTCAGGGACATTCGTAGGCGAATGTTCCGCAACAAGGTAATTGTCATGGTCGTCCGGTTGAAAAAGAAAAACTTGTGTCTGCAGATGCAGAAGAGGTGTTAAGTGATGAGGTTTAGTGTGCGACAGGATTCCATCAATTTGCTTTGTGATTTTGTACGGACATTTAATAAGAAAAGTTTAAAACAAAAAATAAAGTTGTTGCAAGAATTAGATCCTTGCAGAGTGAGACAAGTGACAGGTTTGCATGCTCATTCACTGGCTTGTCTTTCCAGGAGAGTATGCCAGAGTGTTTTTCATCATTTCAGGATGCTAGCAGTGCATCATAATAAAGTGAGGAAATTAGTTAGAATGTTGTATTATGCTAAGAGTCCAGCAATTATGCTTAAAAAATTGAGCAGTGCTCTTTTGAATGGTTCTGAAGTAGATGTGAAGAATATTTGTCAAGAAATTGAGTTCTGTGACTTTGCTGGTAAAGAGAACAATGTTGAAATTGACCCACTAGAAGAAGGTAATGTTGAAGAGAGTGTACAGATTTTCAGTACACATAAGTTTCACAAGGAAATTTCCACGTTTATGGTGAAATCAAGTGAGAGGCCTAATTTCACTTGTGTGTGTTGTCGACGGACTTATTATAAGAATCAGACTAAGTTAGTGGATTTATATGCAAAAAGTGATATGGAAAACAATAGTGAATGGAAGGATTTTGCCACATACTTGATGGTAGAAAATTGTTTTGATTTGGGAGCGGACCAACGTATGTGTACTTATTGTTTTAACAAATTAAACCAAAACCAGATGCCTGCTAGAGCGGTTTATAATAATTTGGAATTGGTTGATATTCCTTCTGAATTGAAGGATTTAAATACTTATGAATCTATTTGGATTCAAAGTGTCCATCCCTTCCAGGCTATTGTACAAATGGAGCCAAAGACAGGGAAATTGACTCCATCAGATTTACAGAGAGGATTAAAGGGAAGAGTTGTTTATTTGCCTTTAGATTTGAAGAAAAACATGAATACAATTGGAGTAGAGAAAGTGGAAGCGGAACCTCTGGTTATCATAGTTAATGGGGTTCCGACAAAGAGTAAGAAAATCTGGCAAGATTTAGTGGATGTTAGGAAAGTCAAAAAGGCAACATTGTATTTGATAAAAAACAATGAGTACTACAAGAATGTATGTGTTGCAGAAGAGGAAGTAAGTGAAGAAGAGGACAGCGATTTGTGTGCTGGACAAATTGAGAAAGTAGAAGCATCTAAAAATGAAGAAATATATGAACATTATAGTGTTCATCCTTTGCATTCCAAGGAAGTCATGGGGAATGCTATTGAGTTGTTTCAAATGAAACAAGCCAAAGGGAGTCCCATTAAAGTTTGTGAGGAAAGTTTGGAAGCTCGATGTTTCCCACAGTTATTTCCCACAGGTCAAGGAGGAAGATATGATGAGCGACCTGTTCAAATTCCTGCTTCAGAATACCGGACTTTACGATTGTATGCAGAAGATCCTAGGTTTCGTCAATGCATTCCCTATTTGTTTCATCTACTGTTTGAAAGTGATCTCTCTGGATTGTCTTATGCAGTGAACCACATCTTGAAAAGTGGTGTACAACTGTGAAATATCTCGGCAAGGGACTTTATGGATAAAGTCAATGTGCAAGACAGTATTTTGGATTCTAACCTGATTAATCTCATGGCTTGTCAGCGTGGTACTAATGAGTATTGGTACCACCGTCATGGTGACTTAAAATGTATGCTGAGGAACTTAGGAACTCCCACATGGTTCCTCACTCTCAGCTGTGCTGAGTATGGCTGGGAAGACTTACTTGAATTTCTACGAGAGGCAAATGGAAACATTGAAAATATCGAATTCAAGACACCCGGAGAACTGTGCTCTTTGGATCCAGTGAATGTATGCAGGTACTTCAATCATAGATTTGAAGCTATGATGTCTTTCATCACGAACAAGAAAAATCCACCTCTTGGAGAGGTGTTGGATTTCTTCTGGAGAAAGGAGTATCAAGCAAGAGGTGCTCCTCATATACATATGCTACTATGGATCAAAGATGCACCCAAATTTGGAACAGATCCGGATGACTTAGTGATGAGTTTCATAGAACAGTATGCTACATGTGCTGTTCCAAAGACAAACAAAGATAAAAGTCTAAGAGAACAAGTTTTACGGTTTCAAACCCATCGTTGTGGAAAGTACTGTCGTCGTAAATTCAGAAACAAGGACAAGTACTACACCAAATGTCTTTTTGCATTTCCACGATCGGTGATATCTAAAGGAAGAGTGAACAATTTGATGTCTTCGCTGCGACATAATGTGACGAGGAAATCACCCAAAAACACATACAATTTGAAAAGAAACGAAGAGTCCAAGTACATTAACGACTACAACCCAGTGATTTTGTCCATGTGGAATGCTAACATGGATATACAGTTTGTGGCTGACAACTGTATGGCTGTGGCTCGGTATGTGACGTCTTACATTACCAAAAAAGAAAAGACAGAACTGAAGGATATGTGGGAGGATATTTCCCATGAAAAGAGCCTCAGTAAGAAGTTGTACAGTTTCAGTCTGAAGATGTTGTCGCATCGAGAAATCGGAGTTTACGAATGTTCTGATCGGTTATCTTCAGCAAGTCTCTATGCCAAATCTAGTAGTATCATTTGGGCGAGTCTTGGTCTTGCTGCAACGCGTAATCGAGTTCTGAAACCTGTACGGGAAATTGAGTATTTGGCGGAGAAGGAGCCAAGCAGTACAGATACTTTGAAAACCAACATGTTGGATACATATTATCCAAATAGAAGCAGTCACCTGGAGAATGTTTGTCTGTATGAGGTTCTACAAAATTACATTTTCAAGAGGAACATCAAAGAAGATTGATAAAGGAGTGTATGCTGTAATTCGAAGTGAGGGATGTCTGGTCAAGCAAAGAAAATGTCAATTGGTAAATCATCGAAAATTGATTTGCGAATCTCCAGAAAGAAAAGAGTTTTTCTATTTAGCTCTTTTGCAACTTTTCAAGCCTTGGCGTGCAGAAGAGGAACTGCTTGGAGATTTCCTCTGTTACGAAGACTCTTTTAATGCATCCAAGGAGTCCATAGAATGTCCTGTTTTTCCAAAATATCTAGAAATGTTGAATGCAGAAATCGAGCAGGAAGCAACAATTGCAACTGAGATTGCTAGAGACAGTTCTCAGGACAGTCAGAGTTCTGTTTCATTGAGTTAGGATCCACTAGGAGAACCAGTTATCGAAAAAGAAGCTGCCACTGCTATGATTGAAGTGGAAAGAGCCATGGCACATGCTCAGAAGGATGCGGTTAACTTAGAAGATTTGGAAAGACAACTCAACGTTGAGCAGAGGAAAATATATGACAAAGTTACCAACAAAATTGATCATGGATTAAGTCATGAGAAGAAAGAGTGCTCATGTATGTCGTTGAAGCCTGTCCGACTGTACATGAGTGGAGAAGCAGGAACTGGAAAAAGTTTCCTCATTAAAGCAATTTCATGTTATCTGCAGAAAAGGACTGAGTCATCGCTGTCTTGTGTTGTCACCGCTCCAACTGGACTGGCAGCACATAACATTAAAGGGATTACTTTGCATCGGCTACTGATGCTGCCAGTGGAGCATGATAACAAATTACAATACCACAAGTTATCTGGGGATGCTTGTTGTGAAGTATCTAGAGTCCTGAAGAAGATGAAACTTCTTATCATTGACAAAGTAAGCATGGTTTCCAATGTCATGCTTGCCTTTGTGCATTTGAGAATGCAGGAAGTTCTTAAAACAGAGTATGATGTGTTATTCGGTGGCAAACACATCATTGTTTTCGGTGATCTTCTGCAGCTGACACCAGTGAAAGGACAACCAGTGTTTAAACTGCTTACGCATGAAGATACCAGGAAGTGCCTAGGGAGCATTGGCAACGTTAACATATGGTTAAACTTCAATTATGCTTTGCTGCGTGAAAATATGCGTCAGGCGAAGGACGAAGATTACAAGAATATTCTACAAGATGTTAGAATCGGGAAAGTGACTGAGCGTGGGAAAGAAGCTTTACATGCACGATTACTGTCAAATTTGTATCCAGAAGAAGACGTTCTGCCAGAGGATATTTTTCAGAAAATTACTGAGAAGAAATCTGGAATATGTTTGATGCCAACTCTTGCAGAATGTTCCATCTTCAACAACAAAATGTTGAATTTAGAAAACCAAGAGATTGTGAAACTGGAAGCTATTGACAGAATAGAGCATATGGGAGCAACAATTATTTTGTCTGAGAATTTGAAATCTAAATTGGATTCATTAGAGAAGACTATATCTAAAACTGCGGGTTTTGAAAAGACTCTGAATGGGTGCTTAAATTGTCGTGTCATTTTGAGAAGGAATTTACATGTTGAAAAAGGTCTGGTAAATGGATCAATGGGTAATGTTGTTGATTTTGAGAAATACAGAAGTAGAGATGAAATTGAATTTGTAAAAATTAAATTTGACAGTATTGAGGAAGTACAGCTAATTGGTCGTTGCACAGCTAGGTTTTTGCTTGTAAAAGACTTATATGTTCGCCGTAAGCAGTTTCCTGTTTGCTTGGCATATGCGGTGACAATTCATAAATCGCAAGGTTTAAGTGTAGACACTGCTTTAGTGAATATTGGCAGTTCTGTGTTCAAAGAGGGTATGGCTTATGTAGCATTGTCACGAGTCAGAACTTTATCGGGATTGCACTTGATTGACTGTGTTGTCACAAACATTTGTGCGGATCTAGATTGTGTTAAGGAATACAATAGGTTAAGAAGAGAGTATGCGCCACATTTGCCTCAATATCCTTTGTTTGAGAAACATGTGGTAGGCCGGAAACGAAGAAATATCAGTAATAGTAGGGAGGTTGTAGCAAAAAGACCAAAAGTCGATGAACCGAAAATTGTAAGCAGAAATAAAATGAATTCTGTTGAAGATGTTGTTGGTTTTCAATTTGAAAATAGTTCTGGTGTCAACTGCTATGCTAATGTAGTGGTTAATGTTCTCTTTTCACTAGAGACTTTAAAAGAACAGATTGTGATCAATTCGGAACAAAGTTTATGCTGTTTGTTGAATTCTGTGTTAGAGAAATGTAGCGCTGATAGAACAAGAGTAGAAAGTGTGTCTGAAATTCGTTATCTGTTAGACGAATGTTCAGGTCAAACACAATTCTCTCAAAATATTCAGCAGGATTGTCAGGAGTTTTTAATGTATATGCTTGATGTATTGCAAGATGAAGGTGTAGATGTAGATTATCTGTTTGGCCTTTCTTATCAATGGCAGCATGATTGCGAGAACTGTAGGCTATCAAGTACTACTAGTGTAGACTCAGAAAGATTTATATATTTAACTTTGCCTGATAGTAAATCAGTATCCTTCAATAAGCTAGTAAAGGCAGCCGATCAAAACATGGAGTGTAGCCAATGTAAGTCTGCAATGCTGTCCACGTTAATTATACGAAGTTATGGCCAGTATGTCATTTTAATGTTCCAACGATGTAGGCCCGATGGAACTAAATTGACAACTTTAATAATTAATTTTGTGGCTTTGCAGTTGTCAATATCAGGAAAGACTTTTGTAACTACAGCAGTTATATATCATGACGGTCCTTCAACTACTTCAGGACTTTACACAGCTTATTTAAAATCTGGAAACGGCTGGTCATTCTGCAATGATTCTGTTTTAACTTTCAAAAAAAGATTGCCTTTCCACCTTCAAAATTCTTACCTGGTGTTCCTACAACCAAAATTTTAGGAAAGGAATCTTGGGATTTGTTCTGAGGAATTTCAAGAGGTTCTAACGGCTCCTACTCTATATGGCCTTGTGGATAAGTGTAGTACAGAGCGAAAACTGTTTGTGTTTATAAGCTAATTCAAGCAGCAGATCAAAACAAGGAGTAGAGGAAATGTAAGTCTGCAATGCTGTCCATATTATTTATGGAAACTTATGGGTGAAATGTCATTTTACAATTTCAACTACATAAACTGGATGAAAAAAAGTTGTTAAGTCTAATTAAAAATGTTTTGGCTACACAGTCATCGATTTCAGGAAGAACATTTGCAACTGCAGCTATTATATATTAAGATGGTCCTTTGACAACATCAGGATATTACACAGCTTATTTGAAATATAAAAAAGGCTAGTCTTTCAGCAAACATTACCAATTGAGTATGAAGCAATGTTGCCTTTTGACTTGTTTTCTGAAGTGAGAATTTAGGGTAGGTAACTGGACTATAGTGATTCTAGGTGTTGCTGTAATTTAGTGTGCTGTTTTAAATTGCTTTGTATGTCTCATTTTTCTTAAAACGATGGAGTTTATCTTTCAGAAAGTGGCGGGCAGAAAATAGTAACAGCACAACAGAGTATAAGCTGTTCATAGGACATCCTTTGACGTCATAGAAAGTAAGTTACTTTTGAGGAGTTCTTATTTCTGATTGATTATATTTTAAGGGTTTTTTAAACACAATCATTTTGATTGTGTTTTTTTTCCCCGCTGTTATATGATGAATACCTTCAACTCACTGTTTTCAGTGAAATTTGATATATTCTGAGAACAGCAAAAATAAACCATTAAATATGTATAATTAATTTTGTGCTTTGAATTGTGATTTATAATATGTATTCATCTTGTCTCATGCTCACTCTTTTTTTACTACCTTCTATTAATTTAAAAATTTTTGTTCTTTCTTACACAGATTAAAAGTATAAAAATTACAATTGACTAAATTAACGACAATTATAAGGTAAGTGTTTAGTACTCTTTACGTTACATCTCTATCAAATTTAACTTTTATTAGTTCCACTGCTTCATTTCTTTAACCTTCAGTTTCCTGCCTTTGCTACTTCCCTCATTTCTTTTTCTATTACTTACTTATACTACTCTTTCCACTCCTTTTCTCAGTCCCTTTTTCAACAGTAACTGTGTGTTACTCCCTCTATTTGTCTTTCTTTTAACATTACTCTCTGTTTACTTACTCTTCTTTTTTTAAAAAAAAAATTGTTTAGTGCGCTTCCGGTTCGCGTACCGGCGCGCGAACCGGGAAGCGAATCAAAAGAAATAGAGGTTGCTAGAGTGCTAAACATTCTAGCAATTTTTCATAAAGGGAAGGTAGTTCTGAAAAAACTTTTTTTTATTATTTTTGTTGTTTTATATTTTTTTTGTTTTTTGGGGGGGGAAACAAAAATGATTCATTAGAAAGGGCTCAACAGGAGCAACAAAAAAAAAGAAAATTTATTTTCTGGGACGTTTTGTACATTGATGATGTTCAAAAGCTCTATTGATTAGAGTTACACTCCTCTCTCCACAGGAAATTAATTTGCCGCAAGTTAAACAGGTTAATTTCATTTGGCCAAAGTTTATCTGTAGATTTGGGACCGTTTCCCTTGCCTCTGATCCTGTCACTGCCACTTCATTGGTGGATGTACTGGCAGGTCGGGGGTTATCCACCAAATCACGTATTTGGGCAGCACTGTAATTTAACGGGTGCCACCTCTCCATATGGCGATGCATGGTATAATTACCATAACTGTATTTTTTTTTGGTTCCTCTGGACAGTTCATTGTGGCAGATCAGGCAGGTAACGTACCGGGCATTTACCTTTTTTTGATGTTGGGGAAATGAAAAAAATTGCCAAATAAAATTTTCTTTTATATGGGACCTCCTTGGCTGTTCTTTTAAAAACCTCCTTGTCCCTTGCTCCTCTTCCTCTTCTTCCTCTTCTTCCTCCTCTTGTTGGAGGATGACCTGAGGAGATGGTCCTCTCTACCTTGGAGGTGGTGGTGGTGCTGGGGGTCCACCAGCTGCAGCTACTACAGATGCCATAACTGAACAAGCAGAAACAGGTCTTTCTCTCATAAAAATGAAAGTCAGAGTGAGGGAAAAAGGTGGGACTTTCATCATTTGGGAAAAAAAAATGTTCTAAACCAATGAAAAGTGTTAATTTTAAGTCATATGACCAAGCCTTCCATCATTAGGAAACTAAAAGTAAAATGAACCAATGAAAAGTTTTATAAACTAGTCACATGACCTGTTATGCTTATGTTACGCGCTCCGCGCCGCGCCTCGGATCGTTTCCGGGGTGCTGCGTTTTGCGCCTTGGTTCACGTTCCGGAGCGTTTCCGGGTGCGCTAACGCGGCGCGTCATAAGACGCATTACGCAGTAACGCGATACGTTGCGATTACGCGATGCTTCACGATGTTGCTTTCTAACGCGGGACTTGCGCTAACGGAACGTTTACCGGTTGGCGGACCGGGTCTCGGAACAAATTGAAGCTAACGGGAAGCTGCCTGGTTCGCGGACCGGCAGCGAAACAAAAAAAAATAATTAAATAAATATTTAAATTAAAAAAATATAATACAAAAATATAAAAAATATATTTCTGAATTAGAATAAGAATACATTTTACAGCTTTTGATATTTACTATTAAAAAACCATTGAAATTCACTGAAAAAACCGTAGGTTATAGACCATATATAGTTAGGAATTAGCATTTACAAAACCTTGAAAATTCACTGAAAAAACCATAGGTTATATACCATATATAGTTAGGGATTAGCATTTACTAAACCTTATTTTACTCACACAAAACCATTGAAATTCGCATATATAGTTAGTTGCACTAACTATATATTGCGCACCCGCAATCCACTGCTGATGATGTCACATATTACATCATTCATGACATGGTCAGTGACATCACTGATGACATCACTGATGACATCTCAAATGACATCACTGATGACATCTCATTTGACATTACTCATCACATCACTGATGATATCATTAATGTGATAATACGATGAACCTCTTCAGATTCTAATATAACCTTAGATACAATCAGTGTAAAAAGACACTCACAGACTGTCACTCATCCATGGAGTTACTCACACACCTAGTCACTCATGCAGAAAATCAATCACACCTCCATTTCCTCAACTATACAGTTATACACACCTTACTTATTCAAACATATACTAACACATATTTACACTCTTATACAATCCCTGATACAAGTTTACAATGATCCATATAGCCACTCACACATTCACTGGCTCTTATGCACAGTAATTTATGTATGACAACTCTCACATGTACTGTGTTTTACATATGTACTTACTTTGACATGTAGCACTGAGATATACATTCACTCACCAATACACCCATGCACACAGTCAACAACCCATACAGTTGTTTCCACATGCATTTTTGAATGCATACATCTAGTGAATCAACTGTTGACACATCTATGCACAGAATCACACACCTCCCAGCCACCCACACACACACACTCACTCTCCCAAACAAATACTTCGGCAACCAATCAATAACCCATATAGTTACTCATATAGCTACTGATCAACACATGCAGCAGTTTACAGAACAGATATAATGATGCACAAATTAAGACAGTTTAGTCACTAACCTATGCACTCAGTGAGACTCATTTAATCACTCTCTCATACAGTCAGTCATGCACCTACTAAATTCTTCATCCAGACACTTATACATCCACTCATTCTTTAATATGTAAGACATATTTTAACTTTACAGAAACATACAGTCACTGGATAATGTCATCAGTCATGTCATCAGTGATGTCATTGACCATGTCATGAATGATGTAATATGTGACATCATCAGCAGTGGATTGCGGGTGCGCGATATATAGGTAGTGCAACTAACTATATATGCGAATTTCAATGGTTTTGTGTGAGTAAAATAAGGTTTAGTAAATGCTAATCCCTAACTATATATGGTCTATAACCTATGGTTTTTTCAGTGAATTTCAAGGTTTTGTAAATGCTAATTCCTAACTATATATGGTCTATAACCTATGGTTTTTTCAGTGAATATATATATATATATCAAGCTCCTGGTTGACACACGCAGTTTGGAAGGCACACGAGCAGCTGCGTAAGGCTCAACCTGTTCCTTGAATCACCACAGTTCCATTCGGACAGCCCATCTGGGCGTGGCAGATGTTAAATAGACGTTAAAAGCTATGGGGGAGTGTTCATCATGGTATTGCCTCTGAAGAAGTGAATAAACGAAACGCGTCAGGCCAAAAAGTGATATGCATTTATTTTCTGCTTGCAGGCGGATGCTGCCCGTACCAGTGATTCAAGGAACAGGTTGAGCCTTACGCAGCTGCTCGTGTGCCTTCCAAACTGCGTGTGTCAACCAGGAGCTTGATGTTTTGGCGGCTGCACGGCCGTCGGAAGGGCACCACCCCGCGAACATTGGGGGCCATAAGGCTTGGTATTCACCTACCTGATCATGGGGCAACTGTGCTGGATTGAGGACAGTGACGCTTGTGGGGGCTCATCCAGAGCTTAAAAGAAATGTGCTTCCATTTGTGGATTAATTTCGGACACTCCAATTCCCAGAAATCACCACAGTTCCATTCGGACAGCCCATCTGGGCGTGGCAAATGTTAAATAGACGTTAAAAGCTATGGGGGAGTGTTCATCATGGTATTGCCTCTGAAGAAGTGAATAAACGAAACGCGTCAGGCAAAAAAGTGATATGCATTTATTTTCTGCTTGCAGGCTGATGCTGCCCTTACCAGTGATTCAAGGAACAGGTTGAGCCTTATGCAGCTGCTCCTGTGCCTTCCAAACTGCGTGTGTCAACCAGGAGCTTGATGTTTTGGCGGCTGCACGGCCGTCGGAAGGGCACCACCCTGCGAACATTGGGGGCCATAAGGCTTGGTATTCACCTACCTGATCATGGGGCAACTGAGCTGGGTTGAGGACAGTGACGCTTGTGGGGGGCTCATCCAGAGCTTAAAAGAAATGTGCTTCCATTTGTGGATTAATTTCGGACACTCCAATTCCCAGAAATCACCACAGTTCTATTCGGACAGCCCATCTGGGCGTGGCAGATGTTAAATAGACGTTAAAAGCTATGGGGGAGTGTTCATCATGGTATTGCCTCTGAAGAAGTGAATAAACGAAACGCGTCAGGCAAAAAAGTGATATGCATTTATTTTTTGCTTGCAGGCGGATGCTGCCCGTACCAGTGATTCAAGGAACAGGTTGAGCCTTACGCAGCTGCTCGTGTGCCTTCCAAACTGCGTGTGTCAACCAGGAGCTTGATATATATATATATATATTCACTGAAAAAACCATAGGTTTCACACCAGTTATAGTTAGGAATTAGCATTTTAAAAACCTATTAAATTCACTGAAAAAACCATAGGTTTCACACCAGTTATAGTTAGCTGGAAATTTTACTGATATAAAACCATTGAAATTCCCACGTTATAGTTAGTCGGACTCACTATAACTTGCGCGTACAATGCACTGCTGATGACATCACTCATGACATCACTGATGAGACCATCCAGTGAATGTGTGTCTTTCTGAAAAATAAATTTGTTTTATATATGTATTTGTAAAGGTCGATGGAAGAATAAATGTTTAAATAAGTGTGTAAATGGATGTTTTTTTAAAAAAAATTGGTTGGGTAACTGGCATATTATGTGTATCTTAGTGAATACATATATTAGCGAGTATTGTTTAAATATTTAAATGTTTGTATCAGTGTTTCTCTTTGTGTATAAGTGGCTGCATGGGGTTGGTGACTGACTCACTGTTTGTATGTGTTTTGAAGACAGCATATGTGCAGGACTGTATGGGTGGATGAGTGTATATATGTGTGTGTTAGTGAGTGAATGACTGTCTCACTAGTGTCTTCATTAGTAACGACATATGTTTTAATCTAGTATATGTGAGTATTGATGTATATAAGTGAGTATAGTATATATAGTGAGAGATTGTAGGAGTTCCTGTGTAAATAAGTATGTGTTTCTATAAGTGATTGTTTAAGAGAGTAAGTATGGGTAAGTTTCCTTAGAAGTAAGGTGGCAGTGTGTGTATAAATGTATATGCAAATAAATGGATGTTCAATAGTTTATTTGCATGTGTGAGTATGTGTGTGAGTAACTTTTGGATGATTGCTGATGTGTAACAGGATGTGTAGGTGTATCACTACATATGATGAGTGAGTATATATGAGTGACTATATAGAACTGTTGGTGAATGAGTGGATGTGTATATAGATGGTGGAATTACTGAATTGGTTGTTGTTACTGGTTTGGGTATCTCCATTTTTTTGAAAATGTTTGTTTCTATTTTTGAATATGTGTTTCAAGCGTTACATTACACTGAAATTAGGTCTGTCACTCTGTCACAAGGATGGTGTCATCAGTGATGTCATGAGTGATGTCATCAGCAGTGCATTGTACGCGCAAGTTATAGTGAGTCCGACTAACTATAACGTGGGAATTTCAATGGTTTTATATCAGTAAAATTTCCAGCTAACTATAACTGGTGTGAAACCTATGGTTTTTTCAGTGAATTTAATAGGTTTTTAAAATGCTAATTCCTAACTATAACTGGTGTGAAACCTATGGTTTTTTCAGTGAATTTCATAGGTTTTTTAAATGCTAATTCCTAACTATAACTGGTGTGAAACCTATGGTTTTTTCAGTGAATTTCATAGGTTTTTTTAATGCTAATTCCTAACTTTCTATACAGACTCATACCTATGTGTTTTTTAGTGAATTGCTAAAGTATGTTTTTGTAAAAATGAACACTATAATGTATATTGAGATAATATTTTTAATTTAAAATATTTTTTTTTTATATTTCACTTTGGTGCGCTTCCGGTGCGCGCACCGGTGCGCGTACCGTCAGCGCACTAACAAAAAAAAAAGAAAAAAAAAATGAAGGAGTGACTGTGTAATAGATAGTAAGACAGATAAAAAGTTTAAAAGGAAGTAACTGAGAAAAGAAAAATGAATAAGGGAGCAAAAGAAAGAAGAAATAGGAAGAACACTAAAGTAGAGGTTAAGGGAGAATATAAATGGATATTGAAAGTAAAAAGAAGGACAGATAAGTATGAGAATGACAGGTAGTGACGGAATCAGAGGAAAAGAATAGCAGTGATTGAGGGAAAGTAAATATCAGTGAATATAAGTAAAGAGGGGTGAAACAGGGTACATATAAGTGAATAAGGGCAACACATGGGGAGTAATAGAGAGAAAGAAGAGAGAGAGTAAAAGAAAGACAAAAGGAAGAACTAACTGAACTACAGTACAATGAGTGTGAAAGAAAAAAAAATGGAGAAAGAGAAAGAGGGTTAGGAAACTAAAGCAGTGGTACTAAGAGAATATAAAAAAGATAAAAAGTGGTGGAAGGAACTGAGGAAATGCAGATAGTTCTTATTACATTAAGAAGTTGTGAATGAAGTACAGTAAAGAAACAGCAATGAAAAAAGAGTGTAAATTAGTAAAGAGAGGTAAATAAGGGTGAAGAAGAAAATGAGTGCATAACAATGTGAACACAATATAAATTACATAATGCAAACTACACAATAACTTCTACAATATGTTACATTATTTATTTTTGCTGTTCTCAGAATATATTGAATTCCACTTAAATTAGTGAGTTCAAAGTCTTCATCATATAACAGCGGGAAAAAAAAAACACAATCTAAAAGATTGTGTTTAAAAAAACCCATTCAAACATACATCTCATATATGTACACTAATCTTTGATTCACTTACTTTTCCATGAGGCCAAGTAGAAGATAGTGAAGGTCCTTTTGGTAGAAAAAAAGTCTGCTGTTCCTTATAAGTTCCATTTCATCGACTTCCTATGAAAAAAGATCTAAAAACATCATACCATACACAATCCTCACGGCCAATTTGTGTCTGATATATCGGTATTTTTTACTTTGAGATCCACTTAAAGTATCTACATGAGATAAATAATTTAAAATATTAGATTAACTAACTAACTAACTAACTTTTATTAACTATTCCCGTCTTCAAAGGCCAATTCCCCTTACTAAAACTTTGGTTTTAAAAACACTAGATAAGAATTTGTAGAGTCATAAGGCAAACGTTGTTTATAAGTTAAATGAGAATCATTGCAGTAACTCCATCCATTTTCAGATTTTAAGTAGCATGTATAATGTCCTGAGGTGGTCGAAGGTCCATCATGATAAATAATAGCTTCAGTTGTAAAGGTCCTTCCAGAAATTGATAACTGAGAAGCCACAAAATTTTTTATAGAAGTTGTCAATTTAGTTCCATCAGGTCTACATCGTTGGAAAACTAAAATGATATACTGCCCATACCTTTGTATAAATAATGTGGACAGCATTGTACAGTTACATTGGGTACACACCATATTATGATCTGCTGCTTTAACTAGATTTTTAAAAGACACTGATTTACAGTCTGGTAAAGTCAAATATATAAATCTTTCAGTGTCTATTCTAGTAGTACTTGATAAACTACAATTGTGGCAGTCATGCTGCCATTGATAAGAAAGACTGAAAAGATTATCTACATCTACTCCTTCATCTTCCAAAACACCAAACATATACATTAAAAATTCCTGACAATCCTGCTGAATGTTTTGTGAAAATTTATCTTGACCAGAACACAAATCTAAAATATTTCGAATTTCCGTTACACTTTCTATTTGTGGTGTACCACTGCTACATTTCTGAAACACAGAATTCAATAAACCACACAATCTTTGATCCCGATTTTCAACAATCTGTTCTTGTAAACTTTTAAGAAAAAAAACAACATTAACCACTACATTAGCATAGCAGTTGACACCAGAACTATTTTCAAACTGAAATCCAACAACATTTTCTCCACAATTCTTTTTCTTCCTGTTTTCAATTACAGTTTTCTCTACTTTTTGTCTTTTTGCAACTACCTCACTACAATTATCCTCATTTCTTCTTTTTCGGCCTACCACACGTTTTTCAAACAGAGGATATTGAGGCAAATGTGGAGCATACTCTCTTCTTAACCTATTGTATTCTTTAACACAATCTAGATCGGCAGAAATCTTTGTCTCATCACACGCAATCAAGTACAATCCTGATAAAGTTCTGACTCGAGATAATGCCACATATGCCATACCCTCTTTAAACACAGATCTTCCAATGTTCACCAATGCACTATCTACACTTAAACCTTGAGATTTATGAATTGTCACCGCATACGCTAAACAAACAGGAAACTGTTTTCGGCGAACATATAAGTCTTTTACAAGTAAAAATCTAGCAGAACAACGACTTATTTGTTGTACTTCTTCAATGCCATCAAATTTTATTTTTAAAAATTCAATTCCATCTCTATTTCTGTAATTCACAAAATCAACAACATAACCCATTGCTCCATTTACCAGACCGCTTTCAACATTTAAATTCCTTCTCAAAATGATACGACAATTTAAACACACATTCAGAGTCTTTTCAAAACCAGCTGTTTTTGAAATACTTTTCTCCAATGAATGCAATTTAGTTTTCAAATTTTCTGACAAAACAATTGTTGCACCCATATGCTCTATTTTATCTATTGCTTCCAGTTTCACAATCTCTTCATTTTCTAAGTCTAACATTTTTTGATTGAAGATGGAACATTCTTGCAGAGTTGGCATCAAACATATCCCAGATTTCTTCTCAGTCATTTTTTTAAAAATATTTTCTGGAAGAATGTTTTCATTTGCATACAAATTTGAAATTAATCGACTATGCAAAGCTTTTTTCCCTTTCTCAGTCATTTTTCCAATTCTTACATCTTGTAGAATATTTTTATAATCTTCATCCTTGGCCTGTCGCATATTTTGAAGCAGTTCAGCATATTTAAAAATTAGCCATATATTAACATTTCCAATGCTTCCAAGGGACTTCCTGGTATCTTCATGCGTGAGCATTTTAAACACTGGTTGTCCTTTTACTGGAGTCAACTGCAATAGATCTCCAAAAACAATAATGTGTTTTCCTCCAAATAACACATCATAGTCTGTTTTAAGAATTTCTTGCATTCTCAAATGCACAAAAGCAAGCATTAGATTTGAGACCATGCTTACTTCATCTATGATAAGAAGTTTCATTTTCTTCAAGACTCTTGAAACTTCAGAACACGCATCTCCAGATAGCTTGTTGTAATGCAATTTATTATCATGTTCAACTGGCAGCATCAATAAACGATGTAGAGTAATCCCTTTAATATTATGTGCTGCCAGACCAGTTGGAGCAGTTACAACACAAGACAGTGGTGAATCAGTCCTTTTCTGCAGATAACTTGCAACGGCTTTAATTAGAAAACTTTTTCCTGTCCCCGCTTCTCCACTTACATACAGTCGGACAGGGTCAAATAATATACATGAGCACTCTTTTTTCTCATGTCTGAATCCATGTTCAATCTGCTCTGTGACTTCATCATATATCTTTTTCTGCTCAATGTTTAGTTGCTTTACCAAATCTTCTAAGTTAACTCCATCTTCTTGAGCTTGTTCCATAGCTCTTTCCACCTCATCCATGGCAGTGGCAGCTTCATTTTGGATAATTGGTCCTCCTAGTGGATCCTGGCTCAATGAAGTAGAACTCTGACTATCTTGAGAACTGTTTCTAGCTATCTCTTCAGCAATTGTGGTTTCTTGCTCCATTTCTTCATTCAACATTTGCAGATAATTTAGAAAAATAGGACATTCTATGGTATCCTTAGTTGCATTAAAAGAGTCTTCATAACACAGAAAATCTCCAAGTAGTTCCTCTTCTGTACGCCATGGCTTAAAGAGTTGCAAAAGAGCTAAATAGTAAAATTCTCTTTTGTCTGGAACTTCACAACTCAATTTTCGATGATTAATCAAATGGCCTTTTTTCTGCTTCACTAGACATCCTTCATTGCCAATGAGTGCATATTTTCCATTATTGATATCTTCTGTGATGTTCCTCTTATAACTGTAGTTTTGAAGAACTTCATACAAACATGTGTTCTCAAGGTGAGTACTTCTATTTGGATAGTATGTATCCAACATATTTGTCTTCAAAATATCTGTACTGTTTGGTTCTTTTTCCGCCAAATATTCAATTTCTTGTACAGATTTCAAAACTCGGTTTCGTGTTGCAGCAAGACCAAGACTCACCCAAATGATTGTTCTTGATTTGGCATAGAGACTTGCTGATGATAACCGATCAGAACATTCATATGCTCCAATTTCTCGATGCGACAACATCTTCAGACTGAAACTGTATAATTTCTTGCTTAGACTCTTTTCATGTGAAATGTCCTCCCACATTTCCTTCAGTTCTGTCTTTTCTTTTTTGGTGATGTAAGATGTCACATATCGAGCCACAGCAATAGAGTTGTCAGCAACGAACTGAATATCCATGTTAGCATTCCACATGGACAAAATCACTGGGTTGTAATCGTTGATGTACTTAGATTCTTCATTTCTTTTCAAATTATATGTGTTTTTGGGAGATTTTCTCGTCACAGTATGTCGTAGAGATGACATCAAATTATTTACTCTTCCCTTAGAAATCACTGGTCGAGGAAATGCAAAACGACATTTCGTGTAGTACTTTTCCTTGTTTTTAAATTTTCGACGACAGTACTTTCCACAACGATGAGATTGAAAACGTAAAACTTGTTGCCTTAAATTGTTTTCTTCAGTAGATTTTGGAACAGCACATGTTGAATACTCTTCAATGAAACTCATCACTGTTTCATCTGAATCTGATCCAAATTTGGGTGCATCTTTAATCCACAACAACATATGTATATGAGGAGCACCTCTCGCTTGATATTCCTTCCTCCAAAAGAAATCCAAAACCTCTCCAAGGGGAGGATTTTTTTTGTTGGTAATAAAAGACATCATAGCTTCAAATCTATGATTAAAATATCTGCAAACATTCACTGGATCTAAAGAACACAGTTCTCCTGGTGTTTTCAATTCTATATTTCGTATGTTTTCATTTGCCTCTCGTAGAAATTGAAGTAAATCGTCCCATGCATACTCAGCACAGCTAAGAGTGAGGAACCATGTAGGAGTTCCTAAGTTTCTTAGCATACATTTCAATTCTCTGTGACGACGAAACCAATACTCGTTGGTTCCACGTTGACATGCCATGAGATTGATTAGCTGAGATTCCAAAATACTGTCTTGCAGATTAACTTTCTCCATAAAGTCCCTCGCACAAACATTCTGCAAATGAGGTCCACTTTTTAATATATGATTAACTGCATAAGAAAGCCCAGACAAATCACTTTCAAACAGTAGATGAAATAAATAAGGAATGCATTGACGAAACCTTGGATCTTCTGCATATAATCTTAGAGTCCGGTATTCAGCTGCAGGAATTTGAACTGGTCGATCATCATATCGTCCACCACAACCTGTTGGAAATAATTGTGGAAAACAACGAGCTTCCAAACTTTCTTCCCATACACTAATGGGACTTCCTTTTGCTGCTTTCATTTGAAATAAGTCAATTGCATTTCCCATTACTTCTTTGGAATGCAAAGGATGAACAGTATAATGTTCATATATTTCTTCAGTTCTAGACACATCAACTTTTTCAATTTGACCAACTGAAGAATCACTATCTTCTTCTGCAGCTGTTTCCTCTACTCCAACACTTACATTTTTGTAGTACTCATTGTTTTTAACTAAATACAACGTTGCCTTCTTGACTTTTTTAACATCCACTAAATCTTGCCAAATTTTCTTACTCTTTGTTGGAACCCCATTAACTAGAATAACTAAAGGATCTTCTTCTACTCTTTCTACACCAATTGTATTAATATTTTTCTTTACATCTAGAGGCAAATAAACAACTCTTCCCTTTAATCCTCTCAGTAAATCTGATGGAGGCAATTTCCCTGTCTTAGGCTCCATGCGTACAATAGCCTGAAAAGGATGGACACATTGAATCAAAATAGATTCATAAGTATTTAGATCCATCAATTCAGAAGGGATATCTATCAACTGAAGATTATTATAAACTGCTCTTGCAGGCATTCTATTTTCATTTAATTTTTTCAAACAATAATTGCAAATACGCTGATCCAAACTCAAATCAAAAGAATTCTCCACCAACAAATAACTTACAAAATCCTCCCATTCACTATTATTTTCCAATTCACTTTTTGCATATAAATCAACTAACCTAGTCTGAATTTTATAATGAGTCCATCGACAACACACACAAGTTACATTAGGCCTCTCACTTGATTTCACCTTAAACTTGATAATTTCCTCATCAAACTTTTCAATACTTGAAATTTGTCCATTATCTTCTGCATTACCATCCATTACTATATCTATTTCTACACTGTCCTCTTTGTTCCCAAAATAACAAAACTCAATTTCTTCACAAATAGTCTTCACATCCACTTCAGATCCATGCAAAAGAGCACTATTTAACTGTTTAAGCTTAAGTGCAGGACTTTTTGCATAATACAACTTCCTCACTAATTTCCTTACGTTATTATGATGCACTGCTAACATCCTAAAATGATGAAAAACACTCCGACAAACTTTTCTAGAAAGACATGCTAGTGAATGCCCTTGCAAACCTGTGCTTTCTCTCACTCTGCAAGGATCTAACTCTTGCAGGATCTTCATTTTTTGTTTGAGACTTTTTTTACTATATGTACGTAAGAAATTTCGAAGCAAATCAATTGATTCCTGTCGCACACTACAAATACTACTGCATTTCCATGTGTACACTGGACCCTTAGTACGTCTCCCTAAAACTTCATCAGCTAACACCTCTTCTGCATCTCTAGATACAAGTTTCTCTTTTTCCATCACACAACTATCTTTCACCTCATATGCACGACCACTGGTGTCAACTGCATGCACCAAATCATTTTCCTGAAAGTAACTCTCCTCATTAAAAAAAGGCTCAGAACTTGAACTATGCATCCATTCACCAGAAAATACTTCACAAAAATTACTCCGATTAATAATTCTTTTCCATCTACTGTTCGATTTGAAAACATCCATTGCCTTATTAAGTATCCTAATTCTATTGATTATTAAAATAAATAATTTTTTCTTAACTTCAAAAGCCTGATCAACAATCTTTTCTACACTTTTCTTTTTCTTGTAAAAAGCAGCTTTTAGTTTACTTTTCTTATCATTTTTTAGCAAATTTAAAACTACCCTATTGCGAAACATTCGCCTACGAATGTCCCTAAAAACATTTACCCTTCTATTGCTAACCATTCTCTTCTCTCCTGGTCCAATGGAAACATTTTTTGTGGGCTTCTCTTTCCTTTTTAGATTTGTTGACTTTTTCTGTATATTCACATTAGCAATTTCATTTTTTTTCCTACGACATATGTTGCGAAGAAAGGACTTAATTGGCTTACCAGAAGCTTTTCTGGTGTTTTTTGAAGTACTTGTTGAAGAGGATTCCATAAAGTCTGTTGTTGATGTTCTCCTTTTCCGTATGGTATTTTTGATATTTCTTTGCCTTGAAGGCATTTTTGCTTCCTTTTCAGAAGTTGATTTGAATCTGTTGTTCTGTTAAAAAAACACATTAAAGACCACTATTAGCAAACAACAAAGTAATGTTAAAAAGCAAACAATATAAACAATAAATTGCAACATATTTAAGTTTATACAATAGCAACTCATGGCTTTATTTTTAAAGGCCTTGCGCCACCAGTGCGTCACTTATTACCCATGTTTAAAGTGATGCATCAGCTGCACATGGCATTCATAAATAAGGGCCAAATGCAAATACCAATCAATTGCACCCAAAAATCGATTTTTGAATAACATGTAAGAAACACTGCGCAGAACCTATGTACAACTACTCAATATCATCAAACAAAGTCAGGGTCTGATTTATAAAGGCCTTGCGCCACCAGTGCATCACTTATTACCCATGTTTAAAGTGATGCATCAGCTGCACATGGCAATCATAAAAAAGGGCCAAATGCATATACCAATCAATTGCACCCAAAAATCGATTTTTGAATAACATATAAGAAACACTGGGCAGAACCTATGTACAACCACTCAATATCATCAAAGAAAGTCAGGGCCTTATTTATGAAAGCCTTGCGCCACCAGTGCATCACTTATTACCCATGTTTAAAGTGATGCATCAGCTCCACATGGCATTCATAAATAAGGGCCAAATGCATATACCAATCAATTGCACCCAAAAATCGATTTTTGAATAACATATAAGAAACACTGGGCAGAACCTATGTACAACTACTCAATATCATCAAACAAAGTCAGGGTCTGATTTATAAAGGCCTTGCGCCACCAGTGCATCACTTATTACCCATGTTTTAAGTGATGCATCAGCTCCACATGGCATTCATAAATAAGGGCCAAATGCATATACCAATCAATTGCACCCAAAAATCGATTTTTGAATAACATATAAGAAACACTGGGCAGAACCTATGTACAACTACTCAATATCATCAAACAAAGTCAGGGTCTGATTTATAAAGGCCTTGCGCCACCAGTGCATCACTTATTACCCATGTTTAAAGTGATACATCAGCTCCACATGGCATTCATAAATAAGGGCCAAATGCATATACCAATCAATTGCACCCAAAAATCGATTTTTGAATAACATATAAGAAACACTGGGCAGAACCTATGTACAACTACTCAATATCATCAAACAAAGTCAGGGTCTGATTTATAAAGGCCTTGCGCCACCAGTGCATCACTTATTACCCATGTTTAAAGTGATACAGCAGCTCCACATGGCATTCATAAATAAGGGCCAAATGCATATACCAATCAATTGCACCCAAAAATCGATTTTTGAATAACATATAAGAAACACTGGGCAGAACCTATGTACAACTACTCAATATCATCAAACAAAGTCAGGGTCTGATTTATAAAGGCCTTGCGCCACCAGTGCATCACTTATTACCCATGTTTAAAGTGATACAGCAGCTCCACATGGCATTCATAAATAAGGGCCAAATGCATATACCAATCAATTGCACCCAAAAATCGATTTTTGAATAACATATAAGAAACACTGGGCAGAACCTATGTACAACTACTCAATATCATCAAACAAAGTCAGGGTCTGATTTATAAAGGCCTTGCGCCACCAGTGCATCACTTATTACCCATGTTTAAAGTGATACATCAGCTCCACATGGCATTCATAAATAAGGGCCAAATGCATATACCAATCAATTGCACCCAAAAATCGATTTTTGAATAACATATAAGAAACACTGGGCAGAACCTATGTACAACTACTCAATATCATCAAAGAAAGTCAGGGTCTGATTTATAAAGGCCTTGCGCCACCAGTGCATCACTTATTACCCATGTTTAAAGTGATACATCAGCTCCACATGGCATTCATAAATAAGGGCCAAATGCATATACCAATCAATTGCACCCAAAAATCGATTTTTGAATAACATATAAGAAACACTGGGCAGAACCTATGTACAACTACTCAATATCATCAAACAAAGTCAGGGTCTTATTTATGAAAGCCTTGCGCCACCAGTGCATCACTTATTACCCATGTTTAAAGTGATACAGCAGCTCCACATGGCATTCATAAATAAGGGCCAAATGCATATACCAATCAATTGCACCCAAAAATCGATTTTTGAATAACATATAAGAAACACTGGGCAGAACCTATGTACAACTACTCAATATCATCAAACAAAGTCAGGGTCTGATTTATAAAGGCCTTGCGCCACCAGTGCATCACTTATTACCCATGTTTAAAGTGATACATCAGCTCCACATGGCATTCATAAATAAGGGCCAAATGCATATGCCAATCAATTGCACCCAAAAATCGATTTTTCAATAACATGTAAGAAACACTGGGCAGAACCTATGTACAACCACTCAATATCATCAAAGAAAGTCAGGGTCTTATTTATAAAGGCCTTGCGCCACCAGTGCATCACTTATTACCCATGTTTAAAGTGATACATCAGCTCCACATGGCATTCATAAATAAGGGCCAAATGCATATACCAATCAATTGCACCAAAAAATCGATTTTTGAATAACATGTAAGAAACACTGCGCAGAACCTATGTACAACCACTCAATATCATCAAACAAAGTCAGGGCCTGATTTATAAAGGCCTTGCACTACCAGTGCATCACTTATTACCCATGTTTAAAGTGATGCATCAGCTGCACATGGCAATCATAAAAAAGGGCCAAATGCATATACCAATCAATTGCACCCAAAAATCGATTTTTGAATAACATATAAGAAACACTGGGCAGAACCTATGTACAACCACTCAATATCATCAAACAAAGTCAGGGCCTGATTTATAAAGGCCTTGCACCACCAGTGCATCACTTATTACCCATGTTTAAAGTGATGCATCAGCTCCACATGGCATTCATAAATAAGGGCCAAATGCATATACCAATCAATTGCACCCAAAAATCGATTTTTGAATAACATATAAGAAACACTGGGCAGAACCTATGTACAACTACTCAATATCATCAAACAAAGTCAGGGTCTGATTTATAAAGGCCTTGCGCCACCAGTGCATCACTTATTACCCATGTTTAAAGTGATACATCAGCTCCACATGGCATTCATAAATAAGGGCCAAATGCATATGCCAATCAATTGCACCCAAAAATCGATTTTTCAATAACATGTAAGAAACACTTCGCAGAACCTATGTACAACTACTCAATATCATCAAACAAAGTCAGGGCCTGATTTATAAAGGCCTTGCACCACCAGTGCATCACTTATTACCCATGTTTAAAGTGATGCATCAGCTGCACATGGCATTCATAAATAAGGGCCAAATGCATATACCAATCAATTGCACCCAAAAATCGATTTTTGAATAACATGTAAGAAACACTGCGCAGAACCTATGTACAACCACTCAATATCATCAAACAAAGTCAGGGTCTGATTTATAAAGGCCTTGCGCCACCAGTGCATCACTTATTACCCATGTTTAAAGTGATGCACTAGCTGCACATGGCAATCATAAAAAAGCCAAATAAAAATACAATTCATTTGCACCCAAAATCGATTTTTGAATAACATGTAAGAAACACTGCGCAGGACTTATATACTAACATACAATTTCACTTCTAAAACATAACTATCTGCTTCCAAATATTCTCCATAGAGCAAATAAATCTTTATCTAAATTAAATGAATCATTACTTACCTTTACAAATGCTTTTGGAGATTGAAAACAGTGTCAGACACACACACCAATTTTTCTTTAGCAGAGGAAAAGGTGTGCTCTCAATACACTGAAACCAAGACTGGCATAGAAAACCTCTATCTTTGTACACATATGCCTTAATTCAACCAATGAAAACTCTTCCCTCACTATTTTCAAACCAAAACCCATCCCCCTCTCAAACCTTTCTATCTGTTACCATAGCAACTCCCTCCTAACTGAACTGTAAGGTTCAAAAGTTTATCTTACAATGTTGCAAATTAACTCAGCAAGGATGTTTGACCTTTCAATACACCAGCCTATACAGGGTATTTTTGCTTTTGGTGACTTTTTTTGAACCATTCAAATTGCTTCTTTCACACAACATAACCATGCACCCTAACTTTCAGTTTTCAACTATCTGAATCCACCAATCATTGC
This sequence comes from Lissotriton vulgaris, assembly GCF_964263255.1. Classification (NCBI taxonomy): domain Eukaryota; kingdom Metazoa; phylum Chordata; class Amphibia; order Caudata; family Salamandridae; genus Lissotriton; species Lissotriton vulgaris. The sequence goes on along the minus strand of NC_141695.1, from coordinate 1,409,894,779 downwards.
TTGTGATTCAAGAGCAGAGAAACTCCACAATTATTTTTTTGTAAACTCCTACTGTTCCAACTACCATTTCATTCCCACACTTCATCTGACTGGACCAGAACCTTCTCACATCATGTACTCTGTCTGGATTATTGGACATAGCTACATCCACTGGGCTCAAAGGTATGCAGCTAGCAGAAATTTTCATAACCTTGATTTATCAAATGTGGAAATCAAGTGGATTGGCCACAGAGGATTAAAATGTCACCAATTGATACCATTGGTGAAAACCTTTTTGCATCTGCCAGAACCTGACCTTATAATTGTGCACTGTGGTGGGAACGATCTAGGCACATTGACTGGGGTAGGTCTGGAAATGCTTTTAAAGGACACCTTTCATCAATTGATGATACTTTTTCCCCACACTGCCTTGGTATATTCCAATATATGCCAAAGACAGAAATGGAACTGGTCCAACCAATTTTGTCCACAATTTGAGAAAGCACGGAAACATGTGAATAAATCTGTTTCTGCTTACATGAGAGACTATGGAATGGGTTCAATATACAATAATAACTTGCGTTACAACATGCAAGACATCTACAGAGGAGATGGAGTGCACTTCTCAGATGAAGGGAATAGAGTATTCCTCCTGAATTTAAGAATGTGCATTGGAACCTACTTGTAGGTACCTAAATCAACCACAGAACCCAAAAGCTCTTTTCAGAGCTACCCTACCTCTGATCATTCAAAACGTTTATTTTTTTTAACTTTTTTCACTATTTTTCACCAAAGTACGCTTCCCGGTACGCTCCCCGGTGCGCGTACCGGGCGCTTCCCCCGCGAAAAATATCACATATTTTTTTTTGTTTTCACCTTTATGAGCCTCCTAAGACCCCCTCAGAAAACGTAGAGGGTCAAGAAGTCTCTACTGTGCCCCCTTCTAGCCATACCGAACATTGATTGCCCTCCATCTTGTGACTCGATTGTCCCGAAACACAAAATGGAGGGCTCCCGTTACGCTGCCGGTGCGCGCACCGGAGCGCGCACCGGTAAGCGCACAATAAAAAAGGGGGGGAAAGTAAATTACGGAAAACGCAATGGAGACACTTTCATCAAATATAGAATAGGCCCTACTACATAGCAGTCCCTACCATTTGCCCAAATTTGGTGAAATTCCATTGAGACATTTAGGCTACAGGCCTGTCTAAATATCCTGAGGTAAATTACATGACAAAAACACACTTGTAATGTTAGAATTTACAACCAATTAAAAAGTATCTTTCATTTTCTACGATTATTTCCTGACGTTTGATTGGTTAAGTACAAGAATATATATAAAAGAAGAGAGGGAAACACAGCCATTTTGACTACTGCTTCCAGAAGTACATTTGAAAACAAATATCACTGACAACTTCAACTGATTTCTCTAAGGTAAATTGTTATTATGGAAGTATATTGTACCCTTTAAGTTAATTTCTGAAAAAATATTCTGTAAGTTATATGCTATCCCTCTTTAATACTTAGAGATAGAGATAGACTTCTCTGTAATAGTTATGGATTGAGTTAGGCTTCTCTGGTATACAGTACCCTAACTCTACTAATATAGTTATTTTGTATGCAATTTTCAGAAAGAAAATGGAAGGAGAAAATAAGGCAAATGATACTTCTATCAAAGTAAAGGTGGAAAAACCAGAAGAGCAAAAAAAAGAAGTTGATTTCATGGATGACTCTTTGGATGAACAGTTTATAGAATGTTTGGAACAAATGGAATCATGTACTTATAATTATGAGGAAATTCCGGACAATATTATGTTAGA